>NC_137031.1:41562750-41652750 GCF_032717465.1 Coenobita brevimanus
AGAGAGAGAGAGAGAGAGAGAGAGAGAGAGAGAGAGAGAGAGAGAGACGATTTACTTCCCAGCTAATAGTATAGATGGGTGATCGATATGACAGTGATGATGGGTGTTGGGGTGGGTGAATTAAGATGATGGTGTCTGCGTTGCGTTATTTACCGACATGACGCAAGGAGGCGGGTGACAGTGCCGCCTGGGGGAGTAGACTGACGTGACATACTGAAGTGACAAACAGAAGCGACAACATGGAGAAACTGTGACATATTAACGTGACAACATGGAGAGATTGTGACATATTAACGTGACAACATGGAGAGATTGTGACATATTAACGTAACAACATAGAGAGATTGTGACATTAATATGACAACATGGAGATTGTGACATATTAACGTGACAACATGGAAAGATTGTGACATACTGAGGTGACATTACAGAAGTGACGCCATGGAGACTGTGACATAGTGGGGTGACATAAAAAAGGTGACCATATGGATATTCAGCGATGGGTCATTTACTGAAACTTCCATTTGTATGTTAATCGCCGATATTAAATGTTTCGTTCATTTTTTACCTCCTTTACTATGACCAGCATCAATATCCCGCCCTCTCTCTAGCACAAGTATTCTCCTCTTTCCCTACATCATTCTTTCTTCTCCCCTTCAACATCTCTCCCTCCCACTTCATTCCATGCTTCCTCCTCCTCCTCCTTCTCCTTTCCTCTTCCATCCCCGTCCCTTCTTCCTATCATCACTCTCAATTCTCTTCTTATTTTTTCTCCCTATTAACATCCCCCTCTTGCGTTTACATTCCATGTCTCCTCCTCCTTCCTTCCTCTTCAATCCCCCGTTCGTCCTACCATCCCTCTCTCTCCTCTCCTCCCCTTCCCGCAGCCTCTTCCCTCCTCGCCCTTTCTTTCCCTCCTCCTCCCCAGCCGAACCCCTCCCCTCCTCCCCCTCCCACACCCTCTCCCCTCTCCCCCTTTCATTCCCCTCCCCCTGCCCCAATCCCTCCTCTCCTGCACCACCCAAGGCGTCAAAATGTAGGTCTGCACAGCGTTTCCCAGCAGAAGCTCGGGATGTTGTGGTCTCGAGTTGATTTCCTCTCATTGTCTGCACACCTCGGGCTAGCGTCTTATATCGAGCGTATCACTGATCGAGCGAAACACGCGTCAGGAGAATTACAGATTGAACAGAAGATACATCAAACGAAAAAATAGACCACGCGAAACAAAGATCGAGTGAAAAACAGATTAAATGACTGACCCAGTAAAAGACTGACGGAATTATAGATCAATCACATTAAAGGATCAAGAAAACAACAGATCCCGAAAACAAAAGATTGACTTATTAACATACTGACCAAGCTTCATATCAACCTAGCCTAATAACATCCCAAAATGAAAAGATCGACTGCCTAACACATCAACCCAGCACAACCCCAACCTAGTACAGTAGGAGATCATATGAAAGGGTCGACCGAATAAAAGATCGGGAAATTATTAAGACCGACCAAACAAAAGATCAACCAAGCAACTACCAATCAACTTATAAATCAACCAAATCGACCGAATATCCAGGGTTTCAGATGCGGCACAAAAATAGGGGCAGGGGAGCTAGGAGGGGGAGGCGAGGGGGAGAGGGGAAGACGGTGGGAAAATTAACTCACCTCTCTCTGATGATGATGAATGCTTTTTGCCCACAGCTACCTTTTTTTTGGGGGGGGGGGAAGGATTTTGATTAGGTCAGAAGTGGTCTCGGTGGGATGATTATTTAGGCTGGAACTGATGACGGGCTGAGTTAATGGTTCTGTTATGTATTAAACCGATAAAAAAATGGGCTACATCTGTTGTATTTTTAACTGATAACGGGTGGATTTATGCTTTCGAATAAGGATGATGTGAACATTTTTTTTTTTTTATTCTGATGGACTCGGTTAGAGGTAGTGTTATGTTTCAAAACTGATTACTGATAAAATATAAAGTGTTAAAGTAAACATTAATGAAGGAATAAGCTGAATGTTATGCAATATTTTAGAATGAGAATGGACTGCGTCAGGGGTAGTATTGCATGAGCTACGGATGAAATAAAATGTCTTAGGTTTTGAATTCTTCGTGTCTGACTGTAGCCTAATTGACATAAAAAAAAATGACTGAAGAAAAGAAGTTACTTTTTGTATCTACCATCCTCCAATCTCCTGCCACTCGCTCCTGCTTTCAAGTCACATTAATGTACATTACACTGCAAAACTGCTATCTTGGTGTCAACTCTCTCCATCACTCCTCCACCATTCTCATTATACTCCCTCTCCACTCCCTTCCCCACCACATAACTACTTCATACTCTGGTGTGGCCTTTCTCCATCACTCCACTCCCTCTATGCTTATCCACTCCCTACCCCACCACATCCCTACTTCCTTACTCGTCTCCATAACACAAGCCTCTACTCCTTCAAGCGTCCATACTCCACCACACTGTTACCTCACCACACGTCCCCTTGCCCTACATATCCCCACTTCCATACCTATCTCCAATCCAGCTTCTCCACACCACTGTTCGCCCACTACGTCGTTACTCTATCACGCATATTCGTCCACATTCCTCCACTCCCCCGCACCAAACTCCACATCCCCACCTGTCTTTAATTTTCCACTCTTCACCTCCTCACCAGTAATTCCTCAACTTCTTCCACTGCTCCTGACTCTTCCATGTCCCTACACTTCTCCACTCCCCTACCCTTCGTCACTTCAAATCATCCCTATCCCACTCCCCTACACCATACTCCACCAAGCTTCCACTCACCCTCACTTCTCCACACAGAATAATTCATGTGGATAAGCGATTACGACGAAAACTCCGACATTAAAACTCATTACCAGCAACAATAAGAAATATGAACACACACGCACACGCACACTCACACACACAAACGAAACCTTCAAAAACTCACGCACATCATACCGCCACTACGCAAATAACAACATCAACAACAAAATGCACAACAACAATACGGTACCGCTATCCACTGCCAAAAATATACTCGTACAGGTAAATAAAACAAACATACAAACATACTCTCCACAAACGAGAAAAAGTCTCCATCTTCACCATTTCATTTTTAGTTTCGTACTTTCCAAATACACACACACACACACACACACACACACATTCTACACACTCTCTTCACCACCTCTCCCACGACCTCCAATCCTCTTTCCTATTTTAATTTTCCTTTGTAATTTCTAAGACCTTCCATTTTCCCCTTCAACTTCCATATTTTAATTAAGGTTCAGGTACTAATCTCCACCTTTACCTCCAGTCTTTCCTCCTTTCCCCTTTCCCAATTCAATCTGCGATTTGTGCGGTATTATCCAACTTACCTACCCCTCATCCCATCCACTGTCTCCACCTACACATCCACCCATTAAAAAATTAAAATGATTTGAAATGCCACCCACACCTTCCAAACCCCACCCTCTTATTCAAGAAAACGCAGAAAAATCCAGCTAACAAAACTAAACACACACACACACACACACACACACACACACACACACACACACATCTAAAAAGAAAAAAAGAACACCCATAACTTCCAAACCACCCCACCCTACCCCTAAACACACACACACACACACACACACACACACACACACACACACGACGACGGGGGAGGAACCACGGTACTCGAACTTCCTACTTTCACCGCAAGGGTCGCATGGTGGAATTGGTGTCACTTTGGTCGTGGTGGTGTCAGTGGGCGAGGAGACGATGATTAGCATGTATTGGGCGACTGTGGTGTGGATCGGTGATAGGTGATAATTTTTAGCGGGGTGTGGTGGGGTGGGGTGGGAAAGGGTAGTAAAGGTAGGTGGGTAGTGAGAGAGTAGTAGGTGGAAGGTTGGGGTGAGGCAGGGTGGTAATTCTGGGTGGTTGGTGACAGTGAGGAGTGACAGGCTAGGATGAGCGAGTGATACAGTGATTCTGGGGGATAATACGGAGAAATTGCTATGGTGGTGGTGATGAGGGGAAAGTGACAGGTCGTGATTCTGGGATGGATATAGTGGGTGGTAGTTGGGATGAGTGAGGCGGTGGTGGAAATAATGTAGGTTTGATTTTGGGACGGATGTGGACGGAGGTAGTGGGGGTGGGGTGAGCAGGTAATTGGGGACGTTGTAGGTAGTGATCCTGGGTGGTGTATGACTAGGGGTTGCAGGACTGGGTGGTTGTGGGGGTGAGATGTGGTGATTTGAAGTGGGATGTGGTGAATGATGGTGAGGGTGACGCGGGTAGAATAGATATTAATCCCACCTCTGCTATAAAGTACCAGTAGTTTTTATTTCATTTTTAGTAAAGTGCCCAGGACGCTGTAAAAGCAATCTCCATTCACAATACTCCCTTCAGTACTTTTTTATTTTAATCGGCTAAGGGGTGGCATTGCACACTGAAAGGACTCCTACTCAACCTTCTTACTCATTCATGTTTCTCATTTCTATCCATGCTACCTGTCCCCCAGTTTTCCTATCCTCTACTCTATCACATGAAGTCCCTGCCAATCATAATCAAGGAAGGTGTGACATGATTAACCCCTTCACCTCGATAAGCTCTTTCCTCTGCTGAATAAAACTGTAAAATTGTCTTGCGTTATCCACAATAAAATACGAAGTACGTGCTCCCCAACCTTCACTACCGTCTCCTATCTCTTTGTTATATCATTCCCAACTCTGTCAAAATAATGCGTGTCAGAACTAAGCTCTTCCCCCTCTCTACCCCATACTATCCATCACTCCCAACCCCCACCTTTCTCTCCATCCACCCCTGTCGCCCCTTCCCCTACCTCGTCAAACTAACGCAAGGTGTGACAAAATTAGCCCCCCTCTCCCCTACACTATCCAACATCCCCTACCCCTACCTTCCTCTCCTTCCATCCCCCCAGCATATCCCCTCCCCTGTCACCCCTTCCCCTACCCCATCAAACCAACGCAAGGTGTGACAAAATTAAGACCACCCCTCCCTTACCTCCCCTCCAACCATCCGTCATCCCCCTATCCCCTCCCGTCGCGCCAATCCAAGCCCCATCCATCACAGGCCTAACTACCGACGTGTCCACCCCTCAAGTCATCCACTATTAGCATTCACTCACCCCTTCACTCAACCTCTACACCTTGGAATCCATGAGTAAGCACGTGAGTCATCATTCATGGAGGTCACTGTACAAGAAGTCAGTGTATCTATTTTTATCTATTAGGTATACGTACATTCATCAACCTACCTATACATCTGTTCATCTATATTCTATCTATAAATCTCTTATCACAGCATCCTGAGGGTCAATATAAAGGAGGATCTCTTACCAACAAATTGTTCATCTATCCATCCGTTTACTTGCTCATCTGTTTATCAATCTCTTATCTAACTACCTATCCACCGTACGAGTCTTGATGAACGAAAGCGATTTGTTTACGGGTCTATCTTCTTTCTTTGTAAGGTTAATTAACGCCTCTTCCATCTACAGGGCCGTCTATCATTCGTTACATTCATCTATGTTAAATATTATCATCAAACTATACAACCATCTGTCTATCTGAAGGTCGCAACTACGTCTTTCTATTGATTTAGTCTAGCCACTTCATCTTCCATCTATCCATTCTTCTGTCAGTAAAACGGTATCATTCAGCTATCTATTTCTCTATCTACCATATCCATCAGAGCAACCATCTCTTTATCTACGCCTCTCTATCCCTATCTATCAAGCTATCTATTTACTTATCAATTTATCTCTCCATAACCTTGCACTGAAATCTAAGAGAAAATACAGTACCGGTACTCTCACTAAATAATCATTACTTACACGTCATTATCACCATCACACCATCACCAGTGCAGTATGTTCATTACTGGTCTCCTTAACCATTGAAAAAGAAGCAGTCATTAGCACCCTTCCATTAACCACAGCCAATACAGCGCTCCGTCCCCCTATCCACATACCCTGTCCAAACGCCTACCGAACTCCACACACACACACACCTAACCTATCCCATGCATCATCATACAGTCCCACGCCTCATCATACAGTACACATATCACTCACTTATCCACACACACACACACACACACACACACACACACACACATACACACACACGTTCCCTACCCCAGCTCATACACAAAACCCTAAATGAACGAAAATGAAGAGTACGAGCCAAAAATAGTTGCTGGCTGAATGTAAAAAGCGACTTAACAACATGCGTTGCAATTATCTACTAAGAGCACACCCATGTTACCGCGTTGTGTGTGTGTGTGTGTGTGTGTGTGTGTGTGTGTGTGTGTGTGTGTGTGTGTGTGTGTGTGTGTGTGTGTGTGTGTGTGTGTGTGTGTGTGTGTGTGTGTGTGTGTGTGTGTGTGTGTGTGTGTGTGTGTAACCTTCTTCAAGACTCACTGCATTTCTAAAAGCACCTTCTCTAATTCACACATGAAATCTCGTTAGGGTACACACACACACACACACACACACACACACACACACACACACACACACACACAGAATAAGGCTGAAAATTTTACCGACCCATAAACAACGTAATTTACAACACACATCATTTACGAGGAGTGGAAAGAGAAATGATCGTGCAAGGAAAATACGACTCACGGGTAAGGTTATTTGTGGGTCATGACACTTCGACGGTAATGACTTTAAATATGTTGTTTCGGTTGCGCAATGTTTTCTTGTGTGTGTGTGTGTGTGTGTGTGTGTGTGTGTGTGTGTGTGTGTGTGTGTGTGTGTGTGTGTGTGTGTGTGTGTGTGTGTGTGTGTGTGTGTGTGTGTGTGTGTGTGTGTGTGTGTGTGTGTGTGTGTGTGTGAGAGAGAGAGAGAGAGAGAGAGAGAGAGAGAGAGAGAGAGAGAGAGAGAGAGAGAGAGAGAGAGAGAGAGAGAGAGCAGAAAAACAAGCAAAGAGTGCCAGTTATGTGACCCGTCCCCCCATCCACTCTACTGATTTGGCTGTGTCAGGGTGGATGGGTGGAAGGGTGGAAGGGCATCACAGCAAGAGGAGTCAGGGCAAGATGGTGTTGCGTAAAGTGCCTGACCTCGCAACACCTCACACCACCACCACTATCACCACCACCTGCCTCTTCCTCTCTCCACCACCGTCACCATCACCAGCCCTGCCTCTTCCTCTTTCTACTGGTGCTATTACTGCTACTATTATACTATTACTACGACTACTACTACTACAACTACTTCTGTCATCATCAATATCCCTTTACCACTATTCCTACAGCAACTGTCTCTTCCGCTCTTCATCAGCACCACCACTACCGCTATCACCTGCCTATTCCTCTCACCCCCACCACCAAACCATCACCAGTAACACTCGCACCTGCGTCTTCCACCATCACTAATCCCAACACATGCCAGCTCCTCCCCCCTCCTTCACTACCACCATCACTACTCCAAACACCTGCACTCTCTCCACCACCACCACCTGCTCGCTTCCCCCTCCACCTTCATCACCACCGGCCTCTCATCTTCCTCCACCAGTACCTGCCTTTATATCGTCGGTCACTGCCATCACCTCAGTAAAAGAAGCGGACAAAACCACCGTCAGCCCCATTATCTGCCAACACCATCAGCCCCATTTGTCTGTCTTAATTGTCAGCCCTTTCTATTATCCCAGTGAAAAGAGCTACGACTATCACCACTCCTATCATCACCACCCTCATCACTACTGGTCTTCCAATCTAACTGTCTGGCATTGTTACCACCACGAATACATACCACTCCATCTGATACCTTAACTCTCTCACGGTCGGACAACTCTAGTAGTCTCTGTTCCAGCTATGGCAAGACCTGACCATTTTATTTCACTGTGGGTGAGTCCAGGAGCCTGAGAGTGTTCACAATACCATCAACCGTTTCATGGTCGGGACAACTCTATGATTCTAAAGCTAAAACGATCATATTCGCCTAGACCATTAACCCTTCCATGATCGGGAAAACTGTTCTATTCTACCTTACGCCCGACGATTATATTTAAGTGTCAGTGGGTGGTAAGGGGCTGAGTGTTAAGCAATATCACAATTATTACCTGCTTTCGATTACACTGAAAGAGACTACGACTTCCATTATCACCATTATGACTACTACCGGGGTTTTAGCCTAACTGATAATATTTTCACCACAAATACTTCCCACTTTAAAACGATTAATTTCTTTATTGCCAAGGCGTACTTTATACTGAATTCTTCCTCTCTCCTGGAAAAAAAAAAAATCAGATCTGGAGAGACTTCTACGATGAAATTATTTATTACTTTTACTGCCCTTGATAACATTTTTTTTTTTCCTGTACTAAACACAATCGTCTGGAGGTTGCAAGGATGAAAAAAATATGACGTCATCGTACTGAAAGAGTAAATCACGCTTGCTAACTACATCCTTACTTGCAAAGCTAAAGGCATCACTACTTTTATCATCACCATCGTCACCACTAGTCTGTTTTCTACCTAACATCACCAAAATCATCATCATCATCATCATCGTAACAAGCAAACGATCCATTCCAGCTGATTCCTGAAACTCCTATTATCCCATTTTTTGGTAACCAAATTACTCTCTTCGTTCCAATGTTAGATCTATACGCCTAGTTTTGTCATCATCATCATCATCATCATCACCCTGACCTTTTTCCCCACCTAATGACAGGGTGAGGTAGGACCCAGAAACAAGGAGAAAGTTAACTACGAAAGCGGAAGAAACCTCAATATCAAGTCCAGTGAAATAGGCCACTCACTCATTCACGAATGATGCTAGCCCATGGAATCCTGGGAATGCACAAAATAACCCTCTACAATTTTTTCTGGTTTTATGTGAAGGGGTTAATACTCAGGCTCCTATGACTCACTCTCAGGTCCATAAATTTGTCTGGCGTTAGCTGAGAGAGAATACTAGAGTTATCTCAACTGTGAAAGAGTTAATGGTACCTGCATCATCACTCTCAAACTCCTAGGTCATTATCTGCTAGGTTCGTGAAAGCCTCCAGACAACTCTTCCTAAGCGACTTATTTTGCTTATTACACCTTACTGTCCTATTCTGTTATATACGTGAAAATCCTTCCAATATCTCTTTACTTAAATAACGTATAAAAGGATATTAACCAGTCATATAAAAAAAATCGCTGAGGGGGATTACCCATATCCTAAAACAAATCGCCAAGGGGGAAGTGCTAGGGAGCTTCCTTTCCCGACGAGAACACGGACCCTAGACTCACTCAGCTACATATAATCGTCTGGGGTTACCTCGAATACAATACCCAGAGTTGTATCGACCATGACAGGGGCTATATAAATTCCTATTCTTTTCCCCACCACAATTTTCCGTCTCCCTCTTACCTAAGCCACCCGCCTATCCCGTTTTACCCATCCCGTTACAGCGCTATGGTCTTACCCAATCCCGCTCCGTCGCAACTCCTAGGGGTCCTATGCCCTCTTCAACCCCCCCCCCTCAGTACGGTACTACTATGGCGTCCTCTGCATTTTAATTTTGCCACAGCTTATTTTATTCAGCTTACGAAATGCCGAATAAAATCATCTGGGTTTTATATCTTGACGTGCTCTTGCTTCTGCCAAACTATTTAATTCATCTTATAGCAGAGATTTCTCATAGTGTGGGAACTGCAATGAATCAACGAAAAAATCTTCAGCTCAGTGACGTCTAGGTGCCCACTTTAATCTTGCTAGCCTACCACCAGACGATTTTATTCAGCCTGAAGAAACTCTGGTGGCGAAAATGATAGAGAGAACCACCATAAATCCCTTCACTATGAGGACTCTGCCGTAGAAAGAATGATATAACAAAGAGGCCAAAGTACCGTACTGATGGGGTGAACGTATTTAAGGCCCATGGAAAGGAACGGGGGAAGGGACTGAAAGAGGGGGTAGAGGGGGAGGTGGCTGAAAGAGGGGGAGAAGGGGAAGAGATTGGTAGTGGGGACCAAAGAGGTGAAGAGGGGCAAGAGCGGAGGGGGCAATGGAGGACAGTGGGCAAGGAATGAAGGGTGGGCAAGAGGAAGGTGGGTCAGACAGCGTAGAATGGGGAGGAGGGAAAGAAGGGAGGGGGGATAGAAGGGAGAGGGGGATGGGAAGCGTGAAATAGGCCAAAGAAGGGAGAGGGGGAGAGGAACAGGGGAGTTTGGAAAAGAAATAGGAAGGGGAGGGGAGGAGGGAGGAAAAAGAGGAAGGACACGGAGGGAGAAAAGTGAAAATGACCAGAGAGGGGGAGCGAAAAGGGGGAAGGGAAAAGAGAAGGAGGCAACAGTGAGGGAGAAGAAAGTGGAAAAGGGGAAGGAGAGTGGAGAGGGTGAGGATGAGAGTGAGGAGGATGAATGGGAGAGTGGAGGGGGGGGCGTGGGAGGGGGGGGCGCCAACCCTCACCCCGGTGGCTGCGAGGTGAGGTGTCAGGGACGATATCTCCAGCCTCTCTCTCTATCTGTGTGTGTGTGTGTGTGTGTGTGTGTGTGTGTGTGTGTGTGTGTGTGTGTGTGTGTTTAATACCATCTTCTTTTCAACGTCTCTGACCGGTTTGTGCCTTTTTTCCTACAATCATCTTCTCATTTTCATTTTTTCATTTCTCCTTTCCCCCCCCCCCCTTCGATCGTGTGCGGTGATCGTCCTCGCCTCATTCCTCCCTTCGTCTTTCCATTCACTCGTTTTCCCGTTACAAGTCTCTGAACCTTAGCACCTTATTCCTTGTGCAACATTGAAATTTTAACCCCGCATGCGTTTCACCTCCCCCTCCCTCTCTCTCTCTCTTTCCACATTCCTCGTGTCAATAACTTAAAAGCCACGCTGTTTTTGGCATTATTCCTGAGATTGGAGATCAGTACGGAACATTCTGACACCACTGACGATGGATGATGAAAAATTCCAGTTGGTCTCACCCCACGTTAGAAGCCCATTATTTATTTATTTTCGAGATTATATGATATCGCTGATTTATGACACTTTCTACAAAATGCACAGGAAGCCGTGTTGCTACAAACACATTCCCATCTAAATATATATTAATCTTTTCGGGATATCATGAGCAATATGGTACTGATCAATTAGGGCGTCCATCAGATCTCTCCAGCGTGATACTTATTTAATCGTGTCCTATTCAAGCCCTCTCTACCCCTCATCCATCATCACCCTCTTCACTTCCCTCTCAGTGTATTTGCTGGCCTTTTCTACCCCCGTTATCTCACCCTCTCCCCATTATCAATCGAAACCTCCTTACTCATCTGCCTATTCACACGCGTCCCACCTCTCTCTCTCTCTCTCTCCCTCTGTGTGTGTGTGTGTGTGTGTGTGTGTGTGTGTGTGTGTGTGTGTGTGTGTGTGTGTGTGTGTGTGTGTGTGTGTATCATAAAAAAGCAAAAACAAGCAAGAATGCAGTACTAACATCTCACAATACTATTAAATCCACAGAAGTAGTCTCCTAGGGTTTTTCTACGTACACACACACACACACACACACACACACACACACACACAGGTAGTAATAAAAATAACACCGTGCACTCAGCTTTCCTGGGCGCTGAACAAAAATACCCCCTGCCTACGATTCTTGACAGACCCCAGATTATGCGACGCCAGGTGCAATAACTGTACAAACACCAAGCTTTAAACCCCCCGCCTCCCGGTACAAGACACCCTGGTTTCTGCTTGCCAAGGCTTACTGGGTACGAAAGAAAAAAAACTAAGCTAAATATCAACAACTTCCTCTGCTTTCTCGTGTGAGGGGTTCTTGAGTCCAGCCTTTCATACCAGGTGTCCTCCTCTCTCTCTCTCTCTCTCTCTCTCTCTCTCTCTCTCTCTCTCTCTCTCTCTCTCTCTCTCCTTCTCCTCCTCCTCTCTCTCTCTCTCTCTCTCTTTCTCTCTCCTTCTCCTCTCTCTCTCTCAGATGGGTTCCGTGATTGTTCTAGAAGGGCCATATTTTAATTCTAAACCTCTCAAGGCTATACTTTCTCACTTCACAGCACTTCTTTCTCTTCTTTCCCACAACACCCCCTCTTCTCCTATCCCATCCCACCTCTCCATCCACCTCTCATGACACTCACAACTCAACCTTCCCCTTCATACCTAATTCCTCACACTACTCCTCCAATATCTCCTATCCCACACCAACCGCTCCTCCCGTACCACCTCCCTCTTACCACCTCAACCCTTTAAAAACATTCTCTATCAACAATATCCTCCCTCCCTTTAAAGCATACCCCTTGACGCTCCTTAAACAACCCCTTCTCAACCCCCTGAACCTTGTGACGTATTATTTTTATTAGTCCATCACCAGACCATTTTATTCAGCTGAAGCGAAGCGAGGTATCTTTTTGTGAGGGAGATTACGAAGGCTGTCTCTAACCGACTCCTGTTAAGGTCTCCCCTAAGCAGAACAAAATCGCTTGGTGTTGGCAAGAGTGAAGCAGGAGCCTCGGCCTAATGGGGTTAGACATCCCCTCTGGCACCCCTCCCTCTTCCTTCCTCCCCTTTCTACATACCCCCCACAGCTCTCACCCCTCACAAACACCCCCCACAGCTCTCACCCCTCACAAACACCCCCTACAGCTCTCACCCCTCACATACACCCCCTACAGCTCTCACCCCTCACAAACACCCCCTACAGCTCTCACCCCTCACAAACACCCCCTACAGCTCTTACCATTCACAAACACCCCCCACTGCTCTCACCCCTCACAAACACCCCCTACAGCTCTTACCCCTCACAAACACTCCCCACTGCTCTCACCCCTCACAAACACCCCCTACAGCTCTCACCCCTCACAAACACCCCCTACAGCTTTCACCCCTCACAAACACCCCCTACAGCTCTCACCCCTCACACACATACCTCACACAGACCTTTCCCCCCCTTCACAAGCACCCCCACAACAAGTCCCCCACCTCTAAACCCCCACCACTTAGCTACTGTGAGTCTGGAGCTACCGTGGATGAAGGGCATCCGAGACAGCTACTGAAAGGGCAGAGGGCGAGGCAAAATAACGTAGAGGGTCGGCAAGGTTGTTAAGTAGTCCAGTGTGGCTACCAGAGTTACAGGGTAGGGCAGGGGAACAAGGAAGGGTGGTGATAAGCGTCAGAAGTATGGCACGGTGACAAAGGAAGGTATGGGTGAGGGACAGTGATGAGAGTGGGACTGTTTAAGTGAAAGATAAGGAGTTAGGTAGTCGAAAAGAGCCACAAAGTTACAGGAAAAAGGAACTGAACGAGGACCAAGGAAGGGTGACAATATCAGACAGGGTGACCGTGTTTGTTAAGGGAGAGGAAAGCAAGGTGGCAGGGAGAGGTATGGGTGCGACTTGGTGGTGAGGGTGAAATGAGGAAAATGAAAGATTAATTGGGGTGAGTGAGGAGAGCTGGCAAGGTGATGGGATAGTGGTTGGTCAGGGTGAGGCAGGATGACAGATAATAGGGTGAGGGAGGCAGGGTGACAATAGGATGAGGAAGCCAAGGAGACTGAGGCTGGTTAAGAACAAACAGGGTGAGGCAACAGGGGTTAGAAAGGGAGTGCAGAGTGGAGAAATCAAGGATGGTAGCGAACAGGGTGGAGTGACAGTGTGAGAAAAAAGGGTAACAGGGTAGACTACATGAGGCTGAGAGTGGGCAGGGTGAACAGAGGAGTACGTGTGGATGACTGCAGGGTAGGTATTAATGAAAGAGGTAGGTGGAGGTGTCAGAAGGAGCTGGAGGGTGAGAGGGAGATAAGGTGACAACGGGTAGGTACGGTATGGGTGACAGGTGGGTAAGCGAGGGTGAGAGGGGGCAAGGAAGCAACAGGGGCAGGTAAAGGTGACAGGGGGTTAGTAAATGTGAGAGGGGGCAGGGTGAGCTACAGGAGAGGTTAGAAGCGGGGCAGGGGAAGGGAAGAGAAAGGGGAAACAGCAGCCGCCACAACGTACGAGTCACGACCACACTTCCTACCACCACATCGGGTTTTCACTTTTCACTTCCTGCAGGTGCGGTAGGTATCATCAGCCTACTCCCTGCCTACCTAATCTTACCCACCCTATTCACCCTGCCTACCCTACCCCCATGCCTATCCTATCTCCTGTCAACCCTACCCACCATGACCTCCCAGTCCTGTCTAACTGCCCCACTGCCTACCCAACCCTATCCTACCCTACTCTACAAATCTTGAACTTCCCTACCCACCCTGTCTACACACCATAACCACCCTACCTTCCTACTCTACCTACCATACCAACTATACACACCCTGTTTTCCCTACCTACCCTGCCTACCGTATCCACCCTGCCTATCCTACTTCTCCTGCCGGCCTCTCTACGCTGCCAGAGGAACGGAAGGCAACGTAAGGGTACCAGCAGATGTGAGGGAGGGGTTAGGGAAGAGGTGATGGATGTGTTAAGGGAGGGCGAATAGGACTGGCAACACATGAATAAAAAAGCGTATATGAGAAAAGGGATGATAAGTGATGTGAGGGATCGGTAGGTGCGGAAGAGTGAAAGGAGAGGTGAGGGGATGAGAGGAGGGTGGGGGAGAAAAGAAAGGTGAGGGGTTGGTGAACCTGAATGATGAAAAAAAGAGGTGATAGGCTAATAAAAGAGGAGTGAAAGGAGAGAAGAGGGGTTGGCAGGAGGGTGAAAGGAGAGGTGAGGGGTTGGTAGGAAGGAAGAGGGAAAGGAGAGGTGTCGGGCTGGTAGGACGGAAGGGTGAAAGGCGAGGTGAGGGGTTGACAGCAGGGTGAAAGGAGTGGTGAGAGGGTGGTAGACTGGAGGGGTAAGAAGAGACGTGAGGGAATGGTAAAGAGCGAAGTGAATGAAGAATTTAGATAAGCATAAGGTCCGAAGTATGGAAAAATTGCATTCTAGCTGATGTCACACGCTTTTACTCGGATGAAGGGCACCATCAAAATTAAATAAATATATAAAAAAAAAAAAAGGGACATCAGGAGAGATTATTAAGAGAATAAAAAAAGAAAAGAAAAGAGGAAGAGTGAAAAGAAAGGAAAGGAGGGAGGAGGAGGATGCGAGGATGGTGAAAAATTCAAAGAACTACAACAAAAAATTATACACACACACACATGCACACACACACACACACACAATTAAAATATACTGCCAAAGTACGTGAGGGTCGAATAGGACAGTCTGCCCTACCCCTCCATACAAAGCCCATTCAGCGAAGAGGAATGTTTTCAATGAGGATTTATCACTTTAAGCCTACTCCCTCCTCTTCCTCCTCCATCTGTCCTTCCCCCTTCTCCCCTTCCCCTGCCCCTGCCCTCCCCTTCTCCCTCTGCTCCTACCCCTCCTGTCCTTCCACCCCCTTCTGCCTAGTCTCTCCCCTTCCTCCTCAATCTTTCCTTCCTCTCTCCCTCTCCCCCAGCCTCTCCTTCTTCCCCTCCTACTCCCGCCTCTTCCTCCTCCATCTGTCCTTCCTCCTTCCCCCGCCCTCTCACTCCTCCCCTCTCCCCACTCCTGTGAGGTCCATGGGAGGGTGTGGGACAGGCCAGATCGGGACAACACTGTACACTTTCTTAAACTGTTATCTCTCAAGGTTGGTATTAAATCACTTTTATGTCGTTTATCCTAAGAGAATGACAGGACATGTGACCGAAAAAAATTTAGGACATCAAGACAGATTATTAGGAAAGAGTTAAAATGAAAGGTAGAATGAATGGAAAGGAAAGGTGGGGGGAGGATGTGAGGATAGCGAAAGCTTCAAAGGACTACACACACACACACACACACACACACACACACACACACACACACACTGACATTTACTGTGACGACAGCTTAACTGTGAGCACAATTTCCACCATCTAAACTTTTCATGGCAATGTGAAAGCTACAGGAGATCGACACGATATGAATTTACGCATCCTCAAAAAATAAAAGTAAATAAATGAATAAATGCATAAATAAATATACCGGTAATAAAAAAGTAGTAAGTCATCATTATCACCATCGTGCTAACCCTTCTTCCCATTAATAAAATACAGTAAAAAGCTTCGGATATATAAGTAAGCATGAATGTGGGAAAACTAGTAACACTGAGGCAAAAGAAAAGATACACACACATCCACTCACGCGTTAAACAAGCCTTTGAAAATCGCGGAATTCGAGGAAAACGACGCGAAAAAAAAAAAAAAAAAATCAGGGAGAGAGAGAGGGAGAGAGAGAGAGAGAGAATAAGTCCTGTCCTTGACGATGGTGGCTGTGATAAGGAACACCAGGAACCCGAGACCTCACCTCATTCTTATCCTGCTCTTCGGCTCCTTCAGTGTCCCCGTCCTCCCTCTCCAGTCCTCCATCCTGGGTAGTCTGTGTCCCAGCGTAGGCAAAGATGTGTCCTAGGCTGTGTCCCCTTCTGTGGGTTCGAAGGTTCCGGTCTCGCTGTGCCAAATCCCGGGGGGTTGCGAGGCGGTCCACTGAGGAACTACGAGAGGCCCTACGGTAGAATGAGTAGCCCCCTTCCCTCTTTCGCAGTCCCACGCCACTCCCGCCTCCCAGGAAGCTAAGGGCGCCTCCCGCTAGATTGCCGATAGCCTCAGCCCCTGACAGTATCCCCTCCAGTAGCCCCCCGCCCCCGCCATCCTTCTCTTTGGATCTCCTCCTCCTCAGGGCGCGGAGATTGGGTAGCGTTTGGTATCTCCGCTGCGACATTGCACACAAGTTTTTCTAAGCCTGATGTTTTCTTGTGGTGGGCGCAGGTGGCTCGTCAGAAGGTCATGGCGGCAACCCCGTTACTCCACCAGCAGCGGCAGAGGCGGACAGTAAACAGAAAAACAGAGAGGTAGGGGGTAAACAGATTGAGCGAGGCGGGAGGTAAATAGAGACAGAGGCGGTTCGCACTGTCACTCTCGTACACCCGTCCCAACTGCGGCAAAGACGGACAGTAAACAGACACAGACAAGCAAACGGTAAACAGACAGAGCAAGGCGGGTGGTAAACAGACACAGAGAGGTGGTCCACACTGTCACCCTCGTACACCCGTCCCCCTCTCGATCTCTTTGGCCAGTTTTCACATCATACATACTTCCTTTTTAAACCTCATGGTGCTCTGATAATCCTTCACTAACTTGGTTCCTGCTAGTGAGTACCAATTTGCAAAACTTCACTTAAAAATAAAGCACTCTCGAATACCACAGAGCGGGTAGTGCACAACAACACATCACGTGGAGGCAGGGAGTAAACAACACAATTCCAGCTGCAAAAATTAGTTCTCACGGGGTTATTCCGTTCGAAGGGGACACACTAGCTTCACAACCAGAGTCTAAAGTGGTCAATCTATCACTAATGGTCCTTTCCGCGGCTGAACACAGCACAGAGCATCACAAGCGAGCACACAAGGAGCACATCACAGCCCGCTAGTACCCCTACACATGACAGCTGGTGGGGAACTGTTGCGTCGACGAGCCAACACACTCACGCACACACTCGCGCACACACACACACACACCCGCCGACTCACTCCGCTATCCAGAGCCAAAGCCTTTTTCTCACGCGTAATAATCTTCCTCCCTTATCTAATACCCACGATAACTAACACAATAATCACGGTAAAATCACAAACCAATGAAAATCGTCAGTAGCGTGGGAGTAAATTGCTACAAATGAAGGTATCGCAGTCCGAGTTAGGTGGCCGACGGTATCTGGTAAGTATCACATGAGTTTCCACAACGGGCTAGCGGGGAAAAAAAATCTGAACGTCACAAGATCCCTTCCTATGGCACCTTTAAAGTCTCCGCTCTGGTTACTTCTGAGTGATTCACAGGGGGATTCTACGGTGGGTGAGAAAGAAGGCGTGTATGGGAGGGGAAGATGTAGTTCAAGCGTGGGAAGGGTAGAGGAGGGAGGGAGTGCTGGGGTGGGAGGAGGAAGAGGTGGGAAGATCGAGTTAGAAAGGCCAGAGATTGATGTAGTAATAAACCACGAGGGTAAGGGATAAATGGAATAAGCAGTAAGGGCAGGGATGGAAGAGGGACGGGACGAAGGGAGAGGAGGGATGCGATGGAAGGGGGAAGAAAAGTTCGAGACAGAAACGGGAGGGATTGATGTAGTAAAACACACGACAATAAGAGACGAATTTATTAAGGGTATGGACGGTGGGCAAGAAGGGATGGGACTGATGAGGGGAAGGGAAGGGATGGAAGAAGGTCGAGATGGGAGGGATAGAAGGAAGGGTGAGATGTGGAAAGTAAGGCACTGACCTACCAAGTCACTGGTGGAAGGGATGAATGAAAGAAGGGATAGGATAACATGGACAGAGATGGCGGGAAGGGAGTACTGGAATGGAAAGGAAGGAGGGCCAACTCAGAAAGCTAGGATTTGATGAGTAAGACCCGTGAACATGGAGGAGTGAAAGGAAAAAGTTTGAGGCTTGGGATGGAGAGAGAGGTGGGATGGGATGGAATGAGGTGGCTAGTCAGAAGAAAGGGTCAAATATGAAAGGCGAAGGACAGCTAAGACAAGAAAGGATGAAGGGGGGGAGGGATAGAGAGAGGGGTATGAAGGATGGGACAGGAGCAGATGAGAGGAAGGAAGGGTCAAGTCTGAAAGGTGAGGGAAGAAGAGGCTGACGCGTAAGGGATGAATGGATGGAGGGGAGGGGTAGTAGGGATGGAAAGAGGGATGTAGGGATACGAAAGAAGAAGGAAGAGATGAAAGATAACGCAAGAGGGAACAAGAGACTAAAAGATAAAATATGAATGGACGGGAGAAAGAAATAAAAAAGGCAGAGAAAAGAATGTGATGGAAGGAGAAAAAGACTGACAAATAAGGAATGAATGAACGAAACAAGGGAGTAAATAAAAGTAGAGAGAAAGCTGTGGTGGAAAGAGGAGGGAGGGAAAATGAGGTACTGATACAGAGACTTCAATGGACTGTAGGGGACGAATGCAAGAAGTGAAAGGATGGATGAAAGAATTGGTGGAAAAGACGAGGGAAGGGCAGCTTGAAGAAAGAGAAAGAGTCAGGATAATAGTATGTAAGGGGAGTAGTTAGATAGCCTTAAAAAGAAGAGATATTATAGGGGTGCGAATAACAGAAAAGGTTATCGTGTGAGGATGGGATTGAGGTAGCGCGAAAGAGGAGAGAAGAGGGATGGCTGGGAGAAGAAGAACGGCAAGAGCAGCATAGGGGTGGGTGGGAAGGAGAAATGAGGGAAAGGTGGCAGTATGAGGGGAAATATATAAAGAGGTGAGGGATGCGCTGAAGAGTAGGAGGGTGAGAGGAGACGTGACGCTTTTTTTTTTTTATGGGAGAGAAGAGAATAGACGAGAGGTAAAGGAAAGGATGGAGAAGTGAAGTAATGGTGACAGGAACTGCGAGAAGAGAGGAGAAATGAAGGTAACGTGGGAGAGGAAAACGGGAACAGAACACAATACTCACAAACCATTCGTAGCCACTATAGTATGGAAGGAAGACGGTCACTGAGGAAAGAAACTACCTAGCGAGGACGGAAGAGGAGAGATAATGGAGGAGAAGCATGAGGAAGGGAATGAAAAAGAATAAATGTGTGAAAGGATGACGAGACAAGAAAAGATAAAGAAGGGAGGAGGAAGGAAAAACAGAAGATGGAAAACAGCAAGTAGAGGACGAAGAAGAGACAAGACCAAGGGGAAGTAAGAGAAAGCGTGAGAAGTGAAAAAAAAAAAAAAAAAAAGGCGAAAGAAAGCGCGTAAAGAAGGAACAGAAAAGACACTGGAGAGGAAGGAAGGAGGACAGTAAAGAAGAGGTGTGTGGAGAGACGATGACAAAAGAGGCGAAGAGAAGGGAGGAAGAAGCAAATCAAGAGGATGGAAAACTGCAAATGAAGAGGGACAGGAGACATGATGAAGAAGACGAAAGAAAGAAGGAGAGCTGTGAAAGGACGGAAGGAAGGAAAGGAAGAAGAGTTGTACGGAAGGTATTACTGCTATGAAATAAATGGAAGGAAAGGAAGGTTATATCAGTACTGAAAGAGTAACAGGAGAGAGAGAGAGAGAGAGAGAGAGAGAGAGAGAGAGAGAGAGAGAGAGAGAGAGTGTGTGTGTGTGTGTGTGTGTGTGTGTGTGTGTGTGTGTGTGTGTGTGTGTGTGTGTGTGTGTGTGTGTGTGTGTTGGGAACGAAAAAGAAAATGAATCGGGTGAGAAAAGAAATGAAACTGAATGACAGATGAGATGATGGAATGAAGAACGCAATTACGGATTGTGAGTGAGAGGGAAACCAAGGTGAAAGCAGTGTGACAGAATGAAGAAAATTATACCAGAATGAAAAGAGAGGAAGAAGTGTGACAAGAGAGATCAAAGGGATAAAAGAATGAAAGAATAGGTTGATACGTGTGCTGGGGGGGGGGGAGGATGACAGAGAGGAGGAGGGGGGTGTCAGTGAGAAAGAAAGGAAGGGCACAAAGAAAGGAGCTGGTGGTGGAGGGGGGTCTTGAGAGAAAGGAGAGATGATGGAAGAGGAAGAAGAGTCATAGGGGCTGTGTAGGAGGGATGAAAAACGGGAGGAATGATGGAGAGGAGGTATGGGAGGGTGGGAGACGGAAGAGGTGGGGAGGGATGATGGAGTGAGAGAAACTACAAGGGTAAGGAGGGATAGAGGGAGGGACAGAGGAGAGATCGGGGAAGGGAGGGAAAGATGGAGTTGGGACGTAGTGGGTTGAAGAGAGACAGGATATAATGAGAGAGGAGCTATAAGGACAGGAAGAGAGGAACACAAAATTACACTTCTTGCCCCCCTTCGTTTCTCCCTCCTTCCACCTCTCATTCACTCACTGTCTCCTTTTTTCTCCCTATTGTTCCCTTCTTCCCTCATTCCCTTAACTCTCTTCCTCCCTGGCCTCCGTCCATCGCCCCCTCCTGCGTTCCCTTATTTTCCCCTCCCTGTCTTTCTCTCCCTCTTCCTCCGTCCATCTCCCCCTCCCCCCTCCCTCCCTGACACATGTTCCTTCCGCCGCCGCCTGTCTGTAACCAACCACCTCGTGTGTTCTCTGTGTTCAGCCCTCACCTTTGTTCTCGCTCCCTCCCTCCCTCCACACGCCTCACACGCAGCTAATTGCTATCCCACCCACCTAACTTACCCTTATCTAACCTAATCTAACTTGACCCAACGTACCCGACCATGCCCTACCCTCACTACTCTACCCTAACTTTACTTATCCTATCATACCCTGCCCTCACTAACTTAACCCTACCATACCCCACCCTAACATACCTAACCTACTCTAACTTAATCAATCCTTCCCTGCCAAAATACGTGTCTTATCAATTTCATCTTCACCTATGTTCTTCCCCCCTTGCACACGGCTCAGACAAAGCTAATTGCTATTCCACACACCTGTATATATAGTACACGCCACCTACACCCTCAAGAAACACTCCCATACATTTGATAATACAGAACTAAACAAAAATATTAACAATATAATAATTATTCGGTAAAACTGTACTAAAGAATATTATGATGATTAAAACAAAACGTCAGTGGCTTCTTTACTGTAGGAGATCGCCCCGAAAATTGAATGAAATCGTCTGGCAATACCTAGATTTGAATTTTAAATGCATCACCGTACTGCATAGGTAAAAGAAAATATTATACAAAGGCATCTGACCATCAAATTATGGGAAATCTCCTTACCTTACTCTCTGCAGACCAATTTATTTGAGTTTAGATTAGACTTTCAGAACCAGGGGAATTAGATACGGTTTTCATCAATCTCTTCAGTATCAGGTGGCTAACTGAAGTGAAATAAAAGTGTTGGTGGAAGAGAAATAAACTACAAAAAAATCTTATCGTATTAAAGGGGTTAAAGTTACCGATACTAATAATGACAAAGGTACTGTAAAAGGTATGGCGTAAAATGAAGGCAGTGCAGTGAATAATGAAGACAGTGCAGTGAATAATGAAGGCTGTGCAGTGAATAATGAAGGCTGTGCAGTGAATAATGAGGGCAGTGCAATGAATACGACCTGTTCCAGCCAAGCGCGTGAAAATGTGCCACACAACAAAGGAGTTCAGGAAGCCCCCAGGCAACACCATCGGGCAGCTGTGGGGGTTGCAGGTGTGTTGCTGTGGGGGCAGGTGTGTTGCTGTGGGGGCAGGTGTGGTGTTGTGCGGGCAGGTGTGGTGTTGTGAGGGCAGTGTGGTGTTGTGGGGGGAGATGCTATATGGGGATGATCTAAAGAGAGATGTTATGTGGGGGTGATGCTGCGAGAAGGTGGGGTGTGGGAGTTAGGCTGTGTGGAGAAGTGGTGAGTGGGGATGATATTAAGAAGTGGTGTATGCGTTTAATGCTGTGTGGGGATAATGTGGGAATAAGTGTTGTGTGAGGGTGAGGATGTGAGAAGTGGTAGTATCTGGGGGTGATGTGAGGGATCTGGGGGTGATGTGTGTGAATGTGGTGTGTGGGGAGTGACGATGTGAGGAGGTGATGTGTAGCGGTGATGCTCTGGGGTGACATGGAGTGTGTGGGAGGGTAATGTTGTACGGAGAGGTGGACAGGTGGGTGGGGGTGGTTTTGTGGGGGCAGGTGTTGTGATGATGGTAGCAGGTGCTGAATAGACTGACTCATTCTGACAGCAATAAATCCTTTTAGGGCGAAAGGAAGTCTGGCTGAAGATGCGACGGTCTCTCGTAAACTGCGGAAAAGGAAGTGCAACAACAACAACAACAACAACAACAACAACCACCGAGAGAGAGAGAGAGAGAGAGAGAGAGAGGATACTACACGTTACTCATATGCAGGGTAAATATTACATAATGTTATAGGCTTCGGTGCTCTCTCTCTCTCTCTCTCTACCATTTTGCAACCACCCTCAGTCACACCCACTCACTTCCACTTCTCATTTCACTCACTTCCGCCACCCTCCCTCATAGCTACACCCGCACTTCCTCTCCCTTGCCCCAACCTCCACCCCTCCAACTCCACCCCAACCTCTCTTCTTTCTGCTTTTTTGTCATTTATTTTTTTTTTTCATTCCCTTGCCCCTTCTTCCTCCTCCTTCCCTACTGACAATATTTATCTTTTAACATTTTTACTCTCTCTCTCTCTCTCTCTCTCCTGTATGATCTTTACACTACACTTTGCTGCCCCATCCCTGTATTTCAATTCATAAAAGATACCACAGTTTTGCAGTAATACATGATGTTCCTACCCACACACATCACGTAAAGGAGAAGGAGTGATCGGCGTGAGGAAGAGTGGCAGGAAGATGGAATAGGATGGGAGGGGTTGATGGGTGGAATGGGAGACGGGAGATGGAAGGAGTGGACAGGAAGAAGTGATAAGATTGGTAGGAGGTGGATGTGATGGAGTGATGGGGAAGTGAATGGAGGTAACAAGAGGTGGGGGTGGAGGGGTAGGAGTGATGGGGAGGTGGCAGGGGGAAAGGAGGGGAGGAGGAGGAGGGATTGGTGGGGGAGAAGAGATGATAAGCAGGTGAAAGAGGTGGTGGAGGGTACGGGGTCGGTGTTGGGAGGGGGAAGGAGAGGATGAGGGCTGGGATGGAAGGAGGGGTGGCTGGGGACGTCTTTATGGGTCGTCTCACACACACACACACACACACACACACACACACACACACACACACACACACACACACACACACACATCTCGGCAAGACTGAAATCTAATGTTTTTACTGTGCGGTATCTGGGTCGAGAGGCGGCCAAGAAAGTCGTCATGGTGATTTTTTGGCCGCGGAAATCCGTGTCGTGGGAAAAATTGCGAGTATCTCTTATTTTTATCACTTTTTTTCGGAGTGTACTGGGTTTATTCCACATGACTGCAATTCGAGTTTTCATTTTTTTTTCTGGCCTGTATAATACGGTATAATTTTCGTCGTTCCAATGTACCCTCGTTGAATTTCCTCTACTTCTAAACCCCTTAAAGACGATCGCATCTCTCCCTCTCTGGTTATATCGCCTGAAGCATATCCTCTGCTTTGGGAAGGCCGCTCGTTTTGAAGTGGTTCCAGTCAGGGCATACATATACATAAATATACAGCATATACTCCGGTATACAATTATATTTTTAGATATGTGTGTGTGTATGGACGTATGTATGAATGCATGTCGGTGTATATGTATGAATGTATGTATGTATGTACGTACGTATGTATGTATATATGCAGGTATGTGTGTGTGTGTGTGTGTGTGTGTGTGTGTGTGTGTGTGTGTGTGTGTGTGTGTGTGTGTGTGTGTGTGTGTGCATGTATGTATTTATCCATGTACGTATGTATCAGTTGCTAAGTCTTATTTATCGACAGCATATAAAGCAAACCTAACAAGACCAACCTAACCAAGAAAACCACATCCTTCGGCCATAACCTTGACAAAAGAGGAGAATAAAGGAAGTGGACTCTGCGGCTAAATTAGTTCCTGTTTGGTTTAGCTTGTGTAATATCTATAAATAAACAAATAAATAAATAAGCTTGAAAATTACCCACGTCAGTACCACCCTTACACTTGCCTAATTCTGATGTCTGGCGCTTATACTGAACCGTAACACTAGTTCCTGATGCACCTCGCCGATCGCACATTTCCATATCTTACCTGGTCGCTCTATCAACTCCACCCCTCCCCACCTCAGCCACACCCTCTCCACTCCACATCTGAGCCCACACTTCCGCGTCTCTCCACACACCCCACACAGCATTACTCTTCCACTTCTTCCACATTTCACAGCCACTTTTCATCTCAGTCATTCACTCTTCCATTTAAAACACTTTTATCAACCCCACTCCTCCAAACTTATCACACCTCCTCACATCAACACCTGCATCCACACTTCCACATCACTCGTTCTCCACTGTTAACTCATCCATATTTCAAAGTTCTGGTCACTCTTCCCCCAGACTGAATTAACTCCACCTACCAATACACTCACCAGTCACGTCCTCTCCACTTCACGCCATCATCCACACTTCGGATCACTCCACATCTCACACTACTTCTCTTCCACAGCTGATACTTCGTCTCAGTCATTCTTTTAACTACAATGGTTCTAGTAATTCTATTTATCCACACCTCCAGCACTCCCTGTCCATTCCATATATACATCCACACTTCCATATCCCACTTACTCCCGTTCCCCCTTTCATTATTCTCAAACATAGTATTCTATCAACTCCACCACTCCACACACACACACACACACACACACACACACACACACACACACACACACACACACACACACACACACACACACACACACACACCTCCATTCTTCACGTGAGTCCACCCACACATCCGTCACACCCCACATCTCTGTCCTCCCTGCCACATTTCACCACCACCTAATAATCTCAGTCACTCTTCCACATCCGTCCCTTTCCGCTTCTCTCCGTTATTTTCCAGCCCAACCCATAAATCAATCCATACGCTGCCCCATAACCTTCACCCATTTCCCGTTCACCCATATACAGACTCATCATAGTATTCTGCAGCCCATAAACAAGCTCTATAAACTTAGCCCATTTCTTTCTTCCGTATTGCACTCACTCAACTGCACAGGCATAATATTTGCCACTCCTAGCTCACAGCCCACAATCGCCTCTTTTACAACACACACACACACACACACACACACACACACACACACACACACACACACACACACACAAACACGTCTCTTTCCTTCACATATCACACCCAAACAAACGGCTCTCCCTCCCAAACATCATCTCCCACTCATGTCTAGCTCCCTTGACACTTCCTACACGCACATTTCCTTCAGAGACATATCCCACACCTGTTTTCCTTCCCTTTGTGCTCATACGAATAACACTTCTGTGATATTAGGCCAGTTAATGGAGGATGCTATAGAGAAACACGAATCAGATTATATAAAAAAAAAATGCCAAAATATTTCACCAGGTCCACTGAAAAAAATGATAAAAACTTATTGACGAAACATGAAGGAATAAGGTTTTGTCCCCAACTTGTGTTTCTATTCCCCTCCAATTTCTATCCCCCAACATCCTACACAGAGAGAGACAAGAGAGGGTGTGAGAGAGTGAGTGTTGAGGATTAGAGATCGCAGTAACGAGTGGGAGGGGGTAACCGACTGACTGATTAAGAAACTGGTCTTCGTAGTGTAGTGTGAGAGGCTGAGAGAGTGGACGCGTGAGAGAGGGTGTGTGGGAGACGGTGTGAGGCAGACAGTGTGAGTAAGAGAGGCTGTGGTGTGCGGGAGATTGTGTGTTCTGAGTACGCAAATGTGGAAGAGGGTGTGGGAAGAGGGCGTGGGAAGAGCGTGTGGGAAGAGGGCGTGGAAGAGGGTGTGGGAGAGGATGTGTGGGACAGGGAGTGTAGGAAAAGGTATGTGGGGCAGTATGTGTGATGGTGTGTGGGAGCGGGTGAGTGGGAGAGGGTAAGTAGGAGTTTTGAAATGTGTGTGTGTGTGTGTGTGTGTGTGTGTGTGTGTGTGTGTGTTAGTCGTAAGCATAATAATCCTAGCGTACTCCGGTAACTGCTCCATGCTCCACATCCCGCCATGATTACCCTCCTCCTGGTTGTTGTAGTAGATGTGGCGATGGTAGGTACTGTGGTAGTTGTGGTAGAAGATGTGGTGATGGTAGGTGTTATGGTTGCTGTGGTAGTTGATGTGGTGATGGTAGGCTAGTTGTGGTAGCCGGCTCAGAGATGGTTGATGTGGTGATAGTCGTAGTTGTGGTAATTACTGTTAAGGTGGTAGATGCAGAGTGGAGGCAGCAGAAGCAGATGTAGTGGTAGTTGTGGTTGTAGTAGAGGAAGGGATGGTTATGTGGTACAGGTAGTAACTGTCATCGTGGTATGGTGGAAGAGGTGGTATAAAAGATGATGGTAATTACAGCAGAGAGTGGTAGTTGTGGTGGTAGGTATCATGATAGTTGTGGTGGTAATGGGGACAGAGATGGTTCGTGAGGTGCTGGTTGCGGTGGTAGGAATGGTGGTGGTAGTGATGAACATGGTGATAAGTATGAAAACATTAATAATAATAAAAACAAATGTAGTGATGCAAATGATGATGATGATGATGATGATGATGATGATGATGATGATGATGATGGCAAGTGTACCAATTATATGAATGGAATTAGCATGTGCAGTGGTGATGGTGGTGAGGAAAATTACGAGTATAATAAGAAAGGAAGTGTTGTGGTGATGAAAATAGTGTTGGGAGTAAAAGTGACAAGTGTGGTGATGATGGTGATTATGATGATGGTGGTGTGATGGAGTGTGTGGGGTTGGAGGAGTGGAGGGATGTATCAATCAAGCTCTGCCACCCGTGAATCCACACACACACACACACACACACACACACACACACACACACACACACACACACACACACACACAATTTCCCGTTTGTCAGAATCGCCCACTTTCTTCGTCACTGTTTGTATGCCCTGTGTGTGTGTGTGTGTGTGTGTGTGTGTGTGTGTGTGTGTGTGTGTGTGTGTGTGTGAGTGTGTTTTACTCCCTTTCCACCCACTATTTGACCAGTCTTCCTCCTGCACACACACACACACACACACACACACACACACACACACACACACACACACACACTCTCTCTCTAAGTTTTTCAGTCTCCTAAACCCAGCCGATAATTCATATGATAACTGGCATCATTTTCTAAACACAGGCCCCCCCTCCCTCCACAGCCTCCCTCACCCCGCCCCTGAAAAACCTGCCTCAAAAACTCACCTGGCTCCCACAATGAAATACAGTTTTACATTCAAGTTTGCAGTCAGTTCCCTCTACCCCTACCACACCCCTGCACCTCTTTAAGCCTCTGGTTCAACTCTATGCAACAGAACACTCTACCTGCAGTGTTCTAGGCTCCTCGTGCATCTGGCTCTATCCAACTGTACACTCTCTTTTCAATATCCCACTCATTTCGCAACTCTTTTCAGCTTCTGTATCTTGGCAATAAAATACTCGGCAATTGCATCATTCTAGTAACTCAGCTCCAGCATCACGAGCTTTATTGTAACCACTGTCTCTCTTAATTCCCTGACATGCCCCAACTTACCAAGATACACCTTTATGTTCTTCTGCAGCTCTTCTTTCTTCCTTTTAGCGTCTGTATAATTCTAAAGCGCTCCCAAGCTCCTGCACTTCAAATTTCTCTGCAAGTCTACCCCGTTTCCAACCTCTTTATAATCTGACGTTTCGCTTGGACCACCGCAACTCTTGCTTCATTACAAATATTCCCTATTTTTGGCCTTCTTATTTCGCCATAGCTCGTGCCTAATCAGAATTTTTAACTTTTTCCGCTATCATACTCTCTCTCTCCCTCTCTCTCTCTCTCTCTCTCTCTCTCTCTCTCTCTCTCTCTCTCTCTCTCTCTCTCTCTCTCTCATTTCTGCATCCCTAGTTTCATTGCACCAAGACTTTTTTCAAACCTGGCTATCTTTTCTGCCACTCCAGCTCCAAAGTTCTTTCACCCACGTAACCTCTCAACCTCAGCCCTCACTGCAAAAATGTTCTCCATTCCAGCTTGATAATCTCGCCTATTCCTACTATGCCATATTATGTCTTTCACTGTGTCTGACAGTCCACTTACCTCTCCCTGTGTTCTCAACCTGACTCCCTCTTCAGACTCTTGCTAATTCCACTGTCTCTCACATCATCACCTGAATCTTCTCAAAAAACTTTCGTATCACACTCTTACCATCTCTTCAGCTTCACCATACTTCACAATATTTACCACCCTCATGGCTCCTTCACTTCTTCCTGTTCGGCATCCTAACTAAATCTTAAAAATCTTCTATCTTGCATGCAACTAATTTCCATTCCGTCCTTTTCTTTAGCTCTCAGTAATTCCACACAGTGTGCAAAATCCCTCTCACCCTGTCTAAGAGCCTAGCCACTTCTCCTTGCCTTTCAAACCTTCCTATTTCCACCTTTACTCTCTCTCTACCCTCTATATAAATCCGAATCTCAGCCAAGGTCTCCTGTGATTAAACTTTCTCACCTTGCCATGCCCTTATTGAGAGACGCTCCACCTCAAAGTTTCTCATGTAACCTACTTGCATCCAACATCTCATTAATTTTTCTATTACATCGCAGGCAGCTTTTTTTTTTTTTTTTTTCAATCTTTCTGGTGTCATTAGAGAGCCCCTCCATGCAAAACTTCCATACAGTCTATTTCCATCCTCATTCTCTTTTTCAATATAAAACATTTCAAATACATCCTATGGCTTATTGTATCTTTCCTTATACTTTTGCTGCTTACTGTAACACCCTAAGGTACCAAAGTTCTCTGCAAATAGACCTTATGTACAGTTAGGGAAAAAAGTTACTCTACTGTTTCACTGTGTCTACTTCACACTCTGGGCATGTCCGCCATTATCATCTCTAACGCATCATGAGAAAGGGCATCATCTGTGGGCAGAGACATATAACAAGGCTCTCTCAGCGTAAGAATATCAGTCAGCAGAGGAAGTCATGATCAGATGAAATATTAGGCGTATCTTTAAGCGACATTGTACTATGCTCTTACTCATGCAAAAAGTCTCTTTATGTAACCCTGGGGCAATTAAAGTTCTCGGGCTATATCCTCCACTTCACTGATGGCCTTATAACTGTACTGTACCTCTACACTTTTACACCCAAACTTATTTCTCCTCTTGGGTTACAGGAAAGATTTGTTTTGCCCCATTTTTCTCACAATTATAGTATATTTCGACTATATTTATGGATCCAACCCATACTCATGAATTATATACGTGTACCAAGTTACAAAATATTCCTCATAATCCTCCAACCCTAACCCCTGCTCTACACTGCACCTGCCCTGGTCCGTTCTGCCCTGTTTCCCTGCCCTTACCTACCCTGACCTGGCCTACCTCTCTTCTGATTTGCCCTGGCTTACTTGTCTTGATCTGCTCCCCTCCCTGCTGTGACCTGTATTTCTGACCTACTTTGACCTAGCCTGCCGAGACCTACCAGTCTTGACCCACCTCCCTCCATGTTGGGACCTGTATTCTGACCTGACCTTATGTGCCTACCTCTATGATCTGACCTCCATTATGACCTGCCTCGACCCGCCCCTCTCTGCTGTGACCCTCCCTAATCCAACTCTATTTTGACCTGCCTCCTTCTTGCTGTGGCCTTCATCTCGACCTTCCCTAGCTCAACTGTGTCTTGACCTGCCTTCCACTCTGCTGCAACCCGCCTCTCCGCCCTGCCTTTCTTACCGACCTGACTTCCATCTTCGCCCCGCCCTAGTCCACTGCTGTGACTTATCCCCCTCCTGTGATTTACTTCCCTGTTCGAAAATCTTCTTCTTTCTCTCCTCCCTTCCTCTGCTTTTTCTGCTTTCCCATCACTTCTGATCTGCTTCGCCTCTTTCCCTTGCCTTCCATTCCATTTTCTTGCCGTCCTCATGCATCTCTCCATATCCTAAGTCTCTGTTTCCTTCTTCTCATTCAACCTCCCTTCATACCCTGACATTCCTCTCTGTTCTACCTCCTCTTCTTCCCCTTCCTCTTCTGTGACCTATCTTAGTCTCCTGATGTGACCTACCTCCTTGCTTCTTCCCCTCCCTATCCTGCTCTGATCTACCTCTCTTCTTCTGACCTACCTTCCAGCTTTCCCCTGTCCTGCTCTACTCACCACTTTCTTGCTTCCCTACTGCCCTTTGTCCCTACCTTCCTCATTCAGCCTCCTTTCTTACTCCCACTTTCAGTCGCTTCTCTTGCTCTGAACCAACTTTATTTATGTAATCTATACTCCTACCAATCCTCCCTCGTATCCTGTCTTCATGCCCTGCCCTGCCACTTTCCTGCTCTGCTCTTCCCGCGTCCTTACCTGCCCTCTCTTCTCTGCCCTGCCTCAAAACACACCTCCCTATACACCCTATCCCCGTCCCCCTCCTGGCCTGTCCCTCTGTGCTACCGCCCTCCCTATCCCCCTACCTAACTTACCTACGCATCCGACTTCCTCGCCTCCCTGCTCTGACTCAACAAACTTAACGCTACTCTCTCTTGCCCTGCCTCTCTCATACCCTTCCCTCTCTGCCATGCCACCCTACGACCCTCCTGCCCTGCCTCCCTTCCCGTCTTCTGCCATGCCGTCTCCCCTGTTGTGCCACCTCCGTCCCTGCCTCCACAGCTGCCTTCCCGTTACCGCCTCATCCCGAACCCTCTCCTACCAAGACCCACTCTGGCCTATCTCCCGGCCTACCTTGCCCTCTTCCCCGCCCCACCCCCAACCCCCTTGCCCTGCCTCAACACACAGCTCCCGTTACTCCTTCACCTCGCTACCCCTCATCTACACCCTGTCTCTCTGCCCACCTTGGCATCTTACCTTGCTACCACCCTCCCGCCCTGCCATCCTACCTCCTACCACCTTCCTACTTACCTACCTTGCCTACCCTGCCTTAACACACTGTTCCCGTTACTCCCTTAACCTGCCTCACCTCCCCTGCACCTAGCATCCTACCTCCCTACCCACCGTGCTTCCTTGCCTACCCTGCCACCTTCCTGCCCTGCCTCAACACACAGCTCCCGTTACTCCCTACTCCCCTCACCCCTCCCCCTCCTCCTCACTCGCACCTGGCACCTGTTCTGGGCGGCAGGTAAACACAATCAACCAGTGATCGTGGGGGGGAGGGCGGCGTGAATCAACCTCACTTCAATGGGAGGAATTCACTAGGACCAAACGGGAGAGACGAGCGAAGAAAGGAGAGAATGAAGAGGAGGGTGGATCACTGAAGAAAAGACACTCACTTCCTTAACACCAAGAGCAAAGAGGGTGCACCGCAAAGGATGAAGAAGAAAAGAGCAACACAAACAACGATGAATCAGAGAAGATGTGGAAGTAAACAGAGAGATTACTTCCTCAACTCACAGCAACTGAATGGGAATAAAACAGCTGGAAAAAAAAAAAAAAAAAAGGTGGATCTCAGAACATGATAAAGTAAAGAGTGTTTATACCCTCAACTAAAGAGCAACACAGACGGATCAAAAGAGAGAAAGTGAGAGAAAATGGTGGGACCGCAAAAAGGGTGGGCGAAAAGACAGGTTATTTTCTTAATCCGGAACAACACGAGTGGCTAATGCAGTGGGAATAAAAAGAGTGGATCATGGAAAATGGGGAAAAAAAATACATTACTTCTTAAAAAAAACAAAAAACAAATGGATCAATGAAACGGCGAATAAATAAAAATAAACAAATAAAAATTAATAAGTAAATAAAAACCATATAATAATAATAAAAACTGGTAACGAAAGACTTTAGTTAGACTCAAAATAACGTAAGAGGAATTAACGAAGCGAGGCAAGAAGAACGTTCACCAAGAAAAGGTATGAAAAAAAATTACTCCCTAACATCAGAGCAAGACAGGCGAATCAAAGAGAAAAAAAGGGGGAAGGGGGAAGTAATTATGGAAAGTGGAAAAGACACACTACCTCTCTGGCTGAAATATACAGTACTACCCCCGGCTGATGGGACTGAAGTGTACAGTTGCCTATCGAGATGCAGAGTTCATTTATGTCAGAGAGAGAGAGAGAGAGAGGGGGGGGGGAGGGGGGGAGGCATTAAGTCGAGGAAGGGCACATCAATGGACGGAGGCTGACAATGGGAGAGGAGAAGATGACGTGAATCAGCCTGTGTTCAGAGTCCACACAATACCACCCGTGTTTCACTCTGCATCTTCCTGTATCTCTTCCGTGTATTTCTTCCGTGTATTTTTTTGCACGTCTTCATTGTGTCACTTTGTATCTCTCCAGTATTTCCTCTTTATCATTCTGTTTCTTTTCCGTGTTTCACTTTGTCTCTCTCTGTGTCTCTTCCATGTTTCACTATAAATCATTCTGCATCTCTCGCGTCATCTACTTCAAATTATCACTATTCACTTCTTGTATTTTATTTTGTATCCTGTTCTTTTCATTCTCTGTATCGTTCTGTATTTTTCACATCTTTCTCATTCGCCAATCTGCACTTCTTGTATTGGTTTTATCTAATCTTTTCATCCATCATTTATACTGTCCTGTATTTCTCACATCCTCTGCCAATTCGTCCTTTTTTTATTTCTTGTAATTAATGTCGCTTTTTTTAAATCAATCCCCCCCATCATTCTGCATCTCTGTTTCTTTTTCTGTCATTTGCGATTCCTCTTCTGTATGCTTCTGCTCCTCTCTCTCTCTCTCTCTCTCTCTCTCTCTCTCTCTCCACATAAATTCCTTCTCTCGTGTTCTTTTGCATCTCTCTCTCTCTCTCTCTCTCTCTCTCTCTCTCTCTCTCTCTCTCTTAACATCCTTACCTTGAATCCTTGTGAACCTCTTCCGCCCCTAATAATATTCTTTCTCTATTTTTTTCATTATCCCTTTATAGTTCTCTAAATTCTAGCCATCCCTTGCAGTTTTCCCAATCTCTCCTCTTGCCTTGACATTTTTGTGCGTCTCTTTACGTAAAAAAAGAAAGAAAGAAAAAAAAAAGTTAATAAGAGGTAAGCCACGAAATATGTGTGAATTATAATCGATACAGTGTACCAAATAAAGAAAGAAATAAGAAGTAGGAGAAGAAGTCTTTTTTTAAGTCTTATAATCGAGAAAACAAATTGAAGCAGGGTAAGAAGTTTCTCTGTGCTTTCCATCTAAGCAAAAGTAAGATCAAGGAAGCAATCAAGTCCCTCTACGTGACTTATAACCAAGCAAATAGGATCAAACCTGCAAGCTAAGTAATAAGACAGAGGAAATAAGCAGCACAAGATCCAACAGGCCACCATGTCCTTCTGCACTTCAAAGAAAACATATTATGATTCAAACCAGCCACATCAAGCCCACCCGAAGCGACACAAGCCAAAGGCATTATCAAATTGAATCTCTTTATAAAGGTGACAGACTGGCAGCAAGTTCATTAGGGTAGGGATTATCACTCACTCACCCCCACCATCTCTCTCTCTCTCTCTCTCTCTCTTACCTCGCTCTAATTACCTCTGCCGGAATTAATGGCTCTATCCACCACAGGGAAAGTTGAGGAGCCATGGTGGGTGTCACTAGCAGCCTATATAAATATAAATCCAAGCCGCTCCCACCTGCAGGCTTATCAGCGACAATATAATACACAAACATGATTATATATATATATATATATATATATATATATATATATATATATATATATTGCATATAAGAGGCACTGACATCCTACAAAACTGATTTCTTCCAGTCAACTCAACCAAAGAAAGCCAAATTTAAGATCCATGTATATCGAGACATCAAGACACATAGCGTTTAAGAGACTGGAGATCACAGGCAAAGAGAAAGGCACAGTGAAGATGAAAACCAACTGAATGATCAACTAAAAACTGGAAAATTCCAGATGAACTATAATTCTGCTTAACCTGGCGAACAAATTCCTGGCCAAAAATCATCAGAACCAAATACTTCTACCAACAGCTAAAATATTTCGGATATTTGGCCAAAATATGTAATGATTTTCAGTACGCATTTCTAACAATATTGTATTTGGCGAATTTTATGGTATGAAGCGGGTATGTTAATTTATGAACACCTCTGACTTATGACCCGGAAAAAAAAAAATGCATATATAACCTTCCTCCTCCAGCCACGACTTAAAAATAAAAAATTAATAAACAAACAACACAAAATAATGTAATATAAAACAAGAAAATCAAAACACGCTGGTACACACATCCAGCCCACCCCCAACAGTGACATATAAGCGAACACCGACTGCCAACACAAAAGGCAGATGGGATATGGGGTTAATCACACAGTCCTTGTTTACCTGGTGGGCGCTGTCTCTCCACTAGGGTTTGCCGGACTAACTATCGCCAGGTAATTCACACGTACCTGGAACAAGTTAAAAAAGTAGGTGTTAGGGAAATCAGGCCACACATGACACACAGGTACTTACAATAGCAGTGCCAGTCTCCCTATGATTGTTTCTGGGTAACCTGATATTATAATGGATTTTTATTATCAATTTGTCTGAGAATAAAGTAATTGATTTTAATAATGTGATGGAGTAAAAAAGAAAATAAAACTAATGTAATATATAAATGCGACATCTATTAAATACACACACACACACACACACACACACACACACACACACACACACACACACACACACAAACGAACAGGCCGCGGCTAATCTAAGGTCTCATCTACAGAACAATAAACATATGTTCTGCATTATGAAAGTGGACCTGTACTTAACACCTGCAAAACATCATACTGCAACAACCATGAAAAACAACAACAATAATAGTAGTAGTAGTAGGAGTAGTAGTAGTAGTCGTAGTAGTAGTAGTAGTAGCAGTAGTAGTAGCAGTAGTAGTAGTAATGATGATAATCTATTCATACTATAAGCAATAAGGATAAAGCACTGGAAGTAATATATTTTAACGGCATTAAGCGGATAGAGAGAGAGAGAGAGAGAGAGAGAGAGAGAGAGAGAGTTAAAGCAACATTGCCAGCAGGACTTAGCTTGGGTGTGTCTTACTTATACCAGTTCTAATCCTCACCCACAGTCTACTTAACATTTTATTTTTCATGTATTTTGCCTTACCCACGTTTCCACTCCTAACTCAGCATTATTATTATTTTTATTTTTATTATTATTATTATTATTATAATCAATGAAAGTATGTTAGTTCTTTCGATCATAATGGGAAAATATAACTGGCATCCCCAAATATACAATTACTAAACGGAGAGAGAGAGAGAGAGAGAGAGAGAGAGAGAGAGAGAGAGAGAGAGAGAGAGCATCCCAGCTTCCACAATATTAACTTAATCATGGGAGTCCGCCAAAGAAAAAAATAAAAATAAAATAATTCTACCATGCTGACAACGGCGTGTAAGTTAAGGACATGATCACTCTCCTTCCTACGTTATCTTCTCAAGGACACGTGGACTGAGGACACGTGGACTGACGGACATGATGAAGTGAACGTAACTACAAATGGACACATGAATTAAACTAACCCTCACAAAAAAGGAATTTATTTTGTAAATTATCCCTAAACATTCTCTTACACGCTGCTTATATATCTATATATACAGTATCTACATCTCTCTCTCTCTCTCTCTCTCTCTCTCTCTCTCTCTCTCTCTCTATATATATATATATATATATGCATCAATAGCATGCGAATGGATACTGAGGTATAATGAGGTGAACAAATCTCAAGGAAGAGTTGTTATGAAATGTCTGCCACTCAGCATACGGCCCTTAACGATGCGACCGTAAAAATTTCAGGGATGGAAGGAAGGAATAATGAAGAACTAGCACTAAGCCATAATATGGCTGTATGACACCAAGATATTAAGACTAGTCTTTAGAGGGGAGACGGGGGAATAATTATATTAAATACAAGATGTGAAGCAAGAAGTGATAATACTGGAACTGGAAACCGTGGGAGAGTCACCCGGAGAATCAGTAGGCAGCGGGGGTCGTCGTAGTGAGGAAAGGGAGGGAAATGCTGAGAGACGGAGATGGAGAGGTTTCATGGTTGATGTCATGTGTACAAAGTAACTGGACAAACTCCTTCTGGGAATAATCGATTAATGTTAAAATAAATTTAAAGTCTTGATTACTCTTACCTGCTGACAGTAAGCCCTTCAAGCCATGTTCTCTCTGCCAAGTGCTATTTGATATTATTCCATTTTATAATAATATCTTTTACTCAGCACTACGCTGGCGCTGAAGGAAGCCTCGAGACGAAAGGAATCATTAATAATAATAGTAGCCTAATAACAATGAGGATGATGATAATGATACTACTAATACTAATGAAATCCACTTGACAACATCCGTATTTAACTAAGTGACACGAAAATATCTCAAGAGATACAGGAAATTCTTTAAACGTACGAGGTTGTAAGGTTACGGTCAAGAGTAACAGTCTCAAGTAACTTTTGAGACACGCAACAACGGAGAAACGGCAGGAGACAGACAGGCAGACAAAAAAGCAACCAGCTCACGGTTTTGATGCCGGAAATATCAAGCAGAGCAGAGGCAAGACTGTGGAAAGACAAACAGGGAGATGAAGTGAAGTGTGAAGGCAAAAATGTTCGACGAGCCTGCGCAAATAGAATAGCATACCTTCAAAATATGCCGTTTTCTCTCAAATGGATTTCTTTTTGCCTCATAGAAAATGCCATAACGTTAATAACAGGGACTATAGTAGAATTCGTATACTAACAAGATGATCCATAACTTACATTTATTCGCACATTAAACATACGACTGATGTTTTTCATGACCAAAAAGATAACCACGTACTGAGAGGCGTCAGATATGAGATACAAGTATAAGATATTTGCTACACCTGGATAAACTGGGCTAACACAAGAGTGGGCCATGTTAGGTGGGGAGGTTAGGACAGTAAGTAAAGGTGGGTGAGATTGTTAGGTGTCGTGGGCTAAGTAGGGTTAGGCTAGGTTTGATAGGTTAGATTAAATTAGATGCAAATAAAACAAGGCTTACTGGTCCATAATGATGTTACCTGCTGGCATAAAATTAAATACGCTACAGATCTGGGCAAGTGTGTCAGGCAAGGTAGGTAAAGTGGAGCAGGTTAGGCCACAGTACGTTAGGGGTTCCAGAATGTATGAGAATAAATTGAGTTCGAATATAAACTGTTAAAATACACATATACGGTATTACGTGATGCAGAAGGTTATTTTAGGGTCGAGAAAAAATTAGTCAAATGTATATAGGAGGCGTTAATTCGTGTAGGAGGTTAAACTGGGTTCTAAAAACAGGTGGTTAAATATATTATAGTCGGCTTACCATTAACTGGCCTAGAATTTTGTCCTTTTGCAGCTTGGATCACGTTGATCAGTAGCAAAAAGTGAAAATACTGTGGCTACTACATCCTTTCCACAGCATTTCTTCGTGACTTTCATCATTTCTTAGCATTAACCTCTTGTTACAACTCGGCACTATAAATGGAGAGACGGCAATTTTACGCCAAGTTAAAGTGAAATGGGCAGAGTTGCGTTACTTGGTGTGGGAGGTTCAATTAGGTTCATAAATCAGCTGTCAGAAAATATACAGCTGAAAATAGTCACAAAGTCTTCAAGGGAGCCATTACTGGGTTCATCGCACGCTTCCTTCAGTCCGTTTTTCAGGAGGGCAGGACTGAGTTTGCCAAATATGAGGGAACCATTCCGATTACACTCATTACAAATTTGTGGGTCATCATTACTGTGCTTACGATTCAGAGGAAGTGGAAGGATGAAACAGACGGAAGGTAGGCAGGGTGAAGATGGGGGAGGATGGGGGAAGAGGGGGATAGGGTGAAGGAGTGGGGTGGTTGGAGGAATATGAGAGAAGACATGTGGGGTAGCGGGATAGGGGATATGGGCAAAAAAAATGGGTAAGAGGAAGACAAGAGAGAACAAGCAGAAAACAGAGTAGGGGAGGGGGATCAGAAAGAGGAAGAGGAGGAATGAGGCCGACGTGGGAAACAGTGATGCGACGCAAGAGTAAGGGAAAAGCAAGACGAGGGAAGAGTTAGAAGAGGGAGACTGAGAAGGGTAAAAGGAAGAGAAAGGAGAGAGAGACTAAGAAAATAAAGAGCGTGGAGAGGCAAACAGGCTGCATAGTACCAGATAAACTTTAGTTAGTCCTAAAAAAAACATATAATTTCTGGTTGCTCTGGTCCAAGCCCTTAAGTCACTACGGTACATCAAGCACTATTTACGAGTATCTAACAGGACGTTAATGATGATGATGATGATGCTACCACAACCAGGATGATGATGATGATGATGATATTACCACAACCATGATCATGATGATATTACCACATCCATGGTGATGATGATGATGAGATGATGCTATCAAAGACATGGTGATAATGATATTACCAAAGACATGATGATGATGATAATACTACAACTACCACAGCCATGATGATGATGATGATGATGATGATGATGATGATGATGATGATGATGAAGATGATGATCATGGTGATGATGATGGTGATGATGTTGACAAACAATCATAGCAATAGTGATGATGAAGACGACAGCAAAACCCTTAGGCACCGCAGTACAAGATTCCGGTCACTGACTTCTACCTCTGCGACAGACAAACACAACAGCAGATCGTCTCGCCAGCTATTACCTTTTGGAGATGGAAGGACAGGAGGAGCAAGAGGGGGAGAAGAAGGAAGAGAAGGAGGAGGAGCACGTGAGGGAGAAAGAGGAGGAGAAGAAGGAGGAGGAGGAGGGGGAGAGGCAGTGGCTAACATGACAAAGCTTATCTTCCAGGCCAAGAAAAAAAAAGTGACACCCCCACCTACACAAAAAGCGTGATTGAGTTTCCTTACACAGAGAATCAATCGCATTTTTACCCTCCCTCACGCCCCGGGACTGACGGCCGGCCCTTCTCCCCCTGACGGGAGTAATTGGGTAACTTCCTTATAAACGCGAGGGGCTGAAGATTCGCTGGGAGAAGATTTGCACCGTGTGTTGGTATTTGAAGCTGAGACAACGCTGGATGGATGGATGGTTAGAGGAGAAGGTGAAGATCAAAACAGAGAGAGTGAAGAATAATAACTAGCTAAATAATTAAACAAAAGCAGGAGAGCTGGATGACTGGCTGCAGGAGAAGGTGAAGACCAAAACCGAGATATGGTTAAGCAGGAGAATATAACAGACAAATCAATAAATAAATGCTGGACCGACGGATGGATAGTTGCATGGATGGATGGTTGGCTGCAGGAGATGGTGAAGATGACGAAAGAATTTTAACAACAATAAATTCTGGAGAGACGGACGGTTCGTTGCAGGGGAGGGTGAAGATCAAAACTAAGATGTGGTGAAACAGGAGTAAATAAAACAAAGAGGAAACAGGAGGACGGTAGCTATTCACTGATTGGCAGCTCCTGTCTGTGAATGATGCGGTCGAAAATTGCATGTGGGGATGGATGGATGGTTGCAAGAAACCGTGCAATCAGAAGTGAGGTACGATGAAGAACAGTGCGGTCAAAAACTATACGGTATGTTTTAAGCGATGGCACGGTCAAAAATAAAAGATATATGCTGAGGGTTCTTGCGATCAAAATACTGCCATGTTTTTATGTACAACAAAAGCACGACAGATACCAAGGGACAAGAGTCAAAAATGGCATTATTACTCACTCACTCTCTCTCTCTCTCTCTCTCTTTCTCTCTCTCTCTCTCTCTCTCTCTCTCTCTCTTTCTCTCTCTCTCTCTCTCTTTCTCTCTCTCTCTCTCTCTCTCTCTCTCCAAGGTCAGAGTACTCGTCAATCTAGGGTGGCCAATAGAGATAGCAGTTTCTATTCTCAGCCTAACTGGTTCCAACAAGGGCCAGTTGTCGCTGCCAGAAGTACAATCGACAACAAAATTCCTCTCTCTCCCTCCCTCTCTCTCTCTCTCTCTCTCCCTCGACTTTCACAATCAGCCTCACTAAATTGCAACAATGGACACTATAATGAACTTACTTAGACATACTGTATATCTTTGGTAACAGTGTCGTTTGCTTTCTATTCAATGCTAATTTTGAAAGAGCATAAATGAATGATGATGATGATGATGATGATGATGATGATGATGATGAGGAGGAGGAGGAGGAGGAGGGGAAAAAAAAAGTGGACCTCTGATATCATGAGTTCCTGCTACGGCTGGTCCATCCTAACTTGACGGAGAGCTTCGTCCTCCTACACTTCTTCGTGACTAGCACCATATTCCTGCTGCAACTCACGACTGGCATTACTAGGACTCTATATCCTTTCCACAGCACTTCTTCGTGACTAGCACCATATTCTAGTGTTACTCTCTTGCTACAACTCATCAGGCCAAAATTGGAGAAGGTACGTGACACCCAAACTATCCATTCCTTCCTCAGCTATATTCTTGCAGATGTCTATTTTCTCTCTATTTTCTTTCTATTTTCGATCTATTACAAGTGATTCTGCAGCGGCGAAATCTATATATAACAGGTCCTAACTCAGCCTCACGATACATGTGTGTAGAGGCACCAAAATAATCATCAACGCTCTATGTTCGATGAAAATGGATTGTGTGTGTGTGTGTGTGTGTGTGTGTGTGTGTGTGTGTGTGTGTGTGTGTGTGTGTGTGTTTTCATATGTGCTATACGGTTCAAAGTTTGCTGACACTTCTCTGCCTGATGCACACACACACACACACACACACACACACACACACACACACACATGCGTACGAGATGAAAGGATACTGTCTGACGTTCAGAGATGTATAAGAAACATCGAAAGCACGACAACACTGGCAAATGATTGTCGGCCAGACGTTGCTCGTAAAAGTACTAGTGTTTGGTTAATTTTGGGCAATGTACAGCTGCGATCATGAACACTGCTCGTTAACCCCTTCACTACCAGAACTCTCTCTCTCTCTAAGCTTAATAAAATCGTTCAGTGGCAATCACGTTAAACTACAAATAAGGTGGTGGGGGTGATGGAGTGATGCTGTGGTGCGGGAATTGTTACCTGAGAGGGGGATGGTGGTGATCAGTCATGGCTATTGGGGCTAGGGTGGTTAGGGCTGTTACCTCTTCACTGCGACCAAGAGGAGACTAGATTAAGAGGAGGACATAAGAGGAGATACGATAACAAGGAGATAACATGAGGAAACAGGAGATAGAAGTAAGATATGGAGAAGACAATCATAAGTGCCTGAGGAAAAAAAATGAATATGAGGAAATTTACAAGACAAAGTTAAGATCAAGAGGAAGGAACGAAAAAATCAAAAAGAGAAGGCAAGAACAGGGAAAAAGAGACAAATTAGGAGAAAATGAAGACGCCAACAGGAATGACACACAAATAGAAAATTAGAACACGATGGGAGATTAAAAAAAAAAAAAAAAAAAAAAAAAGAGAAGAATTGGAGACACACCAAGAGGGAATGAAACAGGAGAGAGAGAGAGAGAGAGAGAGAGAGGGGGGTGGGGGGACTGGCCGCAGACGAGAGCAAGGTGGCCTCAAAGTAGTGCAGGACGGCCGCAGGAAAAGCCGCAGGGAGAGGGAGGAGAGGGGTGGAAGGAGGGAGAGAGGAGAGGAGAGGGGTTGGGAAATAGTGAGGAGAAGGATATGAGGAGGGAGAGGAGGGGAAGGGAAACAAAGAGGAACCTGAGGAAAGGAGGTGGATAGAAGGGGAATGAATGGAAAGAAGAAAAGGAGGAGACTTGGGATAGGAGAGGGGAAAGAAAGCGAAGAGGAGAAGAAGAGGAAAGGAGAGAGAGGTAGGGAGCACAAGAGAGGATTACAGAGGGAAGGTAGAGGATGGAAGGGGGAACATGAGGCAAACAGTAGAGGAAAGAGAGGAACAGAGAAGAAGGGGGATACCCAGGAACGGAGGAGGGACAAGGGGAGACGAGAAAGGAAGGGAGAGGGATAGGGAACGGAGAGAGATGGTGGGAGAGAGAAGAAGAAGGATGGGGAGAAAAAGGAGAAGAGACCCATGGAGAGGGGAATAAGGCAGAGACGAGAGAGAGGGGGGGAGGATGGAGAGAGTGGCAGCAAGAAGAAAGACTGAGAAACAAAGGAAGAGAATGGGCAGAGAGAGCGGGAAGGATGGAGGGATCAACGAAGGCAAAAGAGGAAGGACAAGAAGAGTCTACGAGGAGGAGGAGGAGGAGGAGGAGGAGGAGGAGGGAGAACTATATACACGAGACTTTATTCATTTTAAGATAAAAAATCGAAAATAAAGGTTTAGATTAGTCTTCGTTAACTCTTTCTTTAATTGAGGACTCGCCGAAACTGAATAAAATAATATGGTACCCGAAAAAATAAATGACAACAACAAAAAATATAATAATGATAAACACTACTACTACTACTATTACTACTACTACTACTACTACTACTACTAGTACTGCTACTACTACTACCACTACTACTACTACTACTACTAGAGAACCTACTTCCTAGACCCCTAAAAGAGACATGGACCTTAAGTAGCTGCAGTACAGTGGAAATAAAAATGGTTCTCCCACACTCAATCACCCACTACTCTCTCTCTCTCTCTCTCTCTCTCTCACTGGGGCAATGAGAGGGTCTTCAGGTTCAGGTAGCGAGGTAACGGGACGAGTGGAGGGAGTGAGAGGAAGATGGACGAAAAAACGTCCAGGAAAAAAATCTGGAGGAAATGATGGAGGAAAGAAGGAGAGAGAGGGAAGAAGAAAGAGATGGAGAGGAAATTATAAACAAGTGAGGAAGGAATGAGGGTAAGAAGGGAAGAAGAGAGGGGGAAAAAAGAGGGTAAAGGGGGTAAATGAAAAGCTTAAGAAGAGGAGAGAGAGAGAAAAGGAAGGAAAAGGAGTGGGGAATGACGATAAGGAAAGAAAATTACACAACGTGAGGATGGTACAGTGGAAAGGGGAAATAAGGAGAGGGAAAAGATGATAGGGGAAAGAGAATGAGGAAAGAAAGGGGAATAAGGTACGGGAAATCGAAATGAAGATGAACAGGGAAAACAGGGAGGGTGAAGACGCGAAAAGGAAGTAAAAGGGAAATGAAGATGGCAAGGAATGACGGAAATGAGGACGAGGGAAGACGAGGATATAAAGTGAGAAAAGAGTAACACGAAGAAGAAAGCCAGAGGGAATAAAGAAAAGGAAAAAGGAAATGTAAAATCAAAAGAATATAATGATTTTAATCCTAAGTGCTTGATCCTGCTCGGGAGGCAAACTTTTTCCTTAACTTTGCTCCTTACTTGGAAGAACAGTATTACTATGCATTTTATTTGAATTCTAAATAGTGGCTGGCGCATTGAGACAGGCTACTAAATTTCTGCAACTATCTCTTCATTTGCATATTGCTGAGTGCATAATATCTGAGAGATAAAATGTCTCGCTCTACACAGATCAACCCTCCTGATATGGATGTGCTTAAATACTTACATTAGCGGTGTGTGTGTGTGTGTGTGTGTGTGTGTGTGTGTGTGTGTGTGTGTGTGTGTGTGTGTGTGTGTGTGTGTGTGTGTGAGAGAGAGAGAGAGAGAGAGAGAGAGAGAGAGAGAGAGAGAGAGAGAGAGAGAGAGAGAGAGAGACAATCACAACCCATATACTGTACATGTAATCTCTCTTCGTTCACTGACCCTCCCCCCTCCCCCCCTCCGCTCTTCTTACTCCTCTAATACCCTGCCCTTAATGAGGAAGCAGAGGTCATTAGCGAAGGAGTCATTAGTCAAGAGGTCATACAAGGGGGGCTGGGGGACGCGAATGAGAGTAAGGGGGGATTCTACAATACGATGAGGGGAAAAGGTAGGCAGGTCTTGGACAGAGTGGTGAAAAATACAAGTAGGGTAGGGTAGGGTAGGGTAGGGTAGGGTAGGGTAGGGTAGGGTAGGGTAGGGTAGGGTAGGGTAGGGTAGGGTAGGGTAGGGTTGGGGAGGGGAGGGTAGAGTAGGGCAGGGCAGGGCAGGGTGTGGAAAAGAAGGGTGGGGTAAGTTAGTGTTGGGAGATGGGGGTGGCTTGATAAAGAATACCTGATGAAGGGGAATGGATGGGGTAAAAAGAAGGTAAGGGACAGGGGGAATGGGAACTACTGTTGGAGGAGTAGTTAAAAGTAAGGGACGGGTGAGGGAGGAAGGAGGGGAAAGGGAATGAGGAAGCGGGTGAGTGGGGAGGGGAAGGAGGTAGTGAGGGAGAGGAGAAGAGGGTAGGAGGAGAGGCTCTGACGAAAACGAGGAGAGGATAGATGAGGAAACAGGGTCAATAGTTAAAGATCTCACGTTTCTCTTGTCTTAGGGATGCTTAAGGGGAACAAGTGCTACATATTCCACTAGAAATATTTAAGCTAGGAAGGATGACGATGATGATGATGATGATGATGATGATGATGCTAATAATACTCTTCAGTTTTCTGGAGTGACAGAGAGATGCTGTTTAAAAGGGAAATAATCTAAAGTGCTTAGGTAATCGAGTGAGCATATCTACAAATCCAAAATCAGCGAGAGAGAGAGAGAGAGAGAGAGAGAGACGAATGATTTATTTTCCTGGATGGCTGTTTTGAGGGGCGGGGTCAAAAGTAACTAAACCGTGAAATTTACGTTTCGTTGGTTAATGGACTGCAAGGAAAAAAAGGCAGATACACACACACACACACACACACACACACACACACACACACACACACACACACACACACACACACACTAATCTCTGTCTGTCTGTCTGTCTCTCTCTATCTACTCTCTCTCTCTCCCTCTTTCTCTTCCTACACCAAATCATCCACAAGAAGGACACACACAAGTCTACCTACTCAACCTAACCTCACTGATCTTTCAATTTTATAACCAAAAAGGGCCGTATAAAGGTGACATTAAATAAATAACGCAATAAATTCACCTCCACTCCACTTCATCCCTCAGTGTTTTGTCACATTAAGTCCTCCATTAACCACTTCGGCGTCAAGAATTAGCCAACATCTCGTCGTCCCATCTTTGAACGTTTATAGGGTAGTCTGATGAAAAGGAAAAATTAACAGTCTATCCTACTGAGTCTCATCATCTTTAGGACATATGAACGTGACTCCTTTACGATCAATTCAACACCCAGCGGACACACAGCTACTGAGGGGTAATTGATTGTCCTGCCATCATTGCAACGAGAATTTCAATATCTACAGTTCGTATGCAAATGACTGAATAATTAACTGGCTATCCCGTGGTTTCAATACCTAGATAAACGCATATTAGCCTTTACAATGCCGCGTCAGTTTTATCAGTTTGACCTGAGCTAAACCAAACAATCTTAATCAGTTCAGGGTAAGTCATAGGAGTCTGAGAGTATTAAATGCCTGTCCTTGGGGTTTCAATAGGCCGTGAGTCAAAAACCACACAGATGCAAAGGCGGTTCTTAATTGCCCGGCCTTGTGTGTCAATATGTAAAGGTCGTATGTAAATTAGGCCAGTGATGCCGAGGGGATAATTAAATGTGGTGCTGTCAGTGTCCGCGCCTCAGCCAACCACACGCTATCAATCACCAGGCTACTTCAATTCCCCTCACCGCTGGAGCTCGCACTGACACCCTTTCATACGTTGTAGAGTAGGGGGCAGGGGTACAGGTTGGGGGTAGGGGGGATAAGGGGATAGGGAAAGGGTGGGGGACTAGGTGTAGGGGAATAGGAGGAGGGCTAAACAGGGATAGGGCAGGGGTGAAGGACTGGTTGTTTTGGCCGTAGGATGGATAGGGATAAACTGTGGGATTGAGCTGATAAAATGAAAGGGAGAGGGTGTGTGAACTGATGAAGAAGGGGAGGGGGATGGACTAGGTATATGGGATGGTAAGAAGATGGATGGGAAGGAGCTGTGGGAGGGAGATGATGAAATGGGATGGAGAGGGCGTGTGAAATGATGGGCAGGGGACGTAAACGAAGGTGGAGGAAGGGGGGAGGGGGGGGAAGGGTGAAGGACTGGGTTAGGGGAGTAAGATAGATGATGATGAATTGTAGGAGTGAGTTTATAAAATGGGGTGAGAGGCTTGTGAAATAATCAAGAGGGGATATGAAGGGTGAAAGGCAGGGTGAGGGAGCAGGTGAAGGGAAGGAAGATGGATGAGATGGAGTTGTGGGAGGGAGGCTGATAATATGAACGGAAGGGATAAAATGGGAAGGGAGGAGACGAAATGACAGAATGGGGACATGGGGGAGGGGATGGCAACGGATGGGTGATGAATTAGGTGACCGGTAAGAAGATGGAAGGGGGAGGGAAAGTGTGCAAGGAAGTTACTAAAACGGAGGAAGGAAGGAGAAGGGTTGGGAGTGTGTGAGGAAATAATGGGATGAGAGCGCGGGAGTTGGGGAGAAGTTTGGACTGGGGAAAATATGAAGAAAAAGGGAAGTTTGGGAGACGATAATCAGGACAGGAAAGGGATAGTGGGAGAAACAGGAAAACGGAGGAGGATGTTAGACAATGAGAACAAATTTGCAGGATAAGGTACAAAATTAACCGTTTCAGCCTGAGGACGTCTTGTATATTTTTCTTCTTTTTCCCTCTAGGCAACTTTTTTTTTTTTTTTTTAGATTAGAATAAATGTCTTAAATCCTGGGGAGGGGGGAGGGTTGTATACAGTCTTCACTAACGTCTTCAGTAAGGGAGGTCTTTCTTAAGCCGAATGAAAATCGTTTTGAGACAGCCACAGTAAAATGAAGAGAACATAATGGTACTGAAGGGGTTAAAGAGAACACTGAAGGGGGAGAATGATGAAGAGAGAAGAGCTGAAGCCAAGTATACAAGGGGTGGGGGAGGGGTAGCATTAAGGGTAGGGGGTCATTAGTGTCACTTGCTGCGGCTCCACACACTCATTTTCAAAGTGTATGGAGAAAAAGGCAGGATAGGCGACAGGACTTTTCATGCTGACTGTACATTTAAGACTAGATGACCACCGTAATCCCTCTGGCGGCATGACGTGTAAAAAAAAAAAAAGAAAAAAGAAAGTACCAAAGGCTATCCTACTCTGGCGTCCTAAACACAAGACTGGCCCTAAAATTCTGACTTTCATTTAGGTGTTATCCGTACTTGCTAGACGTGACCATCCTACATCTCACATTATAAAGTGTAGCCAGAGATGGTATAGAGGGGCCTGGCAATATCCATCCCTATCACACGTTTCAAAAATTATTGTAAGAAATTGGGTGCCTGTCTTACCTTTATTGGTGTAACTCAGAAGCGCCAGTCCGAAGAAGCCCTTTAGCATCTTAATACGATCGCCTCTTACTCTGGCTTCTTCATGCTTCCTTCAGACTATCATATTCGGCTTAGACAAGACCTCAGGATTGTAAAAAGTTAATCGTGTGGAAATTTGCGTCCGTAATTTCACAAGGAGGAGGAGATATGCATTTTTTAATACGAAAATTTGGAACCGGGCTTTTTATTTTTTTTTTAACCGCATGGAATTCTGTAACAAGAAGTGGGTGTGTTTCTTACCGTCATCGCAATGAAGGGGTTAATGGCCATCAAACGAGCTACTAGGAGCTATTTTATTTCCAGCATTTATTTATTTATTTATTTACTTATCCTCCTGGTCATTTTGCGAGAGAGGGTAATTTCAGTTTTATTCGTGTGTAAACTGGCGATAAAGAGAGGCTTAGAGTTTTGTCTTCCGTAAATTCTGCGTCAAGGAGCAAGTCTGCAGTTTACCGTAAGCAGCTTCGCGATAAAGAGCAGGTCTGCCTTCGATAAATATAATGAATAACGATAAAGAGAGAGTAAGCATTTCACTGTACGTATACTGGCAAAAAGAAGATGGTGGTTTGCATTTATAACAATTATGTAAATTTTCAACAAGAAGTTTGTGTTTTCTCGTAAATTACCTATAAAGTGTGTGTGTGTGTGTGTGTGTGTGTGTGTGTGTGTGTGTGTGTGTGTGTGTGTGTGTGTGTGTGTGTTATCGTAAGTAAGTCCGCAGCTTGGAATAGGCTTATATTTTATCGCTGTCGCTTTTTTTTTTTTTTTTTAATTCGGCCACAAGGAAGGAATTTTCATAAGATCGTAAGCATATTTGCAACAAGGAAGGAGTGTGCATTTAGGTAAATTTGCAACAAGGAAGGACTGTGCATTTCATCGTAGGTAAATTTGCAACAAGGAAGGAGTGTGCATTTCATCGTAGGTAAATTTGCGAAAAGGAAGGACTGTGCATTTCATCGTAGGTAAATTTGCAACAAGGACAGGATTTACATTTTATCTTGACTACTTAAAGAACAAGGAGTAGATCTGCCTCTCACTGTATGTAAATCTGCAACAAGGAAGAAGAGAGGTCATATTTTAAAGAGAGGTCACTTTTTAAGGAGAGGTCACATTTTAAAGAGAGGTCACATTTTAAACGCAGTATGTCCAGCCATCTCAAAATGAACGCATCTTAAATTTGGCTTCCTTTTATTCATTTTTTTTTTTGGGGGGGGGAAGGGAATATTTTTTTTCAGGCTTTTTTTTTTTTTTTTTTTTTTTTTTTTTTTTTTTGTGCGTGTAAAAAAAATTTGCAACAGTGAGTTTGAACTTTTTCGTAAATCAATTCGCAACATGATCTGAAACTGCATTTTATAGTAACGCGTGTAGCTTTGCAACGTGGAATGGTTTTGCAGTTTATCGTAGGGAAATTTGCAACACGAGAGAGAGAGAGAGAGAGAGAGAGAGAGAGAGAGAGAGAGAGAGAGAGAGAGAGAGAGAGAGAGAGAGAGAGTGGTGTGTGACGCGGTACAAAGCAGCCTCATTTACACCTGTTGCACCGCCTCCAGACACACCACCACTCAAAACACCTAAGATAACACATACCAACATCAGCACCACCACCAGCATCACCACATGTCATCACCATCATCATAACTCCCACCAATTCAAACACCATATCCACCACCACCACCACGACCAATATCACCATCACATAAGACAGCTACCATCACTAAGTCACAAAGCGTCGAATCATCATCATCATCATCATCATCATCATCATCACTGGCCTGAAAACAACCATCGAGACGAACTGGCAAAATACTGAATTATGTATACAAAATAACAGATGACGAAAAGAGAATCGTTGACAGAATAACCAAAAATTGATAAAAAAGCAAAGGAGAAACTCAGAAAAAAAAAAAAATTGACAGATGAGTGAGAAATACAATAAGTGCTGAAAAGTTTGGAGAAAGATAGACATGTAAAGAAAAATAAGGAGGTTAAGCAACATACCATATTCTCTTCGATCCTTCAACATTATTTTACGTAGTACAAAACAGGGCCATTTTAATAATACTTAAAATTTGCCTTAATTAACCCCCCTTGATGATATTGTTGTTAGTTAACTCTAAAATAGGCTATCAGAGTAATATATCAAAGCACGGTCATAAGGCAACCTGGAGAGAAGTGAGAGGGGGAGAGAAGAAAATGAATGATGGGGAGGAGGGGGAGGAAGGAGAATGAACGAAGGGGGGAGAGGGAGGAGAAAATGAACGAAGAGGGCGGGGGGGAGAGGGAAGAGACTGAAGGAAGATTCCAACTCCTTCACAATGACAAGTTTGTTATTGGCTTATTCTTACTACCTTCAGACGATTTTACCATGCTTGGGGGGGGGGGGCACTCTTCGATGTGGAAGGGTTGCAAACATCCTTTAATCCCTTCACAACATGTCGTTCCTAAGCTGAATAAATCATACAGTGGAAGCTGGATGAAAATAGAAAAGTTCAACACACCAAAGGGCTTTCAAACACACCCGGGGAAAATACTGGTGTTGGTAAAAGCATGTAATATATCACAGAACGATGGTACAGCATGCTTGCTGGGGGGAGGGGAATGAGGTCTTAGTCCAGGGATGGAGAGAGAGGATGGAGTTAACACAGAGAACAAGGAGAAGGGATGAAATCTGTAAATACTGTGTCTTGGAACAGGCTAACTACCCACAGGTCACAGAGGAGAAAGTTGGTTATCTTTGTCCTACACGACAACAACAACGAAGACAATGATGACGATGAGGAAGTGGACGAGGACGACGAAGACGATGATAACTAAGAAAATGAAGAGAGAGAGAGAGAGAGAGAGAGAGAGAGAGAGAGAGAGAGAGTCATACCAAAGATGCTAAAAAGAAAAAAAAAAGTACGAGGAAAGCATGCGTGCACGGGCGTTGCAGGAAAAGAGGTATCATGACTGTGCAAAAAGTAATGAGCGCAACAGGTTTGACCTCTCAGGATGGTAAACTCAATCTTTGTGAATTTAAGGAAAGACAAGGGAAAACGAACGATGACGGGGGAAGGGAAAGGCAACATGGTCTCCAGTTCAACACAAGAGGGTGGAGATATGGCATTCTTGGTCACTTGGGTCAGAAAGGAGATGTGTGGGAGACACTGGCACGGTTAAGGTCTGCATTCTGGTCCATTAAGAAGGTTGCCCATTTCCTCTTCCTTACCAGTCCATTTCTCCACACGGCTCGCTGATATCCACTTCTATGTAATTTATTCACGGCGCGTCTATATTAAAAAATAATAAATAAGGCACAAGACAAGAGTAAGGTGCAGTACCAGTATGTAAAATATATCGCTAACCCCAAGAAAGCAGGGGTCTATTGTTCCCTGACCCTGCCCTGTCGGTTGTGGCGATGTACGATGCAACGTGGAATATCTTTACAAGGGACGGAGAGCAATACCGGTATGAAGTACACAAGACAACAGTATTTGAGAAGGAAGGATACCCTCTCATGTTTGGGGAAGAATAAGGAATGAAAGGGAATTATCAGAGAACTCTTGCACGTGACGATACATAAGGGGGGAAAAAACAATGATCCTTAACAGGGTGCTTGATACAGAATAGGATATGATGGTCAAGCGGTTAAGGAATGGACTGTCGGCCGTAAATTGACCAGCCTCCATTGGTGTTCCACAGGGGCCACCGACATGTTACAATACCACCTCCATTAACGGTATCAAACCAGCCCTGAATGGGATACCCTTAAAATGAATGGGATCCCCTTAAAATACCTTCAGTATAGACGGTCTGTGGTTGGAAGGACGGTTGGATTGGCGAGTATATGCTAAAATCAAACACTTTAAAATACCAATACAATGAGATAATGAATAAAAGGGAAAGGGGCAAGAAGAAGGAATGAATTAACTCCTACTAACTACACGAGCATCATAAAGACAGATAACGATTTTTTTTCCTAAGTCCTATTCTTCCCATACAATATAATCCATACTAATCGATGCTATATTTAGATTCCCAAACTGTTCTGGTGGGTGAACAAGGACAAGGGGGGAAATAAACTTTGTCCAATGATCTGACCGGCGACAAAAAGGAATGGCTGAAGCAATGTTCATCAAGTTATAGAAATGGACAAAGGGATGGGATGGATCTAGTAAGGTGGGGTGGGGTGGGGTGGAATGGGGTGAGGCAGGGGAGGTCAGGGCTAGGTTGGGCTCAAAGATGCAGGACGGGCAGAATGAGTCAAGGCAGTGTTGGGCAGGGCAAGGTACAGTAGAGTGGGACATGTAAAGGCATGGGAGACAGCCAGGGCAAAGGGAGGTGAGGCGAGGCAGGAAATGTCGTGGTGATGTAGGGAAAGGCAGAATAAGGCAGGGTAAAGGGATAGGGAAATTTAAGGGAAGGAATGGCAAGACAGGGATGAGCAGCGTAGAGTCCGACAAGGAAAGGTAAAGGAAGTCTGGGCTGGACAGGGAAAGGCATGGTAAGGCAGGGCAGAGTGGGGCAGGAGAGGACAGGGATTGGGTATGGGCAGGGACAGGGGTAGGGTAGGAGCAGGGGAAGGATGAGGCAGGGAAAGAGGCAGACATATGCAGGGTGAGGAAAGCGTTGGGAAAGGACAGGGCTGGCGCAGAGGTAAGGACAGACAAAGCAGGGGCATGGAAAGGATCAGGGGCAGGATGTGGCAGAGGCAGGGTGAGATAGGGTCAGGATGAGGCAGAGACAAGATGAGGAAGCGGCAGGAGGGGGGGCGGGGAGGGCAATGGCAGAGAGAGGCAAGGACAGGGTGAGGGAGGGGCAGGGTAAGCCAGGGGAAAAAGCAGATGAGGCAGAGTCAAATGCAGGGTCAGGGTGAGGCAGAGACAGGGTGAGGCAGGGTCAGGGTGCAGCAGGGGCAGGTGAGGCAGACGTGGGGTGAGGCAGGGTGTTGTGTAGTGAGGGAGGCGGGCCGTGGGTAACCTACATAGCCATGGCCCGACCCCTGGCAGCCTGCCCACTGCCTCCACCCTCTGCTGCCACGCCACAGGCAAGGCACGGAGGGAGGCATGGAGAGAAGGAGAGAAGTGGGGAGACAAGGAGGGAAGAAAGGAGAGAACTGGGGAGAGAATGAGGTAAGAAAGAGGAGTGGGGAGAGAGGGAGGGAAGAATAGGGAGAAGTGGGGAGAGGAAGAGGGATGCAGAGGACCAGAAATGTAAGGAAGAAAAATAGATACAAGCGGTGACGAGAGAGAGAGAGAGAGAGAGAGAGAGAGAGAGAGAGAGAGAGAGAGAGAGAGAGAGAGAGAGAGAGAGAGATACAATTAATGATTTCAATGCCACAATAAGTAACAATCCAGCTCTGGGAGGGAGAATATCCTACGCTTAACAATGTGACTGCAGAAACAAGCCTTATCAGTATCATTAAATATAATACTGAGAAGACCAAAGCGTACTAATATTCTTATCAGTGAAGGATCAGGGAGGCTTAGTATCGAAACATTCCAAATAAAATGATAAAATGATAATATGCAGGGTGTATGTAGGTGAGGTGGAGGGAGGGAGAGGGAGGGGTAGACCGAGGATGAGGTGGAGGGATGGAGTTGAGAGGTCTATGAGGGAGGGGGGCGGTGAGTTGCCGGGAGGGTAGTCAAATGGTGGGTGACAGAGCGACTTGGAGGCGTTTTGTCTGCGGCCAACCTTTGCGGGATTAGGGCGTCGGGCTATAGATAGATAGATAATATTCGTCCACCTTTTGTCATGGATGAGAAAAATAAATATATATTATGAGAGAGAGAGAGAGAGAGAGAGAGAGAGAGAGAGAGAGAGATTTGTCTGCGGCCAACCTTTGCGGGATTAGGGTGTCGGGCTACAGATAGATAGATAGATAGATAGATAGATAATATTCGTCCACCTTTTGTCATGGATGAGAAAAATAAATATTTATTATGAGAGAGAGAGAGAGAGAGAGAGAGAGAGAGAGAGAGAGAGAGAGAGAGAGAGAGAGAGAGAGAGAGGTAACTGTATCCTGACTAAGAGGGGATGGGGGAGGTATGGTGATGAAGCGAGAGATGGAGAAGGGAGACGGATTGGCAGGCAGTGATGAATATGGCCACCCTGGGCTATTGTTTCTCGCACTCTGCCACGGGGAGGGGGGAGGGGAAGGGAGAAGGGGAAGTAGGAGGGGGAAGGGAGAGGGTCGGTGAAGGGGTGGGAAGGAGGGAATGGATTGAGGGGGAGGGCAGAGGGGGATGAGTTGAGGAGGAGGACATGCTAAGAAAGTCAAGAGGGGGGAAAGGGAAGGGGGAAAATGAATTGGGCAGATATACAGTATGAAAAGATAGATAGATAGATAGATAAAGATAGATTGGAACAGCCCACAATACAGACAGAAAGACAGACAGGCAGAGACAGGTAAATATGTGTAAGAAGGGAAAGGTATAAGTGTGATAAGTAAGGGTTGACAGGGATAAAGTATGGGAAGCAAGGATGGAGTATTGCGAGACAGGGAGGAGGAGAAGAGAGGCTGAATAGAGAAAAAAAAAATATGAAAGGTAGGAGCTAAAGGCTGGAAGACCGCAAGATTCTTCCCTCCAAGAAAAAAAAAGGGAGGGGGGGGAATGTGATCAAGGAAAAACAAGAGAGAAAGACAGGGAGACTACTGGAAAAGTGAGGAAAAAATCTAGGAAAAGGGAAACGGGAATTAACTGAGCATTAGGGGCGTCGATGGAACTGAATGGAATATTAAAACGGCAACTAAGAATAAGATGATGATGGTGAGAATGGCAACAGAAATGAAGAATAGGAAAAGATACGCGATGACCGTGAGGACAGCGAAGGAAGGGAAAAAGAGGGAAATGAATGAAATGAGAAGGTGTTTTAACTAGAAACTATTCAGTGCATGGATGAGCCTGCTGGGAATAGGAAGACGAAAAGGGAGAGAGGGGAAGACGAAAAGGGAGAGAGGGAGATGAATGGAAATGCATGAGGGTAGGAGAGAAAAGCAAAGGGAGATGAGAAGAAAACTGCGGAGGAGAGTCAGGAACAAGCACTGGAGGTGAGATGAAGGGAGAGAGGAGGGAGAGAGGGAAGGGGAGGTTATGGATGTGGTAGAGACAGCAGTGGAGGAAGAACGAGGGGGGAAGGGGGGGGATGCGGGAAAGACTGGAGATCAAGGGGGGTTAGACGAGGAAACAATAAATATAGAAGGAAACATTTGAGGAGGGAGAGTGGGAAGTGATGACGGTGAATGTGGGAAAGGGGGAAGGGGGGTGGAGTGGGGAGGAAAGGGGGAGGAGCGAGAGATGGGGAGGGGTGAGGCAATGTGTATAGGAAAAGCAGAGGAGTAGAGAAGGGCATGGAAAAACGCAGGGAGAGGAGTGTAAACAGAGACGGTATGAGAGAGAAAGACGCAATGTGTGTAAGAGGCATGGGTGTAGAAGGGGGTGGAAAGAAGAGCAGGGGAGGAAGTGTGTTCGAGAGAGAGAGAGGGGGGAGAAGAAGAAATTGCTTGTGTGAGAAGCAAGGGAGGAGAGAGAAGGGGGGAGGAGAGAGAAGGGGGGAGGGGGGAGAAAAGAAGGCGTTCAGTGGGGCAGAGGGCACTGGGTAGGAAGGGAGGCAGAAATCCAGTTAGGGAGCAGAAGGTAAGGTCTGGGTTAAGCTCTAGTCTGGCAGGGTAGGGATTTTAAGAAGTGGCAGGGGAATTGTAAGACAGACAGGGAGGACTGTAAGGTGGCTGGGGAAGGTAAGAAGTGCTAGGAAGAATGTAAGAAGTGGCAAGGGTGATTTTATGGGGTGGCAGAGATGACAAAGATTTGCCAGGAGGATTGTAAATGGTGATAGGGGAACTGTGAGAAGGAGAAGAGTAAAACATGGGATTGTAAGAGGTAGCAGGTGGGTATAAGAGGTGGCAGGGGTGCGGAGGGATTGAATGCAGGAGTCTGGAGGAATAGGAAATGAGACAGAGGTAGATAAAAGAGTATGGGAGCGTGACGGACTGAACGACAGGACTCATATACGTTGCAGCATGGAAAGGGGGACTACGAGAGGCCGAACTGTGGAGGGGTGTCGTCAGATAAACGTCAAAAATCTGGATAATGAAGGGTAGAAATGACCAGACTTAGTGCCACCTTCAGGTAGGAGATTGAGGAAAGTCTATGGGATCGACACTCCATGTTTCAAATATAAGAGGTCCCGATAAATTAACCTCTTCAATACACTGACGTATTTTCCATTTTATTTTCCCTATCTTCAAATGATTTTATTTAGCTTAAGGAGAGACGCCATGCTGCGAAGGGGTTAACAAAAAGTGCTTCTACCCCCGCCACTACTGATCAGTTCACCAACATGGAGTTAGAGGGGGCACGGGGCAAACAGTGGGGCGAGTGGGGCTCTTGGAAGCACCACCATATAAAGCGCCACACCAACTTTCATAAATATGACTGTAGAATTTCACTTGTTATACCAAACTCCCTATCAGACACCAAAATTTATTGCTGTGCTCTGGATATAGTTATGCTTTTAGTAACTAACAACTGCGCATTCAACACATTAATGGAGGTTAAAAAAAAAATGTTAAGTGAGGGTATGTCAGGATGCGATGATAGATGAGGGTAAAAGGGAAGTGTAGGGGTTGAGGGGGGGGGGTTGATGCCAGAGTAAGGGTCAGAAGAGTTGCCAAGGTGTTTGAGAAGACGTGTAAGAGGATAATGAAGGATGGGGAAGGATGGAAAAGAAGGCAGTCACTGTACTGTAGTAAATAAGTGCAGTGGATATGGTAAAGGATATTATTGATGAGAGGTTCGGCTGGAAAAACAAAATATGCAGGGACGCAGAGCAGACAAGGCAAAGAAGAATCTATGAGGGACGTAGGAGTTAACTTTGAACAGGATAAAGGTAAGAAACACCCTTAAGAATACCGAAGAAGTTCAAGGAGAGTCGAGATGGATGACAGGAAGCATGGAAAGTAGAAATCAGAGTTGAAAGTGCACAAGGAGGGTATGTGAGACGTCTAACAGATGCACGGGGATTTGCCAGGATAAAGGGAGGGGCGTCCGAGAAGGTATTAAGCAGCCCAGGTACTCCAGACGACGTTCAGTGAGAAAAGGGATTAAGATAGGGGATTAGATGCATAATTAAATAAGTTCTGGTTCAGTGAGTAGGGAGATGGGCGGAGGGTTGGTGGGTGTGGGAGCGGTGTACAGCACGGGGGAGGGAGAATGGGAGGCAGGGGGGATGCGCGGGAGTTAATGAGAGAGAGAGAGAGAGAGAGAGAGAGAGAGAGAGAGAGATGGTTGTGTGGAAGACAGGGGTATGTAGTAGGAGTGGGGTATGTATGAGGAGAGGGGTATGTAGAAGGAGAGTGATGCGTAGAAGGAAAGTGGTACGTACGAGGAGAGGAATAAGTAGGGGAAGGAAAGGGGTGTGTGGGAGAGGTAGTATGGTGTAAGGGAGACGGACATGTTTGTGGGAGGGGAAGACAAAGAAGAGGGAGGAGCGTGTGGGAGAGTGATGGTAATATTGAAAGGGTATGATTCAGTGGGAGAGAGAGGGGTCTGTGGGGTAACTAGACGAGGGAAAGGGGAAAGCTGCAGGGAGTGATGAATGCGGATGCTTGAGGGGTAAGTGCATGGGGAAGAGCCGAGAGATGGAAGGGGACTGATGAGTGAAGAGAGGAGGTGAAGGTGGGGAGGTGGGACGGGGAGGGGTGAGCTGAGTGTGGGGAAGGGGGAAGAGAAGGGAGTACAGGAGAAAAGAGGGTGAGTATAGAGAATCTGAGCGGGAGGGGGGAAAAAGTGAAGAAGAGGAAAGCTCTGAATGGAAGAGAGGGAGGAATGAAAGTAAGGGGGAGAAAGAAATGTGAAAGATGGAGAGGGAAAGAAGAAAGGGAGAAGGTAGAAGGATAGACAGATGTGGGAGAAGAAGAGGTGAGTGTGGGAGGGGTTGGTGTGGGGAGGGGAGGTGGGGGAGACTAGCAAGGTGGAGTGGGGGGAGGGAGAGGACGAGAGTGCAAGCAGAGGACAAGGACCCCGACCTGGCAAGGCGAAAGTTAGAGTTCAAAAGAGAAGGGGCGAAGTCAAGGATGGAGATTCTTGAGGAGGGTGTGTTGTGGGAATATGAAGGTGTCCTCTCTCTCTCTCTCTCTCTCTCTCTCTCTCTCTTACACACACACACACACACACACACACACACACACACACACACACACATGGGATACAGTATTTAAATAAAATGACAAGAGTCTTTCATTATTATCAAGGCGTGGAGTTCTGCTGTCATAAACAACCACGTTGTACAACGCTGTGAAAGGTTGGGAGTGACTGAGTCCTAAGTGGAAGAGCTGGACTGAGACTGATGATTTCATGCTCTCAGTGGGAATGGTTCTTCTCTGCTTAGTCGAACAGTTTTTCGTAAGCCAGAATTTCCCAAGTGTGCATCAGCCACCTAAACGGTTAAGCTGATACGTAAAGTAATATTCTGAAGATTGAAAGGATGGATGCTACTCTTTATAAAAATGAAATTTGGGTTTAAGGTGCATCTTCAAGTAGTTAGCACTGTTCCATATCAAAATTTGAGGGCAGAGATGCGCATAAAGAAACAACGAGAGACTGGTATGTGCTGTCATGGCATAGATTTAATCGATTAGCACAGATTTAATCGATTAGAAGAAAGGTTTCAGGCAACAAATTAAATCGACTTGTGGTAGCAAAACAAAATGCCCAAGTGTCCCCCAAAGGGCTAAAGTATGATTGGCTTTATGGTAGTCAGCTGTAACGAAGACAACGACGATGATGATCTATTAAGACGCAGTGAATAACTTGTAAGGCTGAGAGAAAGGCTGCTAAACCATTACTTATACGGCAACATGAACTGGGGGTTAGATCTAAGTCGGCATAACTCACTTTTAACTTACCACGTCAGAGAATCCTTACCCGACGCTAAAACAAATCACCGCCTACGTAGTATCTGTGACATTCCCAAGTGCCTCCACCCTTCTTACCTTACCAGCAGAATTTTTGTAGCAAGGGATGGAGTGGGAACTGATAGGAGGCGTCCGCTTATCTCGCTCTTATCACCACGACTGGCTCCTGGGCTACGACTACCTGGCTTCCGAATCCAGGTGTAGACAGGTAAGGGCTGGAGGTGAGCCTTTCTCCTTCAAACTTTTTAATTACCTTTCCGTGTTGCCACTTATTTCGACTTTCTAATCCCCTTCTACCATCTTAAGGATCCAACGTTGCGACGGGGAGCCTTTAGCAGTTCCCAGGCCTTAATTTCAGGGACTCTTCTGACTAAACCATCTTCAAAGACCACATTTCTGGTTCTCGACACTGAAGACCCGCGTACAATCTAACTACATTGAGTCTTTCGTCGGCTCCAGTACCTAAGCTGAGGGACCCACTGACCAAACCGTCTACAGGAGGTTATAATTCTGTATTCATTTTCCTTTTTTTTTTTTCTTTTCTTTGACACTACAGACGATGGCACAGTCTGTCTACACGGCGTCTTTAGCAGTCTCCAGTAATTAAATCTGGGGACCCTGTCTTCCAGCGCTCATATTTCTGGATTTTAACTTTCCAGACGAGTGGACCTATTGACCAAGCCATCTTCCAGGACTGGCCATTAACTTTCCAGAGGAGCGCATAACCTGGCTAGTGTATCTTAAGCAGTTTCTAAAAGTTAAGTTCTTAGCAGCTTTTACAGACCCTTACGACTAAACCCTCTACCTGTACTCGTAGATCTGGCTTTCAGCTTTCCAGACGAACACTAATGCCACAACAAACTGCCCTACCTACTGTACCTTAGGGGATCTCTCTCTCTCTCTCTCTCTCTCTCTCTCTCTCTCTCTCTCTCTCTCTCTCTCTAATCCTTTCACTACGATGGGTTATTCCTAGGCTGTATCTAGTATTAGCAAATAAGGAATTGAAGTACTCATTACTGAATGGCGTGGATATTGGGGACTGCCTCTTGGCCTTCATTATGAGACTCTCCAAGGCTAAATAAAATTATGACATTAGGAAGAACGAAATAAAAAGGACGTAGTTGTAATGACGGGGTTAACGAGGACTCCTTCTAACCGCTTCATTACGAGGTCTCCCCTAAGCTGAACGGACCATCTGCCTTTAGCCTCAATCATCTTTTACTATCAGGCTATTTTTTTTTTTTTTTCAGCTTAGGAGAGTACCTACGCTGAAAAGGGATCATGGAAGGTTATATCTATGTTGAATAAGCTGGTCTGGAAGTAGCGAGAATAAGATGTACAGGACGTCACTGTATTAAAGGAGTTAATATTATTCCTGCAAATGCCAGAGTACTTTATTAGAGCTTAGGGGTGACTCTCGTGTTGCAGGGGTTAGTCTCTCTCCCTCAGTACCTTCCTAGACTCCTCTTCTTTCTCCCTGGAACTCATCCGTCTTGTCACAGGATTACATCGGCAGAGGACGGAGAGTACAGGGGAACGAGAGGCACCAGTACACAGGGAAGAGGGGCAGTACAAGGGTGCCGGTATGTACTCAGGAGTGTTTTGTACCTAAAGGGGTGAACTGGCAGGACAGGGTACGATGGGGTGGGTAGGGTGGTGGGGTGGGAGGACAGGAGGGTAAGGAAGGGGGATGTGTAGTGCGGGGGTAGGGGATAAGGCGGGGGTCATGTCCAGGGTACAGCAGAGGTCAGGTCACGATAGAACGCACAGATCAACATGCAGCGTGGGGTCCAGGTCACTTACCCTCCCTTGAGAGAGAGAGAGAGAGAGAGAGAGAGAGAGAGAGAGAGAGAGAGAGAGAGAGAGAGAGAGAGAGAGAGAGAGAATCCGGACAAATCGTAAGCCCTATTTTGGAACTGATGTCCGGATCCATAACCAGTAAAGGCAAAATATAAAAGTGTGAGAACTACCCTCAGAGCGTCCACACCCCGACTCTGTCATCCTTGAAGCCTCCGAAACTCTCAGCCCCTTCCCACGAGCGAGGCCATAAAACCTTAAGAAAAAAATACAGCGAAATACTGACCATCAATATCCCCAGCCATAACATCCCCCGCCTCTCTCACTCATCATCCAGGCCTTCAAAATACCCACCTCCATCCCACGGGTCAAACTACAAACCCCCCAAACACACACACACACACACACACACACACACACACACACACACACACACACACACACACACACTTAAAAAAAAACCATTGTGAAAGCAAAACTACGAAACTCAAAGAAAAATACATCTTACAAAATCTCGACTCCATCCCTAAAGCAAATCCACAAAATCCTACGGAAAAAAATACAGCTTGAAAAATCTATCTACTTATCTATCTATTGCCTGAAAATTAATCCCAAATATTAATCCTGATCTTCCCTTCCAAACTACCTCTCCTTGTCTCACTCATCACCCAGGCCTTCAAACTTCTCCACACCATCTCACGCTAAACCATAAAACCTTTAAAACGAAACCAGGAAAAAACAGAACAATTTATCGTCAACTTCCCAGCTATTTCAAACCCCCCTTCCCCCCCCCCCATCTTCCTCACCCACCCTCCCACCCACCTATCCCCCTCACACACCTCCCTCATCTTCACCCCGCTACCTGAACTGAGTCTTCCCTTCACATAATCAGCAGGTGAGGGGGCAAAAAATACACACACACACACACACACACACATACACACACACACACACACGGTTCAGCTTCTGTGGATTCTCTTGTTATCTAATACCTCTTAAAACTCCTAAAATTCTTCGTCCTATTATGGGAAGCTCGGCGAATAAATAGTCACCATTATCATTATCATCATGATCACCAACACCATCCAGATTTCTCATTACTCTTTACGAAACAGTCAACATCACTATCATCATAATCATCTGCATCTATTAAAAATGAGTATAATTATCAGTATTATTATCGTCGTCACCTTTAGTCATATCTCTTAAAATCTTGCATAATTTACGATGCCCATTATCTGCAATTATCATCATCCAAATCTCTTAAATAAATGTATAATATGAGTTGCCAATATTTTCTGGGACTAAATAGCATAATGTTCCGATGGGCCGTGTTCTATAATGATTAAAAAATGCATTAAAGTATGTACAAATTTGAAACACGTGTAGTGTGGGTGTGGGTGCCCGTTACACCGGTCTGAGGGCAGGCCAACCGTCCCCGTGACGTCACTGGCGCCGCAACCAATCAGCCGCGAGTGGGATTCTGAAACTTAATTGCAAATCATTCCACGTTATAGCTATTATTCTTGTTTAGGAAGAACTAGAGAAATGGGAAGACTCTCAGCTCTTCTGTCTTCGTCCACCTCGAAAATAAATAAATAAATAAATAAATACAGGTGCCAGATACAATAGGCCTTTAATATCCTAAGTCCGTTTGTGAATCTTGTTCTGGGGGTGAGATTTTCTGTTAAAATGAATTCCCTGTTCTCACCTTTTTTTTTCCATGAAGAACAAGAGAAGGGAAGTTTCTGCACTCTTCTTCCCTTGTCTTTCTTGCGATATTAAACCTGACTTACAAGGCAGAACTGATCGCAGGTAATTATGTTTGAGAATCCCGCTCCTGTACACTGCCTTCATCCTCCCCCCGCCCCATCCACCTCAAATAAAGCTCGAATTCATATATCAAGTGAGAGCTACTGGAAGATGAAGAGTTTCAGCCAGACCTCCCCCCTCCCCCTGAAACAGCTTAATATATATTTCACTTGCTGTGGACTGACTCAGAACGACCCGAGTTATTGAAGGCTGAAAGAAAACGGGCTACCTGACTGAATGAAGACTGAATTAATGTCTTAAATTATGTAAAATAAGCCCTTTAATCTGATGGCGTAATTGTTTGTTTACTGTTGCTACTACTAGACGAGTATATTCAATTTCCTGCAGTTTATAACATCAAGATTGGGACTGTGTTGTGAGTGTGAGGCGGGTGTGATGTCTGTGTGATATACTGTAAAAGGGAGGGATGTGTGGTGTGGCTGTGATGATTCTGTGGTATAGTATGAATGAGGAATATGCTGCTGGTATGAGACGGGTGTGGTGTGTGTATGGTATATAGTGCAAAGGTGAGGTAAGTGGTGTGCGAGTGAGGCTGGTGTGATGCTTGTGTGGTATATATCTTCACGGTGAGGTGTGTGGTGTGCGAGTGAGGCTGGTGTGATGCTTGTGTGGTATATATCTTCACGGTGAGGTGTGTGGTGTGCGAGCGAGGCGGGTGTGATGCGTGCCGGGTGTAACTAGTGGCATATAAGGGAAGTGATGCTGAGGGCTCTGACTCCCTGTTTACTGCACCTCCCCTCCCACACCCCCAGTAACGCCACATGAAGGGGGTGGGGCAGGACAGGGGGTATGGAGTGGAGTGGAGCGGAGTGGAGTGGGAGGAGGGGTGGATGAGATGGAATGGAGGGGAACAGAATGAGGTGGAGTGGAATGGGATGGAGTGGAGTGGCATGGGCTGAGGAGGACAACGGTCATGGGCAAGGGTTGGAGTGGGATGGGATGGGATGGGATAAAACAGAGTGGGCTGAGACAGGATGGGGTGGAGCGGGGTACTGTGGTATGAGGTGGGATGGGATTGGAGGCTATGGGATACGATGAGACTGGATGGGATGCGATGGGGCAGAGCAAGGTGTAGTGTAGTAGAGATGCTTGGGGTGGGACGGGACAAGACAGTGGCTGTGGGAGTGGGGAGTGGAGTGGGATGAGATGAGATGAAGATGACACAGGATGGGGCGGGCTGGGGTGGACTGGAGGAACGGAGTGGATAGGTAGGAGTGGGGCGGAGCTGGGTGGGGCTGGGGATTAGAGGGAGAAGGGTAGCGGGTCTCATAGGTCAAAGGGAAAGGGAGATAATTATTATTCAAGATGAAATAGGAATAGGCAGGGGGAAGGCAGAGTCAGGGAGTGGGGTGGGATGCGACAGGGTTATGGGGGTGAAAAGTGGGGAGGAATCAGGTCAGGGGGGAGGAAAGATTGGGGAGGAAAGCGAGATCAAGGAAATACAAGGGTAAGGGAGGACGGTGGGGAGCTGGACACTTGGAGGGGGAAAAGGTGAGGGAGAAGAGTGTCAATGAACTCAGTCAGGGAGAGGGAGGGGTCGGTGAGGACGGTGGGGGTCTAGACTGGGGGAGAAGATGGTATGTTAGGTCAGGTGGAAGATGGTCCTAGGTCACAGGAAGAAGACTCAGGGGAGTGACTCACGTGAGCAGTGTAAGATCTTGCGGGAGGATGAGGGGAAACTCAGGTCATGGGAAGGGTTAGGTCAGAGAGGGGGAGGACGAAGGTTAAGAGTAGGGTAAAAATGGACTCCAATCACACGAAGGAAGGGTAAAGAGGAAGATGGAAGCATGAGAACAGCACTCAAAATTGCAGAGGATGAACTACTCCAAATAATTTCACAATGCATTTCGTCGCCCACATCAAAGTAAGTAGTAACAGCAGTAGTAGCTGTGACCCCACGTTCACCTAAAGTTGTCTTCTTCCTGCAATCCATCATCCTTCTTTCGAGGGGCAGGGAGGAAGCTGAGAAATATCTGAATAACCGGGCAGTGGAGCCGCATGCTTATAACGGCGCTAGCACATGAAGGCGTCCCTCACCAACATCAGTGAAATGCAAAGAGATACAGAGATGCAGTGCGATAACTGGAAGAAATTTTACCCAGGCTACATAAACTGCTAATATGACCTAATTCTCTTGCCGGTCATACTCATGAAAAAAGTATATACAAATACTAAAGAAACAAATTTGCATCACGAATATCACCAGTACATGATTCCTCCCCCCTCCCCCCCCCAAAAAAAAAAAAGTTCCAGACATGCATATTTTGTGGTCAGAGTCGAAAATAAAATGCCAGTACAGCACACACACACACACACACACACACACACACACACACACACCCACACCCACACCCACACACACACACACTCCCTCTCTCTCCCGCTCTCTCTCTCTCTCTCTCTCTCAAAAGGTCACAGCAAAACGATTAATGGCTAACAACCTGCGAGTCATTAGTACGGTACCTCGTTTGATAAGCCAACATGAAGCCTATCTCCCCAAAACAAGTTCCGACACTTCCTCACTCACATTGTTGCTCTCTCTCTCTCTCGTCGGCTCCACAGACTCACAAACGCCGAGCAGAGTAGGAGCAAATACCCTAATGAGAAAGGCTAATAGGCGCTAAACCACATCAACATCTTCATATATCCACTCTCGCCCGACACTCAGTTCGCTATGTTTACTAGAAAGAGAGAGAGAGAGAGAGAGAGAGAGAGAGAGAGAGAGAGAGAGGCTCTCATACTCCGAACAAAAGCTTGAGAACTTAACCCCTTCACTACGATGACGTCTTTACCGTCATCAGAGAAGTTCCTTATAGAGAATGCATTAAAATCTTAAAAAAAAAACACACACACATTTAAATATGGAAAATAAAGTGAACTGAAGCTCTGAGTACTACATATCTGACGCCATATTATCTTCACGCAATCCACCATTCTCCTTTTGAGGGATAGGGAGGAAGTTGAAAAATGTCCGGATAACTGTGCAGTGGAGCCGCATGATTAGCCTATAGTGGTGCTAGGACATAAATAATGGAAAGTTCAAGGGAAACAGAGAGAATGTGTGTATCTCGTATCTCTCGTTGACTCGTGAAAGAATGTACTGTGGAGCTTGACACAAAGGGAATTATAAAACTCAATTCTTGCAGGGGACGTGGCCACAAAGAGAGACGCTGATTACGTTAATATCCTGTAGTGCTGTATATAATGACCCTTTTTAATTCATTAACGTTCTCTCCGGAGGACATTACTCAGCTGAACACACCATTTGCATTGAAGAGAAAGAACGCCATATCTAATCATTCCAATTCCAAAGCTCTCTCCTCATCAGTACAAAGTCCTTTGGAGGCAGGAAGACAAATGAAAACAGAAAATATAAATTGTAGGTCAACGTAAGGCAGAGGTCAGAAGGATACAATTAATATTCAAGGAAATACTGAAGGTGTAAGTAATATCAAACATGTACTAGAAAGTTTCCGGAGCTCTCTAAAACATGGTCATTCATGGTGAGCAGGTGTATGAAGGAATGTGACGTGCTGTGGGGAAAGGAGTTGTTAATGAGTAGGGACAGAAACACTTGGAGAACTTTATGACACAGGAAAAGGCATTAAACAATAAGCGGATATCTTCACTGGCTACAAAACTGGCAAGTGGTTTTTATAAGGTAACATCTTAAATGCATGTTCAGGTTCCTTGCAAAAGCTGAACAGGTTGCAACGGCCGGCCATGCAAGCTCACGACCATGCATGCCAGCGTGGGGGTGAGGTGGGGTCAGGTCACGGTCACTACCCCTCTCCCCTCAGTCCCCCTCTCCCCTCACTCTCCCTCAATCTTCCTCCCCTCACTCCCCATCTCCCCCTCAGTTTCCCTCCTCTCACTCCCCTCGCTCCTTCTTCACCTGCCATTTCCCTTCCCATCTCCTCCTCAACTCAGTCCTTCCCATCCCTTCACACTCCCCCTTTTTCCTTGTCACACTTCAGTTCCTTCTCTCCTTCCTCCCATCCTCTCAATCCTCCTGTCCCTCTTTCAGCTCCTTCTCTCCCTCCCTCCCTTCCTCACAATGCTCCTCTCCCTCCTTCAACCCCTACCCCCTCTCCCCCTATCCACTCAGGGCATCTCCATCCCATTCTCACGATCACTGAATTATTTCCACACACAATCGAACTGTTCTCAGGTCTTCCACACCACAATATGCTTCGTTTTCCTCCGCGGGCTTGCACTGCGACGGCGAAGGTAAAAAGGTAACAACCCATTCTCTGCTATGAAGAAACATTGACATAATATTCTAACTAGAAACTTGTATTATCAATCCTCTGCTGCATCTATCCATCGCATCTTGTCTTTTTCATAGGACAACATAGTTCCAGTTTCCTCATTTTCCTCACACCACGCGCACACACACACACACACACATTCTTACAAACACCTATAAAACCTCACCTAATCTTCACACCTTTCACAATTTACAAACAGCCTTACATAATTATCTCGCCCAATCTTCACTGTGCACAACCTTCCCTGATTCAACACCCACATTTACGATCAAGGTCCCCAAAGCCAGGCCATTTCGAACCCCTCCCCTCTGTGTGAAAAGATCGGATGCACCTGGACGAGTTTACCTGCCCCCAACCCCCAGGTCAAGGGGTCAACGAGGACAGTATTTATAAACCTTCTTAAGCTTTAGTTGCGTAAAAGATCGACTGTTAACTTTTTTTTTACGTAGATACAATACGAATTATTGAAACACCGATCTACAATGAATTATAACGTGAAAAAAATGTCAGATAATAACTTGACTGATACGGAACAAGGGAGCACCGTTTATCTTAACTGATAGAAAAACTTTATGAATAGCCTCGGGTGTTTATGCATCAACCTGATAAGCGGGAACCAGTAGTGATTAGAAGGGCGAGACGCGAATCACCGTGCAGAGGTGGAGCTGGGTGCTTAATCTTTTGCGGGAGGGTCTAGGTTAGGTTAGGTTAGGTTAAGTCAGGTAAGTTTGGTTCGGTTAGGTTAGGTGAAGCTGGGTTAGGTTAGGTTAGGTTGGGTTGGGTTGGGTTGGGTTGGAATGAGCTGGGTATAGGTTAGGTTAGGTGAAGCTGGGTTGGGTTGGGTTGGGTTGGATTGAGCTGGGTATAGGTTACGTTTGGTGAAGCTGGGTTGGGTTCGGTAGAGTTAAATTAGGTTGGGTTAGGTTAAGGAAATGAAAACTCAAAACGAACGGTGCCGAAACGTTTAAAGAAGAGGCACAGGCAGGTACTTCCAACAACGCTTTGAATATTGCTACGTATTGTGTTAGATTCCTCTTACCACCAGACGATATTACTCAGCTTTATTTCTCCAGCACGAGGACCCTTCCTTAATAATAAAGAAATTGTTTGGAATTAGTCAAAATAAAGGAAAAAAACGACGTAGGAATGAAAAGGTTTATGGGAATTGTTAATAATTATCTTGGGGTATACAGGAGGTGGCTTTGAAAATTAGTGTAAACCGGAATAAAAAATTTTCTATGCTCTTTTTACTCTAACTTAGCTCAGATTTTTTTTTGTGTGGCTAATCTCCCGTAGCTCGATGGTAGGCTAAGATAATACTACAGCTGTACATCCTCCCCATGGCCCTTCCTCGTGACTATCATCATATTCAAGTGCTGATCCCTGTTATAGCTGTGCACTGGAGATGGACAGATGTCAATTTTGGGCCAAGTTACAGTAAAACGAGTATAGTATTGGTCAGAATAAAATCCAACGCCGTTAGCTAGAACACTGTATAAAAAAAGAGAGGAGGAGGAGAAAGGCATCGTCGGTGTGAAGGGGCTAAAGGGACCTCTGGCTGTGACGGGGTTAGTGGTGGTGGTGGTGGTGGTGGTGGAGGGCGTGGCGATACTACCGAAACTATTAAACCCTTCTCCCCCAACCCATCCCCTCCACCAAATACCTGATATCCCCCTCCCCCCACCGCCATGCTACACTGGCCTTATCAGCATATTAGTTAGTGACGGTGGCGGTATCAGGCAGGGTCAGGGTGGGGCAGGGAGGAGGGAGGGGGGTTGACTCGCCTCGTGTCTGGTTATCTCTCAGTAGAGGAGCAGGTTAGCGACGGGCATATAGGCAACAACATTCTCGATGATGATGATGATGATGATGATGATGATGATGAGGAGGAGGAGGAGGAGGAAGAAGAGGAAGAAGAATACGAGTTGTAGCAACAGATTACGAATATGGAGTTGTAACTCGCGACGGGCATATAGGCAACAACATTCTCGATGATGATGATGATGATGATGATGATGAGGAGGAGGAGGAGGAAGAAGAAAACGAGTTGTAGCAACAGATTACGAATACTGAGTTGTAACTACAGACTAACACAAGTGTAATATCATGATGCTGATCACCAAGAAATGCTAGGGAAACGATGAAGAGCCATAACACTGTCAGAATCCACCACTGAGCTACATAGAACATGCTGCAGAAGGACAGAAAGTTGGGCCAAGTTAAGATGGAAAGAGTACACCGATCTCACTACATCACCATCACCACCACCACCACCACCACCATCATCATCATCATCATCATAATTGTCTTCATTTAATTCTTTTTCAAAACTGAATAGGACAACTAATTAGAATTCCCTCACGACAGCTCCACGTGATATTAGAAAGAAAGGCTAAAAAAAAAATAATGGCGGTCTCCATAAATCACCATTACCATCATCACCATCACCATCAGTTTCAACAAGCAATCTTCTCACTTCACCAACGAGTAAACAAAATCGGCGATAAGGCCGAAGATAATTAGAAACCAGAGCCAAATGAAAGTCTAGATACATCGAATCATCATCACCATCATTCAAACCACATTTCCATAAGAGTCAGAAGTATCTTGTAAATCCAATATCGACCACTGATTGGAATTTGGCGATAACAGGTCCACAGGATATTACAAAACCAGGGGCAAAAAGAAAGTCTGGTTAATATCTGGGTAATATCTATGCATCGCCAACCTCATCAACCTCACCTTCCTACACTTATAATATTAGCTTTACACTCTAGTAATGATATAAATCCAGGTCCGGCATCGATCACTGAATAGAAATCGGTGACAACAGGCCATGAGCATATCAGAAGCGAGAGCCAAAAGAAAGTCTGAATGTGTTGTTAGAAAGGAAGTATTACTATCGTCTGCAGCATCAGTTCTCGTCATCGCAATAATTTAAATACAACTTTCGATGCACTACAACAACAATAATAACAGTAATATAATAATAATATTACGTGTCAAGTGGGGTTGGTGGAAGATTAGTGCCCCTCCCTGTAAAACAATTAACTCTAAGCCCTTGGCCACCTTGTTTGGGATACATGGCGTCTGGCAATGAATGAATGAATAATAATATAATAATAATAATAATAATACCAGTAATAATAATAATATTTTTCTTTTCATTCATCATCCAATCCTACACTGCCCCATGAGGAGCGTAGGAGCCCGGGGTTAGGCAAGTTGATCCAGACATTTAAGATGAGAGTGACCAGCCTCAATCATCCCTGAGTGGCAGTACGTGAGCAATAAACCCCAACCACCCCCTTGGATATAAACCTTCACCAGCTCAATCCAACTGGAGCTCCGTAATTGTCCGCTAAACCACCAGGCGCCAAAATTTGGTTATATGGTTACCACCCAGCGTAGTAAATGGTTTCCCGGTGTACAGGAAACCATTTGGCTTGTCACTCAGTGTAGAGTCACCTACAGGCAGAAGGAAGAGGAAAGAATGAAGGAAAGAAAGACAGAAGAGGGAGTGTAAAGTCACCTGTAGGCAGAAGGATAAGGAAAGAATGAAGGAAAGACAGAAGAGGATGGAAGGAAAGAAGGATGGAGGAGAGGAAAGGGCAGACACCCGAGAGCAGCAGCACAACAACAACAACAACAACAACAACAACATAATAATAATAATTATTATTATTATTATTATTATTATAAAATCAACAGCAACAACAACAACAATAATAATAATAAAAAAATAATAATTATAATAATAATAATAATATCATCATCATCATTATCATCACCCCCTTTACGATCACATTACCTTCATTTTCCACTAATAATGGGGTTGGCAAGATCCAAATACAGGAAGACGAAAGCACGAAAGTAGGAGAACTCTCAACACAGCGGCCAGTGATACAAGCCATACACTTCGACACACTGTTCATTATTCATTGGCTCTGTGTTGTTCAGCCGCATGGAACTCAAGCAGGTTGTTATCTGTTCAGGTATCCAAACTATCCAGACTACTCATTTAGATTCGATTGGCCCCCAGCGCACAGCAAGGCCAGGTTCATATGCCCTGGCTTATTAAGATCAGGGAGATAATGTCACGAAGGTTGAGGTAGAGAGCCGAGTGGTGAGGAAGAAGGTACATGAACTAGATGACTTAACGGGGATGTGGGTGAGGGGTGTGGGTGAAGGGATGTGGAACTAGATGACTTAACGGGGATGTGGGTGAGGGGTGTGGGTGAAAGGATGTGGATTTGGGGATGAGGGTGAGAGGAGATGGGTGAGGGAATGTGAGTGAGGGGTGTGAGTGAGGGTGAGAGGATGTGGGTGAGGGGATGTGGGTGAGGGGTGTGGGTGCGAGGATGTGAGTGAGGGGTGTGGGTGCGAGGATGTGAGTGAGGGGTGTGGGTGAGGGGGTGTGGGTGAGGGGGTGTGGGTGAGGGGACGTGGGTTAGTGGGTCTGGGTGAAGGGATGTGGATTAGGGGATGAGGGTGAGGAGATGGGTGAGGGAATGTGAGTGAGGGGTGTGAGTGAGGGTGAGAGGATGTGGGTGAGGGGATGTGGGTGAGAGGATGTAATTAGTTAGGTGCACAATGTATATACCTGCAGGAAAGACGTGGTGTGAGGTGTAAGGGTTAGGTTGAGGCCCCCAAATGGTGAGAAAGGTTAAAGATGGACGTTTTATAGGGGATGCGGCCGAGAGGAGGGGGGTATACAATGATTTTCTTCCCAATTCATAAAGGGTCCAAAATGCCTGCATGCGTCGGCCTTGGTTACCTAATGGCGGTTCTCCACGCTGCGCCATCTCTAGCAGGGTGTGAGTGGAAGGGCGTGTGTGAAAAGAGTGAGGAATTATGGACGAAGAGAAACTGTATGAAGGAGCAAGTCCATGGATGTTGAACGGGGAACAAGGCATTGGTGTGCAGCGGTGGGTATGGGTGAAGAGGCAGGGTGTGGGTGAAGGTATGTGAAGGTGGAGTGAGGCTGAGGGTGAGCAGAAGGGATGAATACGCAGGAATGAGCAAGTGGGCGTGAAGACGGAAAAATGTGCCAGTCAGTAGCAAAAGGGAGCGTAGACGCGTGGATACAGTGCAGTGTGGGTCTGCGTATGGATTATGTTGATGGGGAGGCCGATGCAGATGAAGAGCAAAATGTGAGTGGGAGAGTGTGGATGTGAATTGGAAAAACGGTGTGGGTTAGCAAAGGGGTCAGTCCTTAACTGTGGGAGAGTGTGGATGTAAGCGTGAAGAAAGGGTAGAATCAGCAAAAGGTGCGAGGATGTGGGTGGAACTGTGTAGGTGTGAGGGTTGAGAAAGTGTGGAGTTAGTAAACGTGTTGAGCATGTGGGTGGGAGTATGCGGATATCAGGGTGGAGAAAGGGTGGGTGTGGGTTGGCAAAAGTGGTGAGGATGTGGGTGGAGTGGGAGAAGATGGGCGGGAATGTGTGGGTGTGAGCGTAGGGAAAAGGTGGAGTTGGTACAAGGGTCGAAGATGCGGGTGGGCGGATATGCAAAGGAGTGAGGGTGGGGAAGGGTGGGGGAAGGGGTAGGATACAGAGCCAGGGTGGAGCTACCAGACCTAGGTGATAACATCGGACATAGAAGAGCGCATAAACTGGAGTCAACGGGTATCACCAACGCACTGACAATACACATGCCAACCGCGGACGTCTGTAAGCAATAACACAGCCAATAATTTACAAATATATTTTTCCTCTTCAAAGATGCACTTTCTCAGGTTCATATTCCTCACTCTCAGAAGAATAACAACTGTCTGGCTTAAGAAGAAAAAAATAGTAGAGCTGTCCCGACCATGCGAGTTAATATACACAAACAAAAATAACCTACACACCATCTTAGAAAAAAAAATCATCATCAAGGGTTAATCTTCTAGAGGCCAGTATTTCCCTCAGCTGAACAAAACTGTCTCATAGTAGTCAGCATAGAATAATAAACTCAGATCCTGCTTTCTGAAGGTCTTAAGAACATTATGAACGTGCAGTATATTCCACAAATCATTCGCCTAAAAAACCCACAATGCACTCAAAGGGTCAAACAAAAAAACTCAGCCCATCTCGAGGTAATTAAAAAAAAAAATCCCCTCAGAGCCGCCTAATCAATCACGTTTTAATCTTCCCGCCCGTGCAGCCGCCCACACCAAACATGACTGACGGCCGAACAAATCGTGCAAAAGGGGCGGGCGTCGAGAAAAAAAAAAGAAAAGAAAAAAAAAAAGGGGTGGAGGAGGACGTGGGAAAAAAAAGCTCGTGCAGTTTCGGATCTCATTAAAACAGACAGCTCATAACCAGCCTTATTCACTCGTCCCTCTATAGTGCCAAGGTAACGCATTATATCCATCTACTTATCTATTGATCTATCTATCGCGCCAAGGGGTAGACGAGGGAAATAATACGGGTCGTGTCTTTTCCCTAACAACCCTTAACCCCTTCACCATGCTAGGCCTCCTCATGGATCTGTTATATCGTCTAATGGTAACATGGAAAAAAAGGCGTCACAGTACTGAAGATGTTACTGTGAGGTGCCACGTGTAAGCTGCTCCCCCTCCCCCCCTCACCAGGTGTGTGAAAGTCAATGTTCTCCTCTTGCGTAGTGTGAGAATGACAACCCTCGCCCCGCCGGTTGTGTAAAAGTGCAATCCTTTCTCTGTAGTGTGAAAGTGAGAGACAGTGGGTGAGAGAAAATATAGATAAGAGTGTAAGGGTATTTTGAAAGCTATGCGGTGTGCGAAAGTGAGTGACAGTGGTTGAAACAGAAAATACTGCTAAGGGTGTGAGTGTATTCCGTAGGCTATATGGTGTGTGAAAGTGAGAGACAGTGGGTGAAACAGATTATACTGATAAGAGTGTATTTTGTAGGCTATATGGTGTGTCAATGTGAGTGAACCCCTTCCCCCCCCCTCCCCTGTACGCAGATTAACTCCATCCTCCTCCTCCCCTCCCCTACTCCCCCTCCCTTCCTACCTTCCCTCCCCCTGACCCCCTCGAGGTGTGGGTGGGAGGTTTGTTTACAAGGCTTGTGACGTCACTGCCGTAGCGCCCTGCTTAACGTGACCAACCAGGCCTTGACTTACACACACACACACACACACACACACACACACACACACACACACACACACGTTCACGAATACAATAACTCACTCACAGGTTACATCCGCGTGTTCACCACCACTCCACTCCACACACACACACACACACACACACACACACACACACACACACACACAAATTAGGGGACGATTTTAACGCACTTAATAACAAAGCTTATTTTGGAGCACCACCACCTCAAGGAACCGTGTGTGTGTGTGTGTGTGTGTGTGTGTGTGTGTGTGTGTGTGTGTGTGTGTGTGTGTGTGTGTGTGTGTGTGTGCGCTTCCTTGTGGACGCTGAAGGACGCAGTGATTCCAAAGACTTGTGACGTCATTCTTAAAAGTTAATGCTAAAAATAATGAAAGATGGAAGAGAGAATATCAGACAAGAAATTAATAACTAAAAATGATTAAAAAGACAAATTAAGGAAGGAAGAGTGAATCAAATAATAAAACATTGAAAACTGGCACACACACACACACACACACACACACACACACGTAAACAAAGGTGAACTGTAATTTTCTAACTCTCTAAAGCCCCTTCAGCACGAGGATGACTTTTAATTCTTGCTACCACTGCACGAGAGAGAGAGAGAGAGAGAGAGAGAGAGAGAGAGAGAGAGAGAGAGAGAGAGAGAGAGAGAGAGAGTAAATGATGACTTTCAGAAAATAAAAGAAACTAAAATCAGTCGACACAGAGGGACTTAAGGAAATCCAGGTAAGAGGCAGGTGAAATTAGGAAAGGTGAGGTATGCACAGGTGTACACAGGTGAGCTGGGATAGGGAGGTATTCGAGGAAGGGAAGGAGTGAGGAGAAGAAGACTGGAGGGGAGAGGAAGTTGAAAGAGAAAAGAAGAGTAATAATACGTGAGGGTATGGAGGAGATGAGAGGTGAAGAAGAAAGAGATTTGAGGAAGACGGGATGGGGAAGGGCAGGAAAGAGGTAATGAAAAGTGAAGGGAGTGAGTGAAGAGCGAAAGCTGTGTAAGAGATAAGGGAAGAAAGTGAGAAGAGACTGAGTGATGAGAATGAGTATAGGGAGAGATGTGAGAGAGGAGAAGAAGAGAATGAAAGGAGAGGGAGTAATGAGCGTGAGAGAAGAGGAGAGAAACGAGAAGGAGTAACACTAAGAGGACAGTGGACAGCGAGAGAAGAGGAAGCAAGAGAAGAGGACAGTGAAAGGAGAGGGAGTGAGTGTTGGACAGTCAGAGGAGGAGGAGCAAGAGAAGAGGACAGTGAGAGAAAAGGGAGTGACAGAAGAGGACAGTAGACAGTAAAAGGAGAGGAACCAAGAGATGAGGACAGTGAAACCAAGAGATGAGGACAGTGAAAGGAGAGTGAGTGAGAGAAGAGGACAGTGAGAGGAGGGGGAGTGAGGGGACAGTGAGGGGAGGGGCAGTGAGAGAAGAGGACGGTGGGAGGAAGGGGAGTGAGAGAAGAGGAGAGGGAGTGGGAGAAGAGGACAGTGCAGCAGCCAGCCATGACTTGGTACTCCTCCTGCCTCATTAATATTCTGCTCAACCACCTCCCTCCAACTGCCCACACTCCCTCCCTCTCTCTCTCTCTCTCTCTCTCTCTCATACCCTTCCCTTCCGCTGCTCTCTCTCTCTCTCTCTTATTATTTTTACCTCATCATACGGCGAGGTATATATATATATATATTTTTAATCCTGCTACCGACAGACAAACTTCCTCTCACTATTCTTCCCTGCTCTTCTCCTACCTACTCCTCACTACCTCTCTCGCTTCCTCCATCTCTCCCACTCTCCATCCCTTCCTCTAACTAGCTACTCTTTCCTCACATGTACTCTCCTCCTCCCATCCACACCTCTCCTCCAACTCCACTTCTTCAACAAAGCCTACTCCCCACCTCCACCCTTCCTCCTCCTCCTATTCCCACTTACTCCCCACCTCCCCCAACTCTCTACTGCATCTCATCAAGGACTGAGAGAGAGAGACAGAGAGAGAGAGAGAGAGAGAGAGAGAGAGAGAGAGAGAGAGAGAGAGAGAGAGAGAGAGAGAGAGAGAGAGAGAGAGTGTACCAGAAAACAGAGAAAATGGGAGGAGACGACAAGACACGGCATAGAAAACTAAGACACAGAATTCGCTGAAGAAAAAAAAAATTGTACATATGTCCAGGAAGTAGGGGGTGAGGCTAGGCAGGGGAAGGGATGAAAGGGGTGGGAAGGGGAGGGGAGTGGAGGGGTGATGGAGGCGAGGTGAAGGGCAGGGTCAGGGGTAGTCGTGAGGATGGGAAGTGGGGGGGGGGAGAGGTCACAAAAAGTAGCAGATTCGGAAGGCAACAGGGGTAGGGGAAGGGACAAGAGGGGAGGGAAAGGGACGGGACGAGATGGGAAGGGACGGGACGGGAAGGGAAGGAACAGGAAGGGAAGGGAAGTGAAGTGAAGGGAAGGGAAGGGAAGGGAAGGGAAGGGAAGAGATGGGATGGGAAGGGAAGAGATGGGATGGGAAGGGAAAGGAAGGGAAGTGATGGGACGGGTGGGACGGAACGGGACGGGACGGGACGGGATGGATGCAATACACAGAAGTAACAGGAGGCACATAATAGGCGAAATATTTGCCAATAAATGTTATACATTGGAAAACAAAATATTTTCTCAGATCTACCCAAAGTGTGTCAGAAAAGGATTAAAAAAAAAAAAAGAAGAGGGAGAAGGAAAAAGAGGAGAGGTGTAAGAGGAAGGGAGGGAAGGAAAGGGCAAGGGAAAGGTAGGAAACAGGGGTAGAGAGAGGAAGGAGAGGTGGAGGAAGAAAGAAAATGAGAACGTCTGAAGCAAAGGGAAAGAAAAGGAGAGAAGAAGATGGCTATGATATCTAATTCTATGAGCTTAAGGGCTGAGAAAAGGAACAGGTGGACATGAATGATAAGGGGAAAGGAAGGGGTGAAGAGGGTGGATGATAAGAGAGAAGGAAGTGGTGAAGAGGGTGGATGATGAGGGAGATGGAAGGGGTGGGGAGGATTGATGATAAGGGAGAAGGAAGGGGTGGAGAGGGTGGATAATGAGGGAGATGAAAGGGGTGGGGAGGACTGATGATAAGGGAGAAGGAAGGGGTGGAGAGGGTGGATGAAAAAGGGGAAGGAAGGGGTGGAGAGAGTGGATGAAAAGGGGGAAGGAAGGGGTGAAGAGGGTGGATGATGAGGGGGAAGGAAGGGGTGGAGAGGGTGGATGATGAGGGGGAAGGAAGGGGTGGAGAGGATGGATGATGAGGGGGAAGGAAGGGGTTAAAGGGTAGATGATGAGGGGAAGGAAAGGGTGGAGAGGGTGAATGATAAGGGGGAAGGAAGGGGTGGAGAGAGTGAATGATAAGGGGGAAGGAAGGGGTGGAAAGGGTGGATGATAAGGGGGAAGGAAGGGGTGGAGAGGGTGGATGACGGGGAGGAAGGGAGGAAACGGGGTGGATGGGGATGGTGAGAAAGGAGTAGAAATAGGATGAAGAGAGAGATGAAGAGGGGTAGGGAAAGGGAGGGGGAAGTGGGAAGTGAATGGAAGGGAAGACAGGGGAGGTGGAAGGGGGGATAGAGGAAGAGGGGGGGGGGCTTTCAAGAACAGCAGAAAGGGGGGGCATTGGCACTAAACTCCCGACTTACGATCACATAGTAACTTAAGATAACTTCCCTCTCGTAACTAAGATTTAACATGACGAACAACATGCATACGAAGATTCTGTTCTTTACTTACCTTGATTTTCGTGAAAAAAACAAAAATGTTATGACAAGGAATCAATCTTATGTTTGTTTATGGCTCTTCGGTCAGCAGTGTCGTTAATTATTTTAACTCACTCTCTCTCTCTCTCTCTCTCTCTCTCTCTCTCTCTCTCTCTCGCTCTCTCTCTCTCTCTCTCTCTCTGTTACCTACCAGAAGGGCCACACTGCAACAGCATCCACTTTATCTTACCTGAGGAAAAAGAAAAAAAATCAGTTAACACAACATTACAAATAACTCTCTCTCTCTTTCTCTCTCTCTCTCATCCTGGCGCATGGCTACCCCCGGGGGCGTAAGAGAGTCGCTCAACCGGTCATTAGGAATCCCGTGTCAGGCGAGGCTACCGAGAGATAAAGAAGAAAAAAGAGGAGGGGGGGGGTGGCTGCTGGGAAGAAGGACTGATGAGATAGAAGGATTCAGCTCATAAAATTTAGTTAGGTATAGCTAGTCTCGTCTCGTCTCGTTTCGTCTCGTCTCGTCTCGTCTCGTCTCTCTCTCTCTCTCTAAGCGTACCCCCATATATATACTGTACGTACTGACGATTCTTGGTTACTTTTTATTAATTCCTCTGTGCTTTTATCTTCTTTACCTTCTTTACCCTTCCAAAAACCTTGCTTACCTTGCCTTTCCTGTGCCTTTTACCAATTAGGCATTTCATTCTGGCTACCACCTGACGATTGTATCAAGATTTAGAGTCGCATTAGACTTAGAGGGTCTAGTTCTGTCTTTATTAATCCTCTTCTGATTTTTTTTCTTAGTGGATTTTCATTCCTTTTGGACTCTCAAGCCCTTTTCTCTACCTTCCTTTTCTCCTTATTATGTATATTCATTTTTCAACAATTCTCTTTCTCTTTCTTTCCTAGTTCCTTCACTTTCCCACTAACCATAACTCCTTTCGCCTCTTCCTTTTCCACGAATTCTTTCTCATTCTCCCTCCTTCCCTTTTCTTCCTAACTTTCTTTTTACCTATCAACATTCTATCCCCTTTCTCTCCTGTACCCAGTCACTACTCTTACTTTCGACCTGTGATGGGCTGTGGATCACTGAGGGTCCCTGTTAGTCAAGTGACCACCATCGGGATTTTTTTAATGTACCAGGGGTCACTGCTTCAGGATGAAACTTGTGTACTTGTCCCACATGGGAGAGTTCCTTGTCTCAGTGGAGCAAACGGAGCTAGGGCCTGATTGACTGCTGCCTACCTTAAAAGCGCCAGGCAAGGCTGCTGCACCACCCCTAAACATCCACACTATGCAGTGTGTAGCTTCCACGTTATGTCCACAGACTTCCCATTAACTCAATGTAACTGGTTTATAATGTCATGCCGTAACTATTATTTTATTTGTTTACTTTCTCTTTCAGGTTACTCTATCGGGTAGCTTATAGATAAAGTATTATAGAATGTGACTTTTCCTTTCCAATGTTTCCTATAAAATTTCCATGTCAGTTTTTCCATGCTGCATGGTGGTTTTTCTCACTTTTTCCTGGAGGGTTTGGTGGTGGGGGGAGCCTTCTTGCTTTCCTATCCTTATCCTTCAACATGTAGAGTTAGATCTTGTAGTCATAGTTTTCTCTAACAAGCAGCCTCGAAAGGACCATAAGGTCTGTTGCTGTTTGGTTTCCTGTGTAATCCTGTGTAAAACCCTCTCCTTCCCCTTCCTCTTCCCCCCGCTCACGTCCTACCTCACACCTTCTGCCCTAACCCCCTCCCCCCTCACTAACTCACGCCTCTTTGCTCATCCTTACCTTTACCCTTCACCTACCCACGCCCTCCGTCCCTGATCTCTGCTCCTCCTCATCCTCCTCACTGTCCTTGTCCAGTGTTTCTCCTTCCTGCCCTCTTGCCCATTACCTCCCACTACCCATTGCCCTTTCTCCTTGATCTATGCTCATCCTCATCTTCCTCACTTCCCTTGTCCACTGCTCCTGCTCCCTGAACTATTGCCCATTGTCCCTGTCTCCTGTCCCCTTGCCCACTCTATCTCCTGTCTTTCTGCCCACTGTACCAACTCCCTGTTCCCATTTCCACTCCCACAACATATGTCCACTTGATCTGTCCTTGTACGTACATTGTTCCACCCTCCTGGTCCTTTGTGCCTTTGTCCATCTGTATAGTTGTCAGTCTATCTATTTATCTATCTATCGACTTAGCTATCTATCTATCTATATGTTAAAAATTACCTAACTTTCTATCTTTGTCTGTCTGTCAACCTATCAATTTACTTATCAATTTACCTATCTATTTACCTATCTATCAATTGGTTTTTCTATCATCTACCAACTGTTTATTCATCTTTCACTCTGTCTACTCTCCGATGTCACATTCTCTCAGGGGTGGCCTCGACCAATGGATTTCCTGGCACCTGTGTCCCTACTCAGTGACGACCACTCTTCCCACGACACATCACCTTTCCTCACCCTCCCCGACACATGCCATAATAAAGCTTTACCCATTACCAGGAAGCCTCTTAAGAATCAAAGTCTCGTTGGTTGACTGCTTTCCTGTGTTACTGCTTTGCCCCAGACTCTCTCTCTCTCTCTCTCTCTCTCTCTCTCTCAACCAAGCACTCGAACCATACGATCCACTGCCTTACCCCCTGCATACATTTCCTTGTTCTGTTCCATACATCTCTGTCATCTCCTTGCTCCCCCTTGTCTATTCCCCGGCCTTATCCCTGTCCATTTCCCAGTCTATCCTCCCCTACTCCCCTATCCCTCCCAGTCACCTGCCAACACGCCTCCCTTACATCGTCCATTTTATGACCGTGTCCAAGCAGGAATTTCCCAAACTTCTCCCTGTCGATTCCCGTCCTAAACCTGTCTACTTCCTGGCGTTTCTGTCTATCTCCGGTCCTATCCCTGTCTCTTCCCTCCTATCCTAATTCCGCCCCTACCATCTCCCTCCCTGTTCTCCATGTTGACGTCCAAGCATGAAATTACAGTCTTTCCACTATCTACTCTCGTCCTAATCCTGTCTATTTTCCGTCCTTTCGCTGCCCACCTCCCGTCCTACTTCTGTCTATCTCCCGTCCTATCCCTGTCTACCTTTCGTCTGTCCTGTCTCGGCGCCCGGCATCCCCTCCCTATCCACCCTGACGATGACCAAACAGGAAATTCCACCAAAAGTCCACCACAGTTGCCAAGGCCCTCACAGACTCCACCAAGACATGCAGTTCCTTCACCTTAACCTTCACTGTCTTGGCCTTGAATATTAGGTGGGTGGATGGATGGATGGATGGATGGATGGATGGATGGATGGATGGATTGATGGATGGACATAAATAAAATAAGCAGATAGGCTGATTAATAGATAGACTGACAGACAGATAGTTACAGACAGACATAGGCAGATTAGGTAAATGGATGTTGTTATTCTTGTTGTTAATATAAATAAAATAATGTGATGGATCCTGTGCTGAAGCGATGAACTGTCCCTCTCGCGTGATACCTAAGTGACAGTATCTTTGTTTTAAGGGGAGGGTGATGTGTACTTTCCATCTTCGTGCTTCCAGTTGTTATATTTGCCATACCTATTTCCCTTCTTTCTGCTTAATCTACCGGGACCACCTCACTCTGGGGACGTAATTCTGTCTTATTTTCGCTACATACACACGATATCATTTAGCTAGGGAGAAGCTTTTCCACTTGAGGGGGCTATTTATAATCTTCAATAATCCTTTCATAAGAGAAGAGTGTTTCCAGTTTGAGTACAATCACCTCGAGGCACCACGGATAAAATTATAAAACGCGTACTCAGGCTGATGAGATTAACACACACACACCTTATCAATATTCCTTATCTTCTGTATTTCTTATCGTCATCTTTCTGTTTAATCTAATCTTAAGTTCTCTGAATGAACCGTAAGAAAATATCATTCCCGTTATAATGTCTACTCGTCCTCTTGCTGTGTTATAAGAGCTTCAGTGAGGATTGGAACACAGTGCTGGGCGGTGGGATCTCCAATATCTGAGCCGTTTTCGTAGCAACCTTCCTATTAACTCCGACATGTCACTGTGTCTGCATCCTAATTGTTGCTAGTAATTCCTTTGTAATTCTCCTTTTATTATTCTATTCATCTTATCGTATCAGGCGAGAATAAGGGATGAAATGATGATGATGATGATGATGATGATGATGATGATGATGATGATGATGGTGATGATGATGATGATGATGATGATGATATACATTTCTGAGACTTTATTGTTAGTGTTTTTCTCTGTTTTATGAGTAATTTTATCCAGCCACAAAGCATCCTCCACACTTCAGAGCACTTCTATCTGTGTGAATAAATTAGTAAAAACGAGAATAACCAAACACACACACACACACACACACAAAACGAAGTGACATGCATATTATGGTGATAGAGTTGCACATATTCGACGTCTCTCTCTCTCTCTCTCTCTCTCTCTCTCTCTCTCTCTCTCTCTCTCACACACACACACACACACACAGAACCAAGTGACATGCAAAGAAACGCACATTCACCATGACCTCTATTTGTAAATTAAACGGATGAGAGAGAGAGAGAGAGAGAGAGAGAGAGAGAGAGAATGTGGGGGAAGAAAATGGAACTGTTGAGGAGGAGAAGAAGAAAAGTGGAAAGAAGAGATGGGAAGGAGGAGGAAAGGGGAAGAGGAGAGGGGGAAGAGGATGGTTGTGGGATGAGAGGGGGATTGGTGAGGGGGGAGGTGAAGCATGAGGGAAGAAGAGGAGGGGCGGGGAAGGAAGAGGGGAGGGGAAGGAAAAGGGCAAAAAAGGGGAAGAAGGAGAAAGGGAAAGACGATAAGAGAGAGGAAAGGGAAGGGAGAAGAATTACGGGGGAGGGAACGGGAGGATATGGGGAGGGGATAAAGGCTTGGAGTTAATTTTTTTCTCTCTCCCTTTTCCTCTCCCACTATTCCTTCGCCAGGGGGCCCTAAGGACGTCCTCAACCTTCCTCTCTTGACCTTGGCAGCCTCCACTCCGCCTCGACCTTGTAACCCTACGCGTGGGGATGTGTGGACGTGAACACAGGCGCGTAGGCTTCAGGGTGCCGGTATACAAATGTTCTCTACAGGCTCTCGGTGTTCTATCAGGTTCAATACAGGTTCAGAACAGGCTCTAAATGTTCTATACAGGTTTTACACAGGTTCAAAACAGGCTGTCAATGTCCTACGCAGGTTCTATACAGGTTGTACACAGGATCGTTACGTCAATATAAAATACTCTATCAAGCTCTAAATATTTTATACAGATTTTTAAATAAACTAGCTGGCGTCAAGGTATACAGACATTCGATAAAAAGCTGCGGAAAGTAAAGCCACTCTAAGTCGAAAAATTACGAAGCTCAAAATTCTGAAAACTTTTTGGGGTTCAACAGATCACATTACTGGGTTTCCTAAGGGCCACAGCTTCGGTATTTTTTCGTTACGAGATGGATGAATATTTATGTCCACAAGGGCACACTGGTCGGCGTCATTATTTTGTTTACCCACGTTGCCATGACGACGGCGTGGGGCTGAGGTGGGTGGGTAGTGTTCCTAAGCTTAACCACTCCGTTTCGATGACGTGATCTTAACTTTCTTCTTCCTACTCTAAGACGATTTTATTCAGCTTAGAAGAGTCTTCAAGAACTGAGAGGAAGATTCACCATATAAACTTTTAAAATCTTATTGTCTAACTGAATGACAGCCTTCTTACACACACAAACACACACACACACACACACACACACACACACACACACACACACACACACACAGAGACTAATCTGAAGAAGGCTGAGAATGGAAAGCAACATACAGAAATATACAAAAATAATTACGAGGAAAAAGAGAAGTGACTGTACATTTAAACAGAAAAAGGGACAGTGGAAAAGAGAAATAAGAAAAGGTTAAAAAGCTAAACCCAAATATTTCAACACGAAGGACACTGAAAATGAACAGACGCAAAAAAAAAAAAAAAAAAAAAAAAAAAAAAAAAAAAAGTCAAGGTCGCCTAATATTTGGAAGTGCATAATGTTTAATCAGTATTTGCTGCCAGGGACAAAAAAAAAAAAAAAAGTGAATCAGGAACGTGGAGAGGCCCTGTTTATATTCCAGGAAGAGGAGGAGGAGGAGGAGGAGGAGGAGGAGGAATTTCAAACACCTCTGAGCACAAAAAGCTACTCCTAAGTTGAATAAAATCGTCTGGTATTAGGAAGACTAACAAAATCAAGACTGCAGTTGAGAAAAGATAAATGTTTCTGTTTCTGCTAGTTCTTCTGTGTACTGCATGTGTGTTTCTAGTTTTTATTTTCTTGAACATGCGCAGAACTAACACGGGTACTTTCTGGCCTTGAGAACTTCATACTCTTATCATCCTGACTAGCATGATGGACGAGAGGGTGAGTGGTAGGGAAGGAGAGACAGAGGTAAGGTGCATTACAAATCAACACAAGCAGCTGAATACACGAAATACCAATAGTTCCAGGGAAAACCAAGATATAAAAAAAAAAAAAGGCATGAGCTAAAGGAACATAGAAAACATTAACTGCAAAAGAGTGAGGTAAAATGTGTTGTTATAATGTAAAATCCATCCATCACCCACGCTTTTATTTGAACTACGAGCGAAGGGGTTCGAGGCTAGGATATTTATTCCCTTCATTAAGAGCGAAGGTGATCAGTCGGCCGCACCTGAGCAGCATTATGTGAGCGATAAGCCCCAACCATCTCTATCATATTAACTCATATTCCTGATCCAGCTGGAGCGTCTTAACCCATGAGACCAGCAGGTACTAAAAAATGATGAAACAGGCAATATTTGGCAAAGAGAATATAATGATGGTAAAAACTAGTACAATAAAAACAAATGACAAAGAAAACATATAGCAAAAAAAAAAAAAAAGACAAACGACAAAGCAAATACCGGTATCTGACAAACTCAAAACACATTCCAATTACAGAGAGCGAGAAAATGCAGACCAGAAAATTTCATAGCCAAATTTTACTTAACTCGAGGCAGACAAACCAAGATAAACTAGCACGTGTGGTCAAGCAGGTATCTTCAGCCGGGACGTGTTATGTGTTAGGCGGTGATACCATTTACTATCCAGGTGCTTTATGTGACGGCAAAAGCACCATAAGGAACGTTTATCTTGACTACCGACTTTCTAACTGAGGCTAATGCTGTGCTATCGCCATCAGCACTACAAAGGCACATCTTACTTTATCACTGGTGCTGTCTTCATACTTCTTCCCAGGGATAAACTTACTCCTAAATATTAAATTGGTGAAATTCAAAATAGGTATGATGCTGAGATAAATATAAATGAAACTAAACAAAACTGATAAGGTACAGTAAGCGAATTTAAGGAAGATACGGCAGTCCTAAATACTTCATTATTATTCCATATTCTCTGCAAAAAGTATAAAGATAATTTTATAGCTACAATCCATTACTAGGACATTCTAGGATAAAACACCATTTTTTTCTTACATTTTTTATTTATTTATTTATTTTTTTGCTACAGTAACTGCCCCAATGCTTCACACTTGCAATGTTCGTCGCTATGAATGGTTATGTCAAAAAGGGTAGAAAATAGGTTAAAAAAAAAAAAAAAACTTTATGATATTAATGTAGCCTGGTAACTAGCATATTACATGGCTTACACACCAGGTCCTTATCACTAGTACCTTTACTTACTGCAAATGGTATGCTCTCACTTCCACCTGTGCACATCCATTACCTGTCTTATCACAATACAATTTACCTCATGAAACCTACGTCTTTATTATGCTGCGGCTTTGTTTAATCCCTTCACTCCAATGACGCAGTATCTTATTCTACCTCTGGACGATTTTATTCAGGCTGAGGATATTTTGTACCGAAAACCCTTCCAGCTCCAAAACCCTCCATCAAGCCAAATATAGTGGTCTGGAACCAGCAAGAATAAACCGCAAAAGTACGTTACCGGGGAGAAGGGGTTGATATTTTCCCGCTACCGCCAGACGATTTTATTCAGCTTAGGAAAAATCTCTCCAAGTGGAAAGATTTAAAAAAAAACACTCTTAATAACCCTTCACTGTAATGGCGTCTTCCTTTCTTCGTTCATTCTACCGCCAGACGATTTTACTCAGCTTAAGAATAACCTCTCGTAGTGAAGAGTTTAACGTACCACTACATAATATTAATAACCAACTCCTCATCTTTTGACAATAAAAGCCTTCATATTTTAACAACTTCTATATCATTCCAAAAGGAGCCTTAGGGGCCCGGGGCTAGGCTACTTAGGTCCAAATTTAAAGATGAAGATGACTAAGTAACAATATATAAGCATACTTTTAGCCGAAGAAAACAATGTGCTATCAGAACGCCAATACACTTCCACTTCTATTCACTTAGGCTACAGGTCTTATCACTCCATAAAACTCCTCCAAACTCCTAACTTGAAGAAAATTGTATACTATCTTCACCTCTACCACTAACTACTACTTCAATCATCATAACTACCATCTCCCACTAACTGCAACCTGAGATATAATTGTCAATGCCAACTTAAACAACTCACTTCCACAACGACACTTAACCTGGCACTTAGCTTTACTACCACCAGGCCCACTGCAAGCACCATTAGCATCATAAGTAGGGCTATACTTCACTCGTTAAGCACCATCACCATCACCACTCATCATCCTTCACCACCATCATTATCACCACACATTATACTTACCACCACTATCACCATCATACATATCCTCACTGCTACCATTACCACTACTACCACTGTCATTACCATCATCGCTGGTAGCAGTGAAGCTACCACAACGCACGCAACACACACTCATCATCTACCACAACTACAGTACTACCACTTTTCACCAGCTACCACAACTACCACTAGTCTCTACTACAACCACTACCACACGATAAGTACCATTACTACCACTTCTGTAGCTACCATAACTACAACCAGTCTGTACCCCAACCACCATCACACACTATTTAACGCAATTCACAAATCTTCACCACGCTCAGCCACCAACCTCGCCATCAAATATTAGCCACCATCACCTCTAAAGTTAATCTCTCAGTTCGATTACGCATTTTTCGTCATCTTCTATCCCCTGACGATTTCATTTAGCGTAAGATGAAAATTGGAACTGCAGGGGATAAATATAGCCTTACTGGCCCCTTTACTACTTTGTGGCTCTCCTAAGCTGAATAAAATTGCCTGATTCAAGCAATAGGATTTTCACTCTCAAGGGGACATCTATAGCCTTCATTAACCCCTTCACTATTATATGGTGCTGTCCTAGGTGCAACTGTCGGCCGTCAGCGAGAAATATATGTCCTCGGGCTGAAGAGACAGACCACACGACCATCGGCATTATCCAGTCAGTAAGCAGACAGCCAACACCCAACCCACGTCACTATCACCACCACTGACACCAGCAAGACAAGCTCACCCATTAACATCAATTGCCACAACATAAATTTCTTAGTATCGGATCAAGAGCAGCCATTATATTTAAGCTTTACCACCAGGGCCATCACCACTACAGCCATTAAAATCAGCGCAGGGATCCATCACCATTACTTTCACCATTACAATATCTCCAAGGAACTACCGCCACAACAACCAACAAACCATTTACAAAGGCCTAAACGACAAGGAATTAAAGCGAATATCATCATCATCATCATCATCGTTTCTATTCATTTTTTTACTGATAGGTGTAGTCAGAAGTTAGAACATTATTATCATCACAAACACTACATCCAAACCACTACCAGCACTATCACATTTCCCACACCATTCTCAGCATATCCTCCCCACCACTCCCACCCCACAAATCTCGTCCCTTCCCCCTCCACTCCCTGTATATCCCCCCCACCACATCCCATTCTCTACCAGTGACCTCAAGCTGACCTAGGCTTGTGCTGAGGAGGGGAATAGTTTCTTGCTCAACCTGCCTCCCTAACTATTTCCACCACCGCCATTACCCCTACCTCAGTCATCCCTCCCATATCCACCGCCCCCGCTACACCCCAACCATTCCTACCACCCCCCACACCTACCTACATCACCACCACAACAATTGCATCACCCCACACCTTCAAGCATCATTACCGCAATCTAAACGACTCTAGTCACCCCTATCCGTAACTCAAGCATCCCTACCATCCTTCACCCATCACCCCATCACACCTCCAACTCCACCCAACCATAACTACCCCATCCCAAACTCTCATCCTTCCCTTAAACATCCCTACCATCCTTAACCCGTCACCCAACCATACTTCCCCCCACTACTGCTATCCCAGTCACCCCACCCCACACCCCAATTCTCCCCTCAAACATCCCTACCCCACCAACCCTCCCCCATCACAGCCCAATACCTCTCCCTAAAACCACCCCAACCCCACCATCTCCCCAACCTGTGACCCCAAGCTGACCCAAGCCTGAACGGGGGAGGGGAAGGGTGGGGAGGGGAGGGGAGAAGGATGGGGGGGAAGGAAGTCTTGTGCAATCCTCCAATGCCCTTTCCTCCTTCCCCTCCCCCCCCCTGCACATTCCAGAGGGACAGGGCAAGTTAGTGGTAATGCTGCCTTTGTTCACCCCTACCCTGTGTGTATGTGTGTGTGTGTGTGTGTGTGTGTGTGTGTGTGTGTGTGTGTGTGTGTGTAAGAAAGAGAGAGACTTGGTGCTTCTTCGTTTATGCTGTGTGAGAGAGAGAGAGAGAGAGAGAGAGAGAGAGAGACTTGGTGCTTCTTCGTCTATGTGTGTGTGTGTGTGTGTGTGTGTGTGTTAAGCCTAATGGTGTGCGTGTGGTGAGATCATTAGCGCGTGTGTGCGTGTGGGTTTTGGTGCGTATGCCTTCAATCACGTTATACATGAGAGAGAGAGAGAGAGAGAGAGAGAGAGAGAGAGAGAGAGAGAGAGAGAGAGAGAGAGAGAGAGAGAGAGAGATAACAGAATATATAATTACTGTACATAAATATAAAGAGTTATAACAACATAAATAGTTATAACTATCATCATCCTCAAGTCGAGGTGGACAAGCATATACACACCATCACAACCACCACCACCACCATCCCCTCCACCTCCACCACCACTACCACCAACACCACCATCCCTTTCACCATCATCACCATCACCACCACCATCATCCCATCCCTGCTTCCCATTAAGTGAGGTGACCTGTAGCCATGAACAAAAGTAGGCAAAATATATGGAGCTTTCAACAATGCCTCATGAAGTGAACCATGCACCTGTTTACTAAGATACTCTCACCATCATCAATCATCATCATCATCATTCCTTCCCTACTTCCCTAAATCATCATCATCATCATTCCTTCCTTGCATCCTAAATCATCATCATCATTCCTTCCCTGCTACCTAAATCATCATCATCATCAATCATCATCATCATTCCTTCTGTACTTCCAACAAATATATCATCATCATCATCATCATCATCATCATCATCATCATTCCTTCCTTGCAGCCTAAATCATCATCATCATCATCATTTCTTCCCTGCCTCCCAAATCACCACCATCATCATCATCATCACCATCATTAGTCCTTCCCTGCATCCTAATTCATCATCATCATCATTCCTTCCCTGCATCCTAATTCACCATCATCATCATCATTCCTTCCCTGCTTCCCAAATCATTATCATCACCATCATCATCATCATCATCCCAACCCCGATGCCCACGCCATACAAGGACAGCACTTTATCCACAAACCAGAAAAAGTACAAAAATATAGGAAGCTGCAAGGAGAACACCAAAATATATATACTTTCCCTTGCTAAACCTTTGCTCTGTCCTGTTCTTTAAGCTGCTTTGTGTACTTGTGGGATTTTATTGTATTTTTATTAGGCTATGGCAAATTCTAAGGTCATTGCTCATATACACAAATACTCATTCGCACTTCCTCTCGCATTATTTGTTGTTCAGTATTTACAGCCTCCTCTCTCTCTCTCTCTCTCTCTCACACACACACACACACACACACACACACACACACACACACACACACACACACACACAATTTCTTTTATTGAGCTACCTTTCTCATACCTTCTCTCTCTCTCTCTCTCTCTCTCACACACACACACACACACACACACATACACACACAATTTCTCTTATTGAGTTCCCTTTCTCTTACTTCCCCCCCTTCTCTCTCTCTCTCTCTCTCTCTCTCTCTCTCTCTCTCTCTCTCTCTCTCTCTCTCTCAACCCTTTAATTAACTCTTATTTACCCAGTCATCTCCTACGAACTCTGACCCCTCTGTTTTTCCCCAGCCTCTCCTACTCTTAAACTCAGCCACCAAGAAAAAATATCTAGTTGTGCAGGAAGGCATAAAAGCACCGGGTTTCCTGGAAGGCTAGCTGGAACCTGGACTGGAAAAGACGTGTGTGTGTTTACCTCGACAACATACCTACTCCTGTGGATGGGTTGGACTCTGTGTGTAGGAAAAGGAGAAGGGATGAGGCAGTAAACGACAGGAGAAAATCTGAAGTAGCAGGAGAGAACAGGAGAGAAGAAGAGAGGAGGGAAGTGGAAAAGAAAGCAGAGATGAGGGAAATGACAGGGACAAGAGAAGAGGGTCTTGTGGATTAGGGTGGAGAGGACAGAAGAGAGATGAGATGAGAAGAAAGGAGAGGAGAGGTAGTAAAGGAGAGAAGAAAGGGCGTGAATATGACTAGGACAGGATG
>NC_137031.1:41657750-41672750 GCF_032717465.1 Coenobita brevimanus
AGACCTCTCGATATCATATTACTCTCTGCATGATTTTAGGACCCGATTCCAGGCTACAGGAGTTCACTTTCTGGCGTAGATGACATGTCTAAGCCACTGGGGGCATTACATGAAAAGCAACGCGCGTTTCTAAGAGAGTGTATGTAGGTGAGGTGGAGGGAGGGAGAGGGAGAGGTAGACCGAGGATGAGGTGGAGGGATGGAGTTGAGAGGTATATGAGGGAGGGGGGGGTGAGTTAGGGGGAGGGGAGTCAAATGGTGGGTGACAGAGTGACTTGGAGGCGTTTTGTCTGCGGCCACCCTTTGCGGGATTAGGGCGTCGGGCTATAGATACATAGATAGTTTCTTAAGTGGCTTCTCTCAAAAATTTTAAGTGTCCATTAATATCAGACTGTTATAAGAACATTAGACTGGCTGCTTAATCCAAAATGTTCCATACTTTCAAGCGTGGATTCCTTTATTTTACTTAAACTTAGGGAAATAAAGAAAGAGTTAAAGAGGGTCAGATCTAACTCCCCCAGTCCAGAAACGCCTCCCCATTACTGAATAAAGTCATCTGATGGTAAAACGAATAAATCCTAAAAAGACGTCATCGTGGTGAAGTGGCTGACTCAGATTCGGTCCTTCGCCCTTCTTCGGCTTTATATGGTCCGGGTCCATCTGTTTTGCGCTCAGCCAGACCAAATGCTAAAAGATGAGGCTGAATTAAAGATGAGGTTACTATACCGTACCCTACCCTACTTGCCTGCCCACCTACCCCGCCACACCACTTCACCCTGATGCCGTATTCGGAAAATGTACCGTAACCTCTTCAACTCTTCCCTCTGAATTTTGAATGTTTTTTGTGGGTTTATGAGAAGTCAATTTACTTACTGATCTCTTTTCTGACCTATCCAACTACTTACCTGCCCATCTACCTACTTACCTACCTACCTACGTACAGCATCGTTAGCTCTTAGGTCATTGCTCCAGTTCCTTAAGTTTTTATGTATGACTTTTCTAACACACACACATACTCGACCTACTACTAGCACCTATCAATTAACTTTTCCATCTATCTACCCAATTACCTACGTTCGTAACTCCACCAGCATCACTTGAATTTGTCTCTCTTGTATTTTGTTTTTCTCTTGGAAGGAACAGTTTTGCGGGCTCATTGCCTTTGTTTCCTTCTTCCCCACACACACACAAAAAAAAAAAAAAAATTCGGTTTCTACACTTTTTGTCAGCTTATACGAAACTGGTCTGCATACTGTATCTATATATGAGGTCATTTATCTGTCCTCGAAACCCCTCCACCTACCTATCTACCTGGCAGCCGTAGGATCCATCACCTACCCTCTGGTTCCTGGAGAGTTTTGCGGGCTTGTACGAAAATTATCTATTTTAATTAATACTTATTTGTTTGCCTGAGAAATTCATCTACCGACCCATCGACCTACTGCATACATACATAGTCGTACACACACACATACATAATAAATACATACATACATATCAGACGGACCTCCACTTCATAACGACGAAACTGAGGTCAGACTTAAATTATTCTCCAAAGAACCCCCTCCAAACCCCCTAAAAACAACCCCACCCCTCCACACAGCACAAATCCACCCAGCCACGAGCCAGGACCTAGTGTGTGAGGGTTGGGGAAGCTGTCATGAGGCTCGATCCCCACCTTCCTGCCTCGCTGTACGGGACCACGGCCACACACATAAGCAGGTCCCGTTAAAACCAAGGGGCACTCACGCATTGGGAGACTCCGCGGTGTGTGTGTGTGTGTGTGTGTGTGTGTGTGTGTGTGTGTGTGTGTGTGTGATTATTTATGATCTGTGTGCTTTGTGTGACTTTTGTGTATTTTTGTTTTTGTATGTGACTGTGTGTGTGTGTGTGTGTGTGTGTGTGTGTGTGTGTGTGTGTGTGTGTGTGTGTGTGTGTGTGTGTGTGTGTGTGTGTGTGCTCTACGGTGCACATGTGTGGTAGTAAACGTTTAAGTACTGTGTGCCTAATTAAATGAGTGTCGTAGAGGCGTCTGAAGGCATGCAAGTGTCTACTGTGTGTGTGTGTGTGTGTGTGTGTGTGTGTGTGTGTGTGTGTGTGTGTGTGTGTGCTCTACGGTGCACATGTGTGGTAGTAAACGTTTAAGTACTGTGTGCCTAATTAAATGAGTGTCGTAGAGGCGTCTGAAGGCATGCAAGTGTGTGTGTGTGTGTGTGTGTGTGTGTGTGTGTGTGTGTGTGTGTGTGTGTGTGTGTGTGTGTGTGTGTGTGTGTGTGTGTGTGTGTGTGTGTGTGTGTGTGTGTGTGTGTGTGTGTGTGTGTGTGTGTGTGTGTGTGTGTGTGTGTGTGTGTGTGTGTGTGTGTGTGTGTGTGTGTGTGTGTGTGTGTGTGTGTGTGTGTGTGTGTGTGTGTGTGTGTGTGTGTGTGTGTGTGTGTGTGTGTGTGTGTGTGTGTGTGTGTGTGTGTGTGTGTGTGTGTGTGTGTGTGTGTGTGTGTGTGTGTGTGTGTGTGTGTGTGTGTGTGTGTGTGTGTGTGTGTGTGTGTGTGTGTGTGTGTGTGTGTGTGTGTGTGTGTGTGTGTGTGTGTGTGTGTGTGTGTGTGTGTGTGTGTGTGTGTGTGTGTGTGTGTGTGTGTGTGTGTGTGTGTGTGTGTGTGTGTGTGTGTGTGTGTGTGTGTAAATGCGCCAGACAAACACCTTAGCCTCGCACCTATACCCCGTCCAGCATACCCACTGACTACTAACACGGTATAATCTAACCTCCTTCCTTGTTAGGCACATCATTTCATCACGTGCACTGGGTATTTACATTCTCGTCTTTGTGGCGCCAACATCGATTCTCACATAAATAAATAAATAAATACATAAAAAGAGGCAGAAAGAATAAGAAAAGACGTCAATGAAGTGGTTAAAATACAAAGATAAACGAACATAAAAAAAAAACTCCTACGCCTCAAGTCTTGAAGGAGTCATGGAGGAGGGAGGGAAGGAAGAAGAGAAGGAGGGAAGGAAGAAGGGAGGGAGGAGGGAGGCAGGGTGGGAAGGAAGGAGGGAGGGAGGAAGGAAGGAATAAGACGGGTGAGAGAAACATCATCATCTTCTTTGGAGTTCTGACGTCTTTAGTTTTTCTTGCTGCCGACACAGGGGTTTACGTAATATTCAACATGAACCTCATAATGAAGGGGTCTGACAGGCACGGATGACCCCCGCAGAAATTATTACACCCACAAGGTCACACTCCATCAGCCAATTCACCATCATGCCCAACTGTTTACTTTGTTCCTGCTCCCTCTAGACGACTGCTTTGACCTTAGGGGAGACTTACAAGGACTGGAGGAGTTGGATACGGCCTTCACCTTGCCAACAAGTATGACAAGCTTCTAATTAGTTGGATAAAGTCGCCTGTAATTAGCAAGAACAGAGAAAATAAAAATAATTATCTCCGGGTGAAGGTGTTAATTAAATCAGGACATGAGAGCGCATATCACTGTCTCCTAATGACCCTCTTCTAATGCACCTTCACATACTGTCAACAAAGATTTAATTAGTCAAGCAGGTATTCCACACAACAAACAATTACTCCCTCGAGGTCAGGTGTCATTTCATAAGTGTGGCATAAACACGTAAGTTGTATTTTTTTCTGAATAACTCCCGAAGATTTTTCACTGCTCAGGGGAAACATTATTTATTTATTTATTATTATTATTATTATTATTATTATTATTATTACTACTACTACTACTACTACTACAAGGTCCTCTTCTAAACTCAATTAAATAGCCTGATCCAGCAAAAAATAATCCATAAAAATGCTGTGCGTCATCGTAGTGGATTGGTTACGTCAGGGTGTATGACAAGGTATATACCCTTCCAGAGCAGAATCGCCCTCCCCTCCCCACCTCACCCACACCCTCAGAATCTCCTCATCTCCCCCTCCCAGATCTCACCCCTCAGAATCCCCCACCTCCTATCCCTCTGAATCCCCCCCACCATTCCCTAAACTTCCCTCACCTTCCCCCACCCTCAGAATCTCCCCAACTTCCACCTCCTAGCCACTCTCTTCATGACAGTCTTCCAATACCCCTCCACTTACTATGAACATGTCTTCAACTAATCGAGGTGGTGTCAGTGGCACGTTTATGTCTCTCTGATTATCCCTCATCACAAAACACATGCCACCTACGTTGTGGTAAGATTGATACCAGTTCCCTCCTGAAATTTACTTCCTCACCAACTAATTCTTCCTCTGTTACCCCTCCTTTCTTGTCAATCACAGTCTCCCATTAGCAACTGCTCTCGTAATTTTGATGATAATGCCAGGAGATAACACCAGGGAAACGAAGTACAGTCCACCATCATTTCAGGACACGGAACTAGGCATACAAATGACTCAAACTGCTGCTCTTATGCCCCATCTCCTCTATGCCCCCATCACATACCATCAGTCGGACCCTGAACCCCTATAACACGATGACACCTTTCCTCAATTTTTTCTTACTCCTTCCAGACGCTTTTCCTCAGCTTTGGAAACATCCCTCATCATAAAGGAGTCAAAGAAGGCTACAACCAACCCTTCCAATTCAATGAAGTCTCCAAAAGCTGAATAAAATCGCCTATAAGTAGCGAAATGAAACTTAAAGAAAAAAATCGCTCCTCCCCACGTACCTTCAAACAGCCGGAAAAACACTGGCGCCTCTCTTACCTGGAAACGAAAAAAAAAAAAAAAGTGTGAGTTAGAGGAAAGGAGAAATAATCGGGGGATAAAAGAGTGAGTTAGAGGAAAAATAATCAGAGAGAAAAGTGTCAGTTGAGGAAAAATATTGAGAAAAAAGTGAGTTAGAGGAAAAAAATAATCAAGGAAAAAAGCGTGAGTTGGAGGAAAAATAATCAATAGAAAAAAAAAGTGTGAGTTTGAGGAAAATAGAGAAAAAAGTGTCACAGGAAAAATAATAAGACGAAAAGTGTTACGGGAAAAATAATCAGTGATAAAAGTGTGAGATCGAGGGGAAAAAAATCAGAGGAAAAAGTTAAAGGAAAAATAATGGGAAAAAGCGTGAGTCTGAGGAAAAATAATCGGGGGAAAAGTGTGTGCTTAAGAAAAAATTATCAGGAAAAAAAAAATGAGTTTGTGGAAAGGAAAAATAAATCACGTAGGCGACACAGGCATTTCGAAGGGAAGAAATAACACATTGGAGCAAAAAATAACATGGGGAAGGATTACATTGTTTTTCCTGGCTCAAAATAACAGACTGGGGATTACAATGTGTTTGGTTAAGTGACACACACACTCTGGGATTACTTAAATACTTAGTGATCATCATGAGAATAAAGAACTGATTGTAGTGTGTGTGTGTGTGTGTGTGTGTGTGTGTGTGTGTGTGTGTGTGTGTGTGTGTGTGTGTGTGTGTGTGTGTGTGTGTGTGTGAGAGAGAGAGAGAGAGAGAGAGAGAGAGAGAGAGAGAGAGAGAGAGAGGTCAAGCACAGTACAGGTGCTGACTTAGCCATACAACCTTGCTAAGTATTCATAAAGATTCTTAATACTCTCTCCTATGACACCCTCAGCTGAATAAAATCGTGTAGCGTATGAAACAGAACACGAAAGAAAACGTGATCATGAAAGGGTTAACTAATTCTTTTTAATAATATCCAAACCCCCCATGGCAGGTGAGTATTATCATGGGTCATTCTCTTTTGTCGTGTTTTCATTTATTTTTTCAATTAATTTTTCTCATTTATTCTAGTTTGGTTATGAGGTGTTTTGTTGCAGTAGAAATTGCGGTTAAATGAATAAAAAAATAAGATCTCAAACAGAAGATGGACTCAAGCACAAATTTTGATTATGGTACCTTGCCCTCAGTTGCCTCATTTATGCTGACACACGCACTCCACCAGCACACACACACACACACACACACACACACACACACACACACACACACACACACACACTTTCACACCTCTCTTGCTACAACACATTCCTCTCCCTCCTCCCCTTCCCTCATCCCCTCCTTTTCTCCTCCCCCCTCCTTCCTTCCCCACTTGTTCTCTACTCTCCTCTTTCCCCTCCCTGCCGCCCATTCCTCCCACATTACTTCTCTCCCCTTACTCCTCCCCACCGCAATCCTCTCACGTCCTCTTTCCCATCTCTGTTTTCTCCCCCTCACTTCCCCTTCTACAGCTCTCCTCTCTCCCCTCCTCTACATCCTTCTGTTCTCCAAACCTCCTATCCCATTACTTCTCTCCCCTTCCCTCATCCCCTCTCCCTTCCGCTCGCCATCCCTCCCCTCCATTCCTTCCACCTCAATCCTCCTTTCCATTTTCTTCCTCCCCCCCTCTCTGGATCCTCTCCTTCTTCTCCCCTCTTCCTTCCTACTCAAGTTCTCTTTTTTCCACCCTCCTGCTTCTTCCCAGTCCCTCATTTCCATTTCTCCTCTTCCCTTGCTTCCTCTCACTGAAACCCCTCCCTCTTCTCAACTTTCCCTCTACACTCCTCTCTCTCTCTCTCTTCTCTACCCTCCCTCTCTACATTCCTCCTCTCGCCTCGCCTCTTCCTGCACCTACTTCAACTCTTCCTCCTCACTCCAGTCCACTCTCCCCTCTCCCATCCTCCCTCTCCAAACCTCTCTCCCCTTCCCCCACTCATACACACACTCCCATAAACATCACATCACCACACTCACACATGCAAAAGTCATTCCCCTGGCTGGTCTGATTGTTAATGGGGTCGCGGCGGGTAGTACCAAACCTCGAATAGCGGTCAGGAATTATCCCAACACGACGAGCTGCCTCCACCCGGGTGTGATATCCCGCCACGCCGAATTATGTCAAGAATATATAACTAGGAGGAAAACATGAAGCCCTTCGGTGCCAGGATGTAAACTCCATTTTATTCTTGACTCGTCCAGACAATTTTATTCACCTCAGGGCATACGGTGCGAACTGGAGGGATTAGTTATAGTCTGAAGAAATTTTAGTACTGTGGCAGTCTAAAAAAAAATCGTCTGAAAAGAGCAAGAATAAAAAAAAACTCCTCGGACTGAAATGGTTAACGATCGAGATTATTCCTCTTAAAAATTTCACAACTGCTCTCTCACTCATTTAGGTATCACAGGATGGTTTTATTTCGCTGTGGACCGAACTCTGTGAGGAAACAGGGCAGACTCCTTTTATTCCTCCACCGAGACGACGATTTCCTATCAAATTCATGCTATCACAAGACGATTTTGCACAGCCTAGAATGGACAGCAGACAAAGATGCACGAGGATCATAAAGTAAATTAATGTATTCTGCCGAAGGTGCTAAACAGAACTGCAAATGACAGGTTGCATTGTTAAGTCAGGCATATATTTCCATCTTACAAGCTCTGGCTCCATCGTCTTAACCTGTTCCCTGGGCAGCTGTTTAACAAGGCACGATATGATTCCACATAAGTCTTGTAACATTTTCCTGTCATAAAGATCAGGAACAGACACTAACACCGGTGCACTGGGTTAATGAACTTCGCATCTTTTTTGAAGACAGTGGTAAAGGTGTTGAACAAGTCCGTATTTGGCCTAGATTTTCATCCTATTGCAGTTTTATGTCAAGCTGCTCTGTGAAAGGAAGACAATGCAACCGCTCTACCTCCTTTCCACGGCACTTCTTCGAGTCTAGCATCAGATTCTAATGTCAATCTATTGCTACAGGCCAATGCTGATGATGGAGAGAGAGAAATTTGGGGCCAAGTTAAAATAAAAATATGTCATGTAACACTTTCTCGTCATTAACCTTTTCCCCGTGGCTGATGCACTGGCCTGTTTTACTGAAAGTAACATAGGAAAACTATGCACAACTGAGAGAACTCGTAGCTATCAGAAGCTCAAAAAGTTTTCTAAGTAACCATTTCTCTGCTGCTAGTACTATTTTCAGCCAGACGCCTCGATCTCGCAAGGGGTGGTCACCAACGAATCACCCTCATGTCTCCCTGCCCTCTGCCATCAGGCTGCCCTACCTCCAGCATCACACACTCCCTCCCTCATATACGTCTCCACCTTAGAAATCTTATTGAGGCTAACAATAAACAACTGATTTAGTTGAGAAACATTTAAACAGCCAAAAAAGTTAAGAAACATAACACATATTCATTTGGTTCATGCACTTAATATCTTTACTTAATTTACTGCACAAACGAGCATTGATGTTTAACAAGCCTTTTTTTTTTTTTTTTTTTTTTTTTTTGGGGGGGGGATGTCTTCATAACTACATTATGTCTTATAACTTTTTCCCGTCATAAAGATACGAAACTGACACCTAACACTTGGCTGAGCTTAATGTATTTACAATATTTACTGCACAAACCAGCAAAGGTGTTTAGTAAGTCTCTGTTTGGAAGTCCTCACGGCTATATTGTCTTATAACATTTAACCATCATGAAGATCTCTAATTTACACCTAACATGCATGGACTGGGAACATCAACTTACATCTTTTATTGAACAAACTGGTAAATGTGTTAAACAAAGCCCTGAATAACCTGACATCGCTCTTGTAACACTCTCCTGTCATAAAACTTCGCAACTGACACCTAACACACGTATATCAGGAATATCAGCATAATATCGTTAACATAAATGCCGGTGTTGCTGTTTAACTCTCACGACCTGAAAAGAAAAAAAAGCCTTGTTTTCTTCTGGGTAACAGGTACAGTATATTGTTCTATACGGTATATATATATTACAGATTGCTTCCCATTTTTATAAACGTATGACGTCATCACTTCTGTCGTCTGCGCACGGGAAACCTTGTACTCTCTTGGCCTTGACCAGTACTAATCTCACTGTCGGAACTAATCTCACGGCCAATAGCTGGTCTCGATTACACTTTCAATACAACAAATATCTCTTGCATAAAACTGTTTGCAGGTAAGAACAAAGTAAAAAAGGCGCCACTTTAATGAAGAAATTAAATCAGAATCCGTTCACCCAAGACAGCTTTCCACACAGAAGGCTAAAAACATTCCAGATTATTTCAAGACTTAATCATTCCTGATAAGCTATATATATATATAAAAAAAAAACTGACACGAGATAATTTTGTTTAACTACGTGTCCCAGCGTAAAGAAAGAAAGAAGAAGAAAAAAAAGCTCAGAAAGACAGCCAGTGGAATCAAACCTAGGCTCCTATGATAACGTGGAGCCAACACTTACTCGCTATGTTACATTTACTCCCTCAGCGTCGCGGGTGCACAGAAAGGCAATAGGGATAAAGTGCAACGGTGGAAGGGTTGGAGTGTCTTCCTCTGGCCAAGAGACATTTATAAACACTCTTCAGCTTTAGTTATGTTTAACACTGCTTGTAAATACGCCTGTCTTCACTCACATAGCCACCAAAATCTCAACAGCTAGATGAGGGTAAGCTTAAATTAAACTGAGAAATACGAAAAGCAAAAATAACTTCACTATCAAATCAGCGTGAATATTAAAGACAGAAATTACAGAAAACAAAACTATATATATCAATAATATCAACAGTTATGGAGACCTACATAACAAAAACTGGTTAGGTTCTTTTATAATTACGGCCCCTGACTAACGCCCCGAACACGGAAGGTCATGTCAGGTTTACCCAGGAGGTCAGACGTCTGGGAGAGGGGGATATTCAAAGGGTCTAGTGCTGTCATTCTTCAGGGGGCGCGACTCCCTTGCAAGCATTCAGAGGAGGCGCAGAGTGTGGGTGGATGATGTTTGTACGAAGACTTATTGTGCAAAAACTGCTATCACATAAATTTTGTCACTAAGAAACACAACCTGTGTGTGTGTGTGTGTGTGTATACTGTCTCTCTCACTAGATTTACCTGGTTGTCTCACCTTACACTGAACAATGCAGCAGCTGGCTATGTGTGTTTCAGAAAATATCAAGACAAATTTTATGGCTCGGAATTACAATATTTCACAAAGGGTCGCCTTATAAATTCTGTACCATCTCTCTTAACAATGAGTACTTCTCCGTAATAACTGTTTACACTGAACGAACAAGACGGCACAACAGCTGGCTACGTGTGACTAACATTTTTTTACTGCAATGTGAAATGCAAAGAAAAAAGTCAGTGCAATCAATTCCAGTGAATGTGGACTTACTTCTGATGCCTCTGTATATTCAATGTGGTGGCTTATTATGCACTACTCCAGAAAACAGTCACAGGAAGATACATCTGTTTCTCTCATCACAATCACCTGTACAATAGTCAGCACATTAGTATATGGGGGAGGAATCCAGAACAACTCTAAGGGGTACTAAGGGGAGCTATCTAAGGGGCTTACTCAAGAGGGTTTAGGGGATTATTTCATGAAGGTGTGGGTAGTTACTCGGGACCGGAGGTGAGGGCGAGGGCGGGGTGTTAGCGAGGTGAGGGTGGATTTATTTGAGGGTCATAGGTCGCCGCGCACTTCCTTCAAGAAAACTCAGGCCTTAGTCTGCTTTCCATTCAGGACGACAGACTCCACATTTCACATACTCTCTAACATATATCAAGATCTCTAATGAACATAAATATATCACGGGCTCTGCAACTGCACATATATCACATGCTCAATAAATCTGAATACATATTATAGGCTTTTCATTCTGGTGTAAGTTAAAAGGATCTACAGTTCTCAATCACCATGTACTCACTGTTAACATATATCACAAACCATAGAACATAAATACATTATGTCATAAGTAAACAGGATAATTACAACCACTCGGCAGGTGTCAAAGGGAAAAACTAGGCTACAAAAATATATACAAGAAGTCTGGTCCCCGCCAACAAACCCTCTAGTGGAAAAAGACATGAAAAGGCACCGTAAATCCCAAACAGTAGATACCACAGGCCAGATTTGTTTAACTGTGTGTGTGTGTGTGTGTGTGTGTGTGTGTGTGTGTTGGCCGAGGGAGTGCAAGTGCTAAGGTGTGCACACAAAGGGACAAGGCGCACCCAGACTCACAGTAAAAGGGCGGTGGGTACTGGAGTCTTTTGGGCACGATTTTCTTAATGCACATGGAGGGATTTTCCTTTCAATGCTCACATTCACTCACTTTTACATCCCTCTCCCCCCCCCTCTCTCTCTCTCTCTCTCTCTCTCTCTCTCCCCGGCTTGGCCTTGCTTTCTTCTCTGCATCAACTCTCTCCATTCTTTTCCGATTCCTTGACCTTTCCCACAAGGATACTTTTCTCCCTCTCCTCACTCTCGTTCGTTATTTCTTTCGCTTCACCTCCCTAACCTCCACCCAATGTCTATTTTTCTTGCTTCCAGACCCATTATGGAAGGGCGGTGGGTACTGGAGTCTTTTGGGCAATTTTTTTTTTTTCTCTTTTTTCCACTCTTGCTCACTTTTTTCTCACCTCGCCTCACCTTTCCTTTCCTTTCCCCGTATCTACTATCTCCTCCCTTCCTGCTTGCTCAAATCCTGTCTCCTTGGTTCTCATTTTCTTTTTTCAACAATTTCTCTCCTTTCCTATCAGCTTCCTTCCTTCCTTTCTTCTTTTCCTTTACATCAGCATTTACTATTTTCATCCTTCCATCTTTTTTTTTCTTCACTTCATCTCCTATTTCTAGTCCTCATTTTTAATTCCTTCCTTTCTTCCTATCCTATTTCCCGTTCCTCTATCCCTTTACTTTACCTTCCTTGGTCCTCGCTCACTCAGTTTCTCACCCTTCCACACTCCTTTTCTTATCTTTATCTCGTACTTCTTCTTCTTCTTCTTCATCACTGTAACTCTTCTCTCTATCCTGTCATTCTTCATCCATTTCTTCTTCCTTCATCATTCTTTCATCTTATAAATTACCCATTATTTCTTTTTGTCTTCTTTATTCCCTTTTATAGTTCCCCCCTTCTCTCCTCCCTATCCTACCACCCTACCCTTCTTCATCCTCTCTCTCTCTCTCTCTCTCCCCCATCCGTTCTTTGACATTCCCCCTTTGACCCTTCAATTTGCAAAGGGTCACTCGCTCCCTCCCCATCACTCTCCCCCTTCTCCCCCTTTCCTCTCACCCTCCCCTACTCCCTCTCTCATCAGCATCCCCCTCCCTCTCCTCTTCCTCCACCATTCTCCTTTTCTTATCACCTTCACCTTATTCCCTCTCCTCACCCTCTCCCTTCCTCCCTCACACCCTCCCTACCCTCCCCCAACTCTTCTCTTTCTCCCTCTCCCCTTGCTTTTCCTCTCACTCGTTCTCCTCCTTCCCTCCCTTATCATCCTTCCTCTCCTCCCTTTCATCGTCCATTTATTAATCTATCCTTCTCCCTCCTCCTTCCCTCCCTCATCTCCTCTCATCACTCTCCCAATCCTCTTTCTCTCCCTCTTCTTCTCTCATCACTCTCTCCTTCCTCCCTCTCGGCCATTACTCTCCCATTCCCTCTCACATCACCTTTCCCCTCTCTCCCACTTATTCTGATTCTCACCTACTCTCCTCTGCTTCTTCGTGACTCTGTCCTCTACCTCTCAATCCCTTTCCCCTTCCCTATTCTTCCCTTATTCCCTTTTTCTCTCTCCCAATCTCATCCTCAATTTTCCACTCTCTTGATTTTATCCCCAATTTCCCATTCTCGTTCAAGGTTTCAGTCTCTCTCTCTCTCTCTCTCTCTCTCTCTCTCTCTCTCTCTTCTTATCGTTTCCTCAATTTAACTTCCTCTCAACTTTATCCTTTATTTACTATTTTCTTTTACTATACTATCCTTCTATCCCTACTATCCTTCTCCTGCCACTCATTTTCTTTGTTCTGTTAATCTGTGTGTGTGTGTGTGTGTGTGTGTGTGTGTGTGTGTGTGTGTGTGTGTGTGTGTGTGTGTGATATGACACTCCTTCCTCTCACCCATTAACAACAATGCCCTTTTCCTTGTTTCCTCCCCTCCCCTTCCTTCAGCTCCCCTCCCTTCCACCCGCATCTCCTTCACACCCCTTCCCTCTCCTCCCCTATCATACTTTTCCCTCTCTTCTCCTCTCCCTTCCTTCCCTGTTTACCAATTCTTCCGTCAATCATCTCCCCTCATTACCTCTCCCAACTTATCCTTGTCAATTATCTTCTTTCCTTCTTCCCCTTTCCTCTCCTCTCAGACCCTCTCCTTTCTTCTCCTCTTCCCTCCTTCTCAGTCTACCTCTCTTCCTTCCCTTTTCCTCCCTCCTCCTTTCCCTCTTATCTCTCTTCCCTTCCAGCCTCTCTTATCTTTTCACCTCTCTCCCCTCCTTCCCTCCCTTCCCCTGCCTCACGCCCCTGGAAGCATGACCTCCTCACCTTGACCTCGCCTGAACCCTGACCATCAAATCAGACTCAGTGCTTCGATACCTTGCACCCTCAACCCTTCACAGTCACCCCCTCCCTCTCCCTCTCTCTCTCTCTCTCTTCGTACACTGCCATCCTCCTTATCGCTCCTTGACTACACCTCTCCAAACCCACACCTTCCTCCCCTCTCTACACTCCCTTTTCATGTCCCTTCCATAACCCTCTCCCTTCCCTCTCTTTCTCTCCCTCCCCCTTTCCCTTCTCTCCTCCCTTCCCTCTCTCTCCCCTCCTCCCTCTCTCCCTCACCTCCCCTCTCTCTCTCTCTCTCTCTCTCTCTCTCTCCCTCTCTCTCTACTTTCCTTCTCTCCCTGTCCCTTGGTTTTCTCTGTACACATCCTCCTCATCCTCCATTTTCTTGGTTTTCTATGCATATTCAAATACAAGTGTTCATCAACCATTCCATTATTTACTTCTCACTCAGGGCATGTCCGTCCCTTTCCTCCCTGACGCATTAAATCAATGTGGGTAGAAAATATAACAAAAAAAATAAATAGCAGAAAAAAGTACGAAGCTTAAAAAGGGAAATATTATTCCAATTTTTGTCTCAAGCTGAACACCACCACCCTCCTACACCCCCCGTCCCTCTTAGTATGCCTGTACACCCTCCGTCCCTCTAAGTATACCTGTACAACCCCTTATCCCTCTTAGTATACCTGTACACCCCCCCGTCCCTCTTAGTATACCTGTACAACCCCCATCCCACTCCCTCTCTGTTCATGTGCTTAGTAAACCTGTACAACCCCTATCCCTCTTAGTATACCTGTACACCCCCCGTCCCTCTTAGTATACCTGTACAACCCCTTATCCCTCTTAGTATACCTGTACACCCCCCCGTCCCTCTTAGTATACCTGTACAACCCCCATCCCACTCCCTCTCTGTTCATGTGCTTTTTAGATGTAATATAATTTTCCGCTGACTGTACTTCCTTCCAATGTACAGCTGCGGAAAATAATATCGTGTAAGTTTTTAGCCAATGAACAATAATGAAACTAATTCTACCTGCCTAATTCTCCTCCTTCCAGCCATCTAATCTCCAGCCACGAACATAACACAGAACACATAACCACCGCACAAACTCTCCATCCAACCACCTAACACTCCACTTCAACTGATTCCCTACCTAAAAACTGTCCACTCCACCACCTGACTCTGCACCTACACACTCTCCACTCCACCACCTGACTCTACACCTACACACTCTCCACTCCACCACCTGACTCTACACCTACACACACTCCACTCCGCCACCTGACTCTACACCTACACACTCTAATCCTCCGCCTGACTCTACACCTACACACTCTCCTCCGACCCACCTGACCCTCTACGCTAACTCTCCTGGCGTGTGACTCTCCCTCTACCATGATCTCATTTGCATACCAAGCCACACTGCAAGGCAATTCAAAGGCCGCACCTTCACCCTTGCATAAATACTGTCCTGCGCTCTCTCTCTCTCCCTCCCTCCCTCTCTCTCTCTCTCTCTCTCTCTCTCTCTCTCTCTCTCTCTCTCTCTCTCTCTCTCTCTCTCTCTCGCATGAATTCTCTCACACTGACTGTAATGACACCTACTCTAAGCCCAGTCACACACAAACATTCTCTCACACACACTCACTTCCTCATAATCCTGTATTCAGTCTCACTCTTTCTTACTTTCACATTCTTTACTCATGGATGCGTACATTCACTTTTACACACACACACA
>NC_137031.1:41680250-41685250 GCF_032717465.1 Coenobita brevimanus
AGAGAGTAGGAAAGGTGAAAGGAGGGAAGGAGACAAAGTAGCAAAAAGGAGAGAGAAAACTACAGTTCTTTCGAGATTATTTGCTACAGCTAAGGTTACAACATCTAAGGAAGGAGGGAAGGATGGAAGGAAGACACAAGGAATGAGGGAGGGAAGGACGGAGAGCTATGAGAGGAAGAGGAGAGAAAGTGAGGGAGAATTGAGAGATGACAGGGAGAGGGGTGAGGGAGGTAGGTAAGAGAGGGAAGATAGAACAAGGGGTGAGGGAGTCAGGTGAGGGAGAGAAGGCAGGACGTGAGATGAGGGAGGGAGGAAGGTGACGGAAACGAGGGAGAACTTAAAGATGAGGGAGGGGTGAGGAGGGAGGGGTGAGGGGAGAGGGGTGAGGAGGAAATAGGGCAGGGAGAGCGATATAAGAGAAGAATTTATGAGGGGTGAATGGAGAGGGGTATGTGAGGAAGGATAAGGGGTAAGGGAAGGGCAAAGGGGTAAGGGAGAGAGGGGTGAGGGGTGTGGCAGTCAGGCAGGGCAGGGGAGGAGGTGGCCTGAGGGGAAGAATCCATGCCATTTCCTCTTGCCTCTGACCGCCACCTCTCCTCCTTCCCTCCCTCCCTCCATCCGCTCCTCAAGCATCTTCCTTCTTTCCTTCCTTTCTCTTACCTCCCCTCCTTCTCTTTTTCCCTCCCTCCCTCCAGCATTTCACTCTTCCTTTCCTGTTTTTCCATAACTGTCCTTAACTCACAGTCTCTCTCAGATGGACCAATGAGAGTTGCTGTTTGCTTTCCTTCTCTCTCTCTCTCTCTCTCTCTCTCTCTCTCATTTAATATCTTTCTCTCCCTACCATTCGTCCCTCCACCCATCACTTCACCATCACCATCCTAGTCATTTTCCTCTTTCTCTTTCCCTCCTACACTCACCCAGCCTCTCCTCTTATCCACTTATGGTCATCTTTCGTCATTTCTTTCTTCATTTTACATAATGTCTACTCAATTATCAAGCCAAAATATTACGAAGTCGCTTATCCTAATGTTCTCTCTCTCTCTCTCTCTCTCTCTCTCTCTCTCCTCTATTCTTTTTAGTCATAAGCAATCAATCTTTCTCATTTCTTAATACCTTACTATCTTACTAAGCATCTCAAACACCTTTCTAAAACCAGTCCCTCCCACACTCTCTCCCTTCTTATCTCCTACCTTCACTTTTCTTCCCTCCTTCCCTCCATCTTTCCTCCATCTTCTCTCCACTCCAAAAGTAAACTTCCTCACATCCCTCTCGCCTTCACAGTGCATTCCCTCCTCTTCTGACATCAGAATCTCTCTCCCTCCTTCAAATCGCCTTCCTCCACTTTCCTCCAATTTCTTCCATCTTTCCTTTACCTTCCCTCCACATGAAAAAAACATTTACTTCAGTCCTTACCTCACTTTCCTTCTCAGTACATTACACTCCCCTTCAACGTCAAACTCCCCTCCAGTATCTTCACCATCGCCACCACAACCACCACCACCATCATCAATACTCCTCTACTAATTTCTCTTCATTCCTTTCCTATCACTCCTCACTCACTCCTTTCCCCTCCCTTCTCCCCTTCTTATGTGTCTATCCATCGCCCGTTTCTCCCCATCCTCGCCACGGTATACAAGCAGGGTTCTTCATCCCACTGTTCCTTCCCTTTCTGTACCTCCCTAACATTTTCACCCCTCTCTCTCCCCATCTCCTCCCCACCCTGCATCCCATCCCCTCCTCCCCAATTTTATACCCCATCCTTCACCCCTTTAGTTCCCCACCGCATTACTACTTCTCCCCAAACCTCCCCCCCTTCTCCATTCCCTAGCCCTTCACCCCTTTCCCTTCCCTTCCCACTCACCTCTTCACCACTTCCTCCTCCCCACACCCCCACACTCCTCTCCATCCCTCACCTCCCTGCCCTCTCCAAACCTTTACCTAGCTATGCACACACACACACACACACACATGCTAATTTATGGCAGGGTCAGAGTGGACGCTGTCATCTTTGCAGGGACAATGAGACGAGGCGGAAGATTAAGCTGAAGACGACGTGGAAGGATCGGAGGAGGACGAGGAAAAAAATTAAGAAATGGAAGACAGAGAATAAGAATATGGAAAAAAAAGATGAGAAAAGACGAAGAAAAGTAACGAGGAAGAGGAGGAAAAGTACCGTAACGAGGAAGAGGAGGAGGAGGAGGAGGAGGATACGAACCTGAAGACACTAGAAACATCATGAGGAGGAGGAGGAAGAAGAAGGAAAAATGGAAGAAAAACACAAAAATAAAGACAGAAGCAGGAAAAAGATGACAGATAAAGCAAGCTGAGCCAAAAGTATAAGAAGGAATATGACACGAAAATTAACCCCTCCGGTCAGATCACGTCCTTCGTATTTTGGTCCTGCTATCTCCAACGATTTTCTTCGGCTCAACCGCTTCAATCTGATGACGCATTTTCTTCCTTATTTCTTCCTACCTCCTGGCGATTTCACTCAGCACAGGGAGACTTATTCTAACTTAGGGGGTTACATAAAGCCTCCATTAAGAACTTTATTACTACAGAGCCCTCCTAAGCTGAACAAAATCGTCTGGTGGTAGTTTTTAAAAGTGTGTAATAAGTCAGCGTGTTGAAAGCGTTAAGGAGTTATTTTTCGAACTGGAGGGGTTAGACACGAAATTCATTAACCTTTTCAATACAAGAGGTCTTTCCCAAATTTAGTAAAGCTGTGTGGGGGTAAAGGAGCAATAAAGGAAATAAAGTGTCATCTGGTAAAAGAGGTAATAATAAATAAAGCCAGATGACCAATGATGACCTTAACTACCATTTTTATTTGGGAGACCTGCCAGATATTTTTTTTTTTATTTTTTTTTTCCTTTTTTTTAAACACAGGGTGGAGTCAAAGGCTTTTCAACACTAATCCTCTCACTGACTAACTCCCTTCAGCCTCCCTCCCTCCCTCTCTCTCTCTCTCTCTGCAGTGACATCATCCCTTCTTTCCCACACTCGGTCAATCCTTCCCTCCTCCCTTAATTTTAATTCCTACCCATGCACTTCCTTCCCCCTCCCTCCCCTCTTATTACCTTCACCCCTACACTCTGACCCCTTCACCTCTCCCCTCCCTCCCCTTTTTATCTGCCCCTCCCCTCCCTCTTTATCTGCATCCAGTCCTTTTTTCTCTTTTACTACCTCCGTCATTTCTCCCTGATCTATCCTCTTCCTCTTTCTCCTTCCTCTTGACCTCTTCTCTAATCCTCTTTCCTTTCCTCTTCTCTTTTCGTTCTTATTCTTTATATTTACACTCTTTTTTTAATGGTCAAATTTCTATCGAAGGAACAATTTTTACATACTTTCAGCCTTCGGATCTTATTACTCTCTCTCTCTCTCTCTCTTGCTCTTCCTCCTCCCCCCTACCTTCTCTACTTTCTTCCTTTTCCATCTACTTATCAGCCTCTCTCGCCTTTTTTTCTATCTCCCCCCTTCCTCCCTCCCTCCATCTCCTTTCCCTCCTCTCCCCTCCCCTCCCTCACTACCCCTCTCTCTTTCCCCTCCCCTCCCTCCCTACCCCTCTCTCTTTTCCCTCCCCTCCCTTCCCCCTACATTTCGGCTTCTTCCCACTATCATACTTTTTGCCCTAGTGTTATTGACCTTAATTTTTCTTAGAGAGGTTTATTGCAGTGTAGAGGGAGAGGGGGAGTAAAGGGGAGGGAAATGTAGAGGGGGCGGGATGGAAAGATGAAGGGGTTGGAACGGGAGAGGGAAGATGAGGAAGGAAAATGCAAAGGGAGAGAGAGAGCTGGACAGAGGGAGGGAATGTAGGAATGGAGGGAGAAAAGCTAGAGAAAAGGGTGGAGGGGAAAGGAAGAAGAAATGGGAGGTGAGGAAGACACGATGAATTACAAGGAAAAGGGAGGTGACTGAGGAGGGGAAAAGAGGTGACTGTAGAAAATGAAAGAAGGAGGATAGAATATTGAGAAAGATAGAAGGAGGAAGGAGGGGGAGGAAAAGGTGGAGAAAAGACGAGGAAAAGATAAAGCAGAGTAGAGGAGAAGGGGGAGAAGAAAATGCAGAAAAAGGGCAGGAGAATGTAGGGAAAAGAGAGAAGGGAAAAAGAGTGAGGAAAAGAGGAGACAAGATGAGGGAGAACGAAATGCGAGAAAGGAGACGCAAATGTGAAGAAGAGAGGAGGGAAAAGAGAATGAAGAGATGGGGGCGAAGAGATGAGGGAGGTGAGAATGCAGGGACGTGGGGTGGAGAATGTGGAGAAGAGAGAAGGGGATAAGAGAATGAAGAGATGATGGGAGAGGAGAGGAGGGAGGAGGGAATGCGAGAAGGGAGAGGAGAATGTGGAGAAGAGGGGGAGGGAAAGAGAATGAAGAGATGAGGGGCAAAGAGATGAGGGAGGAGGGAGTGCAGAGACGTGGGGTGTGGCAAGCGGGTCCCTCACGTCTCTGGATTTGGTTGTTTCCTTGGCATCACTGCAATGTCACGAGCACAGACAGGGAAGGGAAGGGAAGGGAAGGGAAGGGAAGGGAAGGGAAGGGAAGGGGAGGGGAGGAAAGGGCATGGAAGGGGAGGGGAGGGGAGGGGAGGGGAGGGGAGGTGAGGGAAGGGAAGGGAAGGGAAGGGAAGGGAATGGAAGGGAAGGGAAGGGAAGGGAAGGGAAGGGAAGGGAAGGGGAGGGGAGGGGAGGGGAGGGGGAAGGGGAGGGGGAGGGGGAAGGGGAGGGGAGGGGAGGGGAGGGGAGATATAATAAGAGAAAATGGAGGAACTGAGGGGAAAAAAATTGAGAAGGCAAGATATGGGAAGGGGCGAATGGGGGCGTGGTGGAGGGGGAAGAAAGAAGGAATGTGATGACAGAAAAAGGAGGGGGGTAGAGTGACAAAAAGATGAGACAGGAAGAGAAGGAATGTGATAATGAAAAGTGAAAAAGAGGAGGAGGAGGAGGAGGAGGAGGAGGAGGAGGAGGAGGAGGAGGAGGAAGAAGAGGAAGAGGAGGAGGA
>NC_137031.1:41690250-41720250 GCF_032717465.1 Coenobita brevimanus
GACTTGCCGGGTAATAAAAACGTCTCGGCTACTTCCCTGTCCCGCGAAAGGAGGATGATAGACTGGACAAGGAAGCAACTTAAGCCTGAAGTACACTGAGTTCATATTCAGATAAGCCTGGGGCAGCAACAACAACAACAAATACAACAACTACTACTACTACGAGAACTATTTTTATATTTTAGTTTTGTTATCACCAGATGATTTTATTAACCTTGGGACAGATATAGGTACACCCCTCCATCCATAACCCTTTTACTAACAGGGGTCCTTCCAACGTTGAATAAACTCATGTGGAGGTAGCACGAATAGATTTAAAAATACGTTATCAGATTGCAATGGTTAACCCTTCTGATCACAAGGATGCGCTTCGTATTTTATCTCGATTTAAACCAGACAATTTTTATTTGCCTGAACAAAATCCTCAACGTAAAAGTAGTTACATTTTGTTAAACTGTTCAAATGACAACATTCCTTGTGCACCAAACTTTGTCCAGTTAATTTCTTTTAACTACGATTACCTTTCTTACGGCTGGGACTCCCTCAACTAAAATTCAGGATCATCGTCTGTTGTTAGCGACAGGGTTAAAGAGACACTAGAGATTATTTAAATAGGTATCCGTGGTTGTACGAAAATATGAATACACAAATTCAACAAGCATGAGGTGGCCACATAAAAGGATCCCACACAGAGTCGAAAATACGAGGAGATGAACTTTCAAGGAGTCGGTCAAGCATATATAATCTTACAGGGAAAAACTTGGGAGGGGAAAGCGTCAAAATGGAGTTCTAGCTACGGGAAAGAAGAGGTGGAAAATACAAAAGGCAGAGGAGGTATTAAAATGGTTAGAAAAATGGCAGAGATTATGACGAGAAGAAAAAGAAAAGAGAAGGGAGAAGAGCCATGGGAGACGTAAGGGAAAATGGAGAGAGGAGGAAGAGATACTCGTACAGAAAAGAAGTAGAGAAATGTGGTAGTGAACAAGGAGAAATAAGCAAGGGAGAGTCAGGGTAGAAAGGAGAGGAAAAAATGAGGAGAAGGTCCATGAAGAGGGGAGAAAAGAGAGGAGGTACGCAATATGAAGGGAGGGAAATACGAGATGCATTATGAAGATGATAAAAAAAAAAAAAGTGAAAGTGTTTGGGACAAGGGGCAGACTATCTGACGAAGGAATAAGCAAAGAAGATGTGGAGAAGAGAAAGGATGGAAAAGGAGAGGAGAGGAGAGGAGAGGAGAAGAGTGGAGAGGAGAGGAGAGGAGAGGATGGATAACGAAAAACCCTTTCCTCAAGTCTAGTTACAAATCGGATCAAAACTGCTTCGGAAAACTAGTACACTTCAACTTGGTCCCTTACTTATATGGCTTACAAGTCGATCCTCATCTTGTTTACGAAGTCCGCGACAGCATTAAAGGTTTGTCTGCATCTAAAAAGCAACAGAGAAGAGAATGGGAGAGCTGGCGATGACGAGGGAAGGCAATGGGCAATCACTGAATAAGAATGACAGGGTAATGAAGAGAGAAAGGTGGCAAGAGAAGAAGAGGGGATCAACGCCAGAAATAGTGTGTGAAAAAGAAGAGGAAAAGAGTGTTCGAAACGAAGAAGAGTGGGAATGACGGAAGAAGAGAGAGGAAGGCAATCAAAGGGAGCGGCACTCAAGTAAGGAGAGGGACAAGTTTCCTTAACAAGATGAGACTCGGAGTCCACAGCATGAGAAGTGGCCGATGAGTCTCTATGATTTAGGGTGTGGGTGTAGCCAAGGTGTGGCAGGATGGGTGGGGATATTGAGGTGGGTGTAAGTGATGAACACAAGTGGGTGTGGGTGAGGTAGGATGGTGGGTGTGGCTGCAGCACGGATGAGAAGATTTAGAAAAGAATGGATATATTCGTGTGCACTGTGGGTGTGAGTACTGGAGTGGGTGTAGGTGTTGAAGAGGATTGGGTGTAGGTGGGACAGGGATGAGGGTGTCGCTGTAGAAAGGGAGAATGTAATAGGGAATGGATATAACAAAGGTGTGGTTGGGTGGGTGTTGGTGTGTGGGTTGAGGGGTAGTGGATGTACCTGCTAAACAGACGTGGGTGTAGGTGGGGCAGGGATGAAGATGTGGTTGTAGAGAAGGAGAGTGTAGCAGGTAAGTTAATGTGGTGTGGTAGGGAGGCTGTGGGAGTAAGGGTTGGTGAGTATAAGTACTGAAGAGAAGCGGGTGGAGGTGAGGTAGGTATGAGGGTGTCGTTGTAAGGAGAGGGTGTGTATTGCAGGGAGTGGGCATAACAGAGGTGTGGCAGGGTGGGTGTGGGTGTGGATCGGGGTGTGGGTGTGTGAGATGACGGTGGGTGTAAGTTCTGATAAGAAGTGGGTGCATAGAGGACACTGAGATGCGGGTGTGGCTGTAGGGAGGATGAGTGTACCAGGCTGTTTCATGTGGCAGAGTGAGTGTTGGTGTAGATGTGAGTGTACCCTGCAACCCAGGCCTCGAAGCTGCAAGGCAGGGATGGGGTGAGAGGTGTACATGCAAACGAGGCAGTGGAAAGAAATTAATGTCCTGTGTTGCATGCAGGATCAAGACGAAGAACCCAACACTTACCATGGTTTTTGCAGTTGAAGGCAAATTAGGAGAAGAGGTGTGATTTGTGAAGGTGGGGCTAATCTTGAAGTGGTGTTGGTGGTGGTGAGGGAGAGATTAGAGAGACCGGGTTTATGATGGTGCGGTGCTCAGAAATGTGTGTGAGAGAGAGAGAGAGAGAGAGAGAGAGAGAGAGAGAATGTGCAGAATGTGTTTGTGTTTTTGTTTGTGTACGTGTCCATATGCATACATGTGTAAATATGTATGTCTGTCCTTGTAGGTGTGTCAGTATGAGTGTCACACCCTACAACTACGCTCCCCACCCACTACCATTAACATCGCTATCATTTTCACCCCTCCTGACATCCCAATTAAACCCTGGTACTCTGGCGGCCACAGTGGGACCCCGACACACCGTCTGTCCCTCCATTCCAGCCCTCCCACCACTCGCAGTCCACCTTCATTATCGGGACCTTTAATCTGCTTGCTACTGCCGGACGATTTCTTTCACTTCAGGCAAGACCCCGCGTTGTGAAATAGTAGAGGAATCTGTATTACCCCACTTAATATGATGTTTTTATTTTCTTCCTGCTGACGCCTGACGATTGTAACCGGCTCAGATATCCTTCGTTGTGAAATCGTTATTAAAGTTCCAACTAATTCTTTTCAGTATATTCACGAATTTATTTTATTCTTGTTACTGCGTGTGATTCTGTTCAGCTTCAGAAGGACGCTTGGCAGTGACAGGGATTAGAAGCAGCACCATTAGAAAGTCTCCATTAATCCCTTCAGAACGATATTTTTCTTATACCTGCTCATTAATCCCTTCAGGACGATATATTTTTGTTTTTATACCTGCTCTCACCAAACATTTTTTTTTTGTTTTCATGCAGGGGGAGACATCTGTTAAATAATTTCACTTTGGTAAAGATGGAAATTGCGAATGTCATATGAGAGTCAAAGGCACTGCTCATCTGCATTCACTTGCCTGTCTGTGAACCGCTAAGTTTAAACGCTGGGAGGATGAGTGTAAGGGTAGGGAAGAGGCAGGCTGACAGGGAGAGGGCTTGGGAAGTGACAGGGTAGTAGCAGGGAGGGTATGTGGGTGCGGCAGGAGAACGGGGCAGGGTGCTTGCAGGGAGAGGTACGATGGGACAGAGGAGTGGCTGGGTAAGTGTTTGACTGCTGTATGAGTGAGTGTTTGGGAGATGGCAAGGTAACGGAGGGTATCTGGGAAGTGACACGGTGAGACAGGGTGAGGGTAGGGCGTGGTACGTGGCTACAGTAAAGGTAGGGTGGGAATCAGGAGAGGCAAGTTGAGTGCAAAGGCAGCGAGATGGCAGGAGAGGATGGAGGGTGTTTAGCTAATGGCGGAAGGGTGGGGCACGGTGAAAGGGTGGTGGTGGCAGGGGATGCTTCGTAATCAATAAACCGTTTATTACACACACACACACACACACACACACACACACAAGCAAAATCCCCACATTCTGCCGTCGGTCTAGTGCTTGCCATGGGTTCTCCAAGCACTCCAAGCAGCGACCGACCATAGTAGAGTCAACGCAAGCACTCACTCTCTCTCTCTCTCTCTCTCTCTCACGCATTCCAGTACCCGCCTTACACAAACTCTTATACACACTTCTAACACACACACACACACGCATACACATTCACGTCCCAACCTTACGCACACATTTTAGTACTCTCCTAAAACACACACACACACACACACACACACACACACACACACACATTCTCTCTCTCTCTCTCTCTCTCTCTCTCTCTCAGGGTCAGGGAGAGAGAGAGCCGCTTGGAATGCCACCTCATATCCTTACACAGGCTCCTCAAGGTGTTTTTGCAGCTCCCTGACCCCTTCAGTACGATGGCGAGAATAATATACGAAATACGTCCTCGTTACGAATGGGGAGGAAGGAGAAAATGTGAGAGAGAGAGAGAGAGAGAGAGAGAGAGAGAGAGAGAGAGAGAGAGAGAGAGACAGACAGACAGACAAAGTGAGAGAGAGAGAGAGGGAAAGGGCATGAAGGAATGAATGAGGGAAAGGAGAAGGCAGAAGGAAGGATGTAAGAAGGCATAACAGGGAAACTGAGAAAAGAATGAACAAACAGAAGGAAGGAGAAATGGAAGGGCAGGAGAACGGGAAAGAAAGCAAGAGGGAAAGGAATGAAAGGTGGAGACAAAAGGGAAAAAAGAAAACTGCAAGGGAGAGAATAAAAGGAACGACAAGTGGGAAGAAAATGAAAGAGAAACACAAGAAAGGAGAAAAGCGGGGATGAAAGAGACAGGAGAAAAGGAGAAACAGAGAATGAAAGGAAGGTGTGTAAAGCAAAGAATAAATATAAGATTAACCAGCAATAGCAAAGGTATGGAAGCAAATACGAAGCAACGAAGAATAAGACTAAAATGAAGGAGAGATTAAGACAGGGACGAAGGACAACAAAAAAAAAGGTCAAGGGGACTGGGCAGGGTTGACCTCTGTGTAAATAAATGGACTTGAATTATACCCAGAAATTGCAGTGTAAAGTACTTAAGGGTTCCAAGTTTTTAGTCCTTATATTTGATGATAATATTAACGCTAATTTGTGGGACTCATACGCACCTCCCTAAAAACCATGAATGTGTGTGTGTGTGTGTGTGTGTGTGTGTGTGTGTGTGTGTGTGTGTGTGTGTGTGTGTGTGTGTGTGTGTGTGTGTGTGTGTGTGTGTGTGTGTGTGTGTGTGTGTGTGTGTGTGTGTGTGTGTGTGTGTGTGTGTGTGTGTGTGTGTGTGTGTGTGTGTGTGTGTGTGTGTGTGTGTGTGTGTGTGTGTGTGTGTGTGTGTGTGTGTGTGTGTGTGTGTGTGTGTGTGTGTGTGTGTGTGTGTGTGTGTGTGTGTGTGTGTGTGTGTGTGTGTGTGTGTGTGTGTGTGTGTGTGTGTGTGTGTGTGTGTGTGTGTGTGTGTGTGTGTGTGTGTGTGTGTGTGTGTGTGTGTGTGTGTGTGTGTGTGTGTGTGTGTGTGTGTGTGTGTAGATTACAAGGGGAACTGGAGACGTGTGTATGACTCTCTCTCTCTCTCTCTCTCTCTCTCTCTCTCAGTCAACATAGGGCACACGCACCACCAACCTCGCCCTTCTCCGTTCATCCACCTTCACTTACGTTCTTTTTCGACGTTTTTCCACCCGTTCCCAATTCATTCATTCACCACCTCCATTCAGTACTACGATTTCCATAATTCTATATTCAATTTTCTTTACTCTTGGTGCTCACAGGAAGAGACACTCACATATACACACGCGCGCAGGCACATACACAAACACTACCTCTATCTGTCTATCTATCTACCTATCTATCTCATCAACCAGTCAATCAATCGATCTATCTCCATTCCCAACATTCGTTCATTCCCTCATATTTATTCTCTCTCTCTCTCCCTCCCTCCACTGCTTTCTTCATGTTTTCACTATTTTCTCACGTTCCCCTTTTTCGTTCAAGCTCGTGATCCCGTTCTTTCGTAGCCGAACGGAACGGGGGCAATGCGGAAGGAGAGACGGTAAGGGTAAGGAAGGGGAGGTGAGGAAAAAGAGAGGAAGGAATGGGAAGGGAAGGGAAGGGAAGGGAAGGGAAGGGAAGGGAAGGGAAGGGAAGGGGAGGGGAGGGAAGGGAGGGGAGGGGAGGGGAGGGGAGGGGAGGGGAGGGGCAAGGGGGAAAGGAAGAGAGAGGGGATGGGAAGTAAGAATGTGGTAGGAAGGAAAGGAAGTGAAAGGGAAGAGGGGAAGGCAAGACGAGAGGGGAAGGAAAGGGGAAGGGAGAAAGGAAGTGGGAGGGAAAAGGAAGGGAAGGGACGTGGATAGGAAGGAAAAGGTAGGAAAGGACTGGAGGTGATAAAAGGGAGGGACGTGGATAGGAGGGAAAAGGAAGGAAAGGACTGGAGGTGATAAAAGGGGAGGGAAGTAAAGGAAAAGATGAAGGAAAAAAGAAAAGAAGGGAACCAATGGGAAGAAATAAAAGTAAGGAGCAGGAAATTTCGAGGGAGAGAGAGAAAAGGGGAGGAGGGTGGGGTAGGGGATGAAATAGTGCAGGAAGAGGTGAAGGAAAGGGGAAGCAACATCCACGAACAAATGGGGGATAAGGTCAATTTATTCTCAAGGGAATGGAAAGTATGGAAAAGGGGGAAAGGAAAGGAGGGAGGAGAGAAGGAAAACGAAAATGAAAGAGATGGGAGAGTTAAATATCAGTGTGGGACAAGGTTAAGTCACGAGTAAAAGAATGGGAAGGAAAAGAGGAGACAAGGAGAAATGAAGAAGAAGAAAGAAGAGAAAAGTAGGAAGAGAAGAAGAGGAGAAAAAGAAGAAAGGAAAAGGAGGAAGAGGAGAAAAAGAAGAAAGGAAAAGGAGGAAGAGAAGGAAAGAGAAGAAGGGGAAGAATGAGAGAGATGCTTAAAGAAAAACAAGAGGAGATGAAAAGGAAATGAATGGGAAGGGAGAGTAACACACCAAAGGGACAAAGCCAACTCATTCTCACGGAAAGAAAAAGGGAAGGAGAGGAGAGAAGACAGGAAGGGAAAGGAGAAGAGGAGAAAGAATATGAACGAAGAAGAGGACGAAAGAGGAAGAGAGGGAAGGAGAAGGAGTAAAGTCAAAGAAGAAGTGAAAAAGGAAAGGTAAGGGAGGGCCAAGTCAAGTCACTCTCAAGGTACCCAATCCACTGCCACCTGCCCATACCAAGTCACTTCCTGGGGAGGAGGGGGGGGGGAGGAAGGAGAGGGAAGAAGAAGAGGAGGAGAAGCTGAGGCGGTGGAAAGGGGAGAAGGAGGGGTAGGGAGAGATGTAAGGAGTAGGGGATAAGAATGGTCAACAACCTTACCTTCACCTCGCTGAATGAACCAAGTTTGGACAGGACATTGTTGGTGCACCTTACCTGAAAAGAAGAGAGAGTTAATTTGCAGGACACGTATTTTGATCTGAGAAGTGGAGTTAAATAATTAGAAGAGAACAATAAATGAAAGCAAATTTTTAAGTCACAAAACTGGAAAAATTCTTGGAAGGGCAAAAAAGAAAAAAAAGGAAGACAAACAGAGAGAGAGAGAGAGAGAGAGAGAGAGAGAGAGAGAGAGAATCACCCTAACAAGAAGAATAAACCCAATTTCTTTTACTCCATCGTGCTCTACCGAGAATCGAACTCGCGACTATAAGATGACAGCCACACTACCACTGTGCCAAGAATTTTCCCACTTTTTCCTCCTTAAACCCAGTAATTAGAATGGAATAAAAGAAAACGGATGATTACAGGAGAGACTAAAGTAAAGGTCAAACTATTAAGTGACATTTAAAGAAAAGTCAAATTATTTCCGACAAATTATTCCATTATGTTCAGTATTCGCACCCGTCATGTGGAGAGAGAGAGAGAGAGAGAGAGAGAGAGAGAGAGAGAGAGAGAGAGAGAGAGAGAGAGAGAGAGAGAGAGAGAGAGAGAGAGAGAGAGAGAGAGAAAAAAAAATACTGAAAAGCTAAACATTTACCTAATCCCTCCAACTCAAAAAATTTAACCTGAAGGAAATCGTCTGGAAGAAGCAAGAATATAATCAAGGGCACGTCGTGGGGGTGAAGGGGTCAAGGAGAGGCTCTGGACGGACATGACAGAAACCGCAGTGGCGAAATAAAACAAAAAAACAAAAATAAAACCAATATTGGGGTCAAACGGGGTCATTATTGTGGTCACGCTGCGTTACCTGTGGGATTGATGACATTATAATAAGCGATCATTTTATATTACTGATGTACGGAAGTGTGTGTGTGTGTGTGTGTGTGTGTGTGTGTGTGTGTGTGTGTGTGTGTGTGTGTGTGTGTGTGTGTGTGTGTGTGTGTGTGTGTGTGTGTTGACATTCACTCCTTGCAATGCTAACAGTTAATTTTCTTTAGCGTAGGGATCCTGAGCTGCGAGGTTGGAAATACTCTCTACTATACCCTTTTTACACAAACCTGGCCTAAAACTGTCATTTCTCCATCTTGAATACTGACTTCTAGCATGAGATTAACAGCAGAATGTACCGCTAGTCACAAAGAGGTGCTATGGACAGGGTGTAAAAACAGTCTTACTCTACCACCGAGTTACGTGAATTAAGCTGCAAAAGGACGACAATATGGGACAAGTTAGAGTAAAAAAATAATAATAATAATAACCCCTCATAGTACCAAGACGTACTTTAAGTTCTTCTACGACATGTGATTTACTTAACTACGGAAAGAGCTTTCAGTCTGTGGATAATAAGGGCTATTTTGTATTAACCCCTTTATTTAGATATCTTTAAAAATCTGAGTGCCCCAAACCATTTAATTTTACTGGAGGGAATAAAATGAAAATAAAAATGCTGTGGTCATAAACACAGAGTCAACACCAGTCTCACTTGCACACACGAACCAGAAAAAAAAAAAAAAAAAAAAAAGGGGGAAGAGATTGGGATAAAAAGAAAACCTAATTCTTCCACACCGGCACAGAAAAAAGAAAAACAAAGAGAAAAGAAAAAAAGAGAGGAGCAAAGAGAAAAGAAAAGACAAAAAGACAAAAGGGAATTAGCCGCCACAACTATCCACCCCCGAGCAACGTCCTTTGAAAATCAGAAATTCAATTTGTTCTCGTCAACGCGGGGCGGGCGTCGGTGTGGAGGGGCCGCGGGGCAGTCCTTCAGGGTCACGGCCTGTCGCGGCATACTCTACACCGCCTTATTTGGGGCCAGGCACGGCTGGGGAGAGATGAGGGAAGGCAAAGACGGCTGGGGAATGCTATAGGGAGGGCTGGGGAAGGCGCAGGAGGGTAAAGGTAGGACTGGGGAAAGCAATAGTTGAGGAAGGACTGGGGAAGGCGTAAGAGGGAGGAAGAGCGAAGAAAGGAAAATACGACAGGAAAATGCTAGGGGGAGGGCTGGGGAAGGCAAATAAGAGTAGAGGAAGGGGTAGGGAAAGCGAAAGAGAGTGGAGAAAGGACTAGGGAAGGCTAAATGGGGAAGACAGAAGAGGCGGAAAAGGGGGACAGAAATGGGTTAAGGACCGGTGTATGGGGGGTCGAAGAAGTGTAAAGAGTTGGGAAGGACTAAACAAGACTGCAGAAGAGGAATGAGGAGGGTTTGAGAGGGATGATAAAAAAGAGAAGGGACTGAAGAAGAATAAAGGAAATTGAGGAAGGAGAAAGAATACTGGACAAGACAATTGAAGACTGGGGAAGGGAAGGGAGGGTTAGGGAAGACCACAGAGGGGTGGTACGAGCTAGAGAGGGGTGGCAAGGGCTACAGAGGGCTGGACAAGGCTACAGAGGGCTTGTGTGGGCTGGATGAGGGTTAATGAGAACTGAAAACTGAGAGAGAGGCAAGGCAGTGGGCTGGATGAAAACTGAATTAAAGAGGGTAAAAAAGGCTAGTGAGAGGGATGGGAATATCGAGAGGGCTACAAAGAGGAAGACAAGGTGAGAGTGGGCAAGGTATGGACTAGAGAAGGTTGAGCGGACTGGGGAGGGCTGGGCAACACCTGCGACTAACCACCTTGGCAACCTCCCCCTCCCTTTTTTTTTGGCAACTCTCTCTCTCTCTCTCTCTCTCTCTCTCTATTTTTCTAAAAATACCCAAATTCTTCCCTGCCATTAACACTTTGCTGCGGTGGGGTTCTCTCTCGAATGAATTAAGTCGTTCTTGACATCCACTAAAACTAACAACATGAACCCTTAATTCTTGAATGTGAACAGAATCGTCTGAGGCTAGCCATAATCACCACCACAACCACCACAACCAACCACCACCGCTACCACCACAACCAACCATCACCGCTACCACCACCACCACCACCATCAACACGACCTCTTTTCCCACCTAAGGATGAAGAGAGATAAGGGGAAAAAAGAAACTATCAACTCAAGGCCTAAAATTACCTAAAATATTCCTCTCCTGCTCCCCAGATAATACCACATCGCTCCTTTATTATCACTGTCTCTTCCCTTGTTCCTAAAATTTCTAACCTTGCCTCTAAAATTCTCTCTCTCTCTCTCTCTCTCTCTCTCTCTCTCTCTCTCTCTCTCTCCCCTCATCACTGTCCTTTCCCCCTCCATCTTTCCTTCCTCCAACCGTTCATTTTCTCTCCCTCCACATCCCTTCTTCTCTCCCCCTTTCCCTTTTCCTTCCTTTCATTCACAAGAAACAAGAGGAGGAGGAGGAGGAGGAGGAAAGCAAACAGAAACAGACCTTATGGTCCTTTCGAGGCTGCTTGTTACAGAGAAAACTATGACTACAAGATCTAACTCTACATGCTGAAGGACAAGGATAGGAGGAGGAGGAGGAGAAGGAGGAGGAGGAGGAGGAGGAGGAGATCAAGAAGACGAAGACGAAGACGAAAAAAAAAAAAGATAAAGAAGAAGAAGGTGGGATATTCTGGTGCCCTATAGCCAAGCGCTTGAGGGTCACTTGTGGTCAGGACACCAGACAAACATGGCTAGTCTCTCAGCCCTGGCCTTGAGGAGGAGGAGGAGGAGGAGGAGGAGGAGGAGGAGGAGGAGGAGGAATAAAAAAAAGGTGGAAAGAGAAATATGGGAGAAAGGAATGGGAAACTGGCAATGGGAAGATAACATAAAAAAGAACGGAAGAAGAGAATAAAAGAAGGGAAGGAAAGAAGAAAGGACAGAGGAAGAAGAAGAGATACACGCCATGATGCTGGAGGTAAAGGTGAAGGAGAAGCTGACGGGAGAAGTGATGAAAAATATGAAGAAAATTTAATGACAAGAAAAGGATGCAAGGAGTCGAGGTAAATTGGAAGAAGATATAGGGATGGAATAAAAGATAAAAAAAATGGTGGAGCGGAAGAGGAAGAACTAAGGTACGGGATAATATTAGGCTTCCTCCCTTCTCTGTCTGCCAGTGGAGGAAAGAATATATGAATAAAATAAAAATGGAGGAGGAGGAGGAGGAACATGTCAACACAGGAAGGAGGACGAGAATGAAGAAGAAGGGCAGTCGTCTTAAAGGAACTATTTTTTCCGATCTCTGTGTCTGGAAATGTAGGAGAGAAAATTGGAAAAAGATGAAGATGGAAAACGACAACGAGGATTCTGAGTTTTCGTTCACGTGTGAGTAAAGGAGACGGGGCTGGAGGACGCGGCGGCTTTTGTGTGTGTTGTTCCAGCGTGTGCGAGTCAAGAGAAAGATAATTCCGAGTTGGTTGTTCCTGTGCGAGTGTGTCTGGTGGAGGAACAGCTAATGTGCCGTGTTGTTCCTTAAGGCGGCAAACTGGTTCCTTCGCCATTCCTCTTTCTCTCTTCCTCACTTCGCCTCTCCTCCACTCCCTTTGTTCCTCGCCGCTCTGCTCAGCTCAGTTCTGTGTGTGTGTGTGTGTGTGTGTGTGTGTGTGTGTGTGTGTGTGTGTGTGTGTGTGTGAAAACTATCACAGGTCAATAAAATTATCTATCTATTTATCTATCTAATGCATGACCTGGTAATTTTTTGTATCTTTTTTTCTGTACCTTCTTCATACACTACCAGAATTTCGTAACATTTCAAGATCATTAAGCTTTCAAGTATATATTTAACTCTCACATATCTTACGTTAATTCCTCGCCTGTTCAAACTTTCACTTTTAAACATTACTTTTTTTTTTGTTCACTTTCCTCTGGCATTTCGACTCCTTCAGTGACATCAGTTTTTATAAATGGCACACACTTCAACATTTCATAACTCCACTTGCTGTAATAGTCTTGCTGTGACGAAGAAGTACATGCACGTCATCATTATCATCACCACAACCACCACCACCATCACCATTATCATCACCATTATCATCATCATCATCATCAAATTGCTTTTTCATATCAGCTTGAATAAAAGGAGAGACGGTCAATCACGTCATTTCTAACCACTTTACTAGGCTTTCTCTCAGCTAAATAAAATCGGCTGATCTTGTCCTGAAATATACACCAAATATTGCCCACAGCAGCGAGAGCAATACTAATACTTCTCAGGGGAACCATAACAACGAAAGGGATAAATGCTGCTGCTTCATACGTAAAATAATGGCATACAGATCAATGGTAATGAAATACGACCATAATTCCTTGCCTTCTTCTTCTCTTTTTTTTTTTTTTTGGTCACTATCATTTATCAAGTGTCAAATATGACGTCCGGGAACTGGTCTCTCTCTCTCTCTCTCTCTCTCTCTCTCACACACACACACACACACACACACACCTTTTGTGCAGGAGATCTCAATTGCAACTGAAGGAGAGCTGTCACCCTCATCATCAATCACAAACCCTTTGACAATGGACATAAGGAGATTGAGGGGAAATTGGGCGGGAGGGGAGGAGTCGGAAAGGATGGGGAGGAGGGGAGGGGTGGGAGGAAAGAGGAAGGGGGGGGGGAAACAGAGGAGATGCAATGGGAAAGGGAGGGGCGTGGAAATGGAAGGGAGGCGGGAAAGGGATAGGAGAGCAGTGGGCAGTGGGGAAGAGAGTGGAAGGAAAGAGAGGGGTGACGAGGAGGAGGAGCAGGAAAGTGACCAAAATCCAACAATGTATTCCTTATTATGCAACCTAAGACTATGGTATCTATTTTACGAGTCTAATATAAGGAGAGCAAAGTAGAAAAGTTGCTCTACTAATCCTTAACTCCAAGCCGCCTTTCATCTAACTTTCGCTCTGTTGAGCACCACCTCTCCTCCTCTAAACCTCACCTTCTTTTTCTGACGGAGACTCAGCTGTCTGAGGCAACCGACAGCAAACCCTTTTCTGTATCCTCCTACTTTCTCTATACTCATTTCAAAGCCAAAGGTGGCTGTTGTGTATACATACGCAACGACTTATCTTGCTCTCGTGTTCCTGAACTTGATTCTTCTGAATTCTCCACACTCTGGCTTCGGCTTTCCTGTCATTCTCTGACTAAATATATCTGTGCTGTTTACTTATCCCCTAATTCTACTGACTATCAAAAATTCTTTGACTATCTTACTTCTACGATGGAACACATTCTGTCCATTTTCTCTTTCTCTGAAATCTCCATTCTTGGAGATTTCAATGTTCACCACCACCTTTGGCTCTCCTCTCCTTTCACGGATCCACCTGGTGAACAAGCCTACATCTTTTCTATCCTTAATGACCTAGAGCAGCTTGTACAGCACCCTACCCGAATCCCTGACCGTCTTGGAGAGAGCTCCAACATACTTGACCTCTTCCTCACAACTAATCCTTCTGCTTACTCTGTTAATCTTTTCTCTCCGTTGGGCTCCTCCGATCACAACCTTATTACATTAACCTGTCCTATCACTCCAGTACGGCCTGTGGACCCTCCAGGGAAACGTCGTCTGTGGCATTTTGGAGCCGCGAACTGGGAGGCCCTCAGGCAGTACTTCTTTGATTTTCCCTGGAATGATTATTGCTTCCATGGCCGGGAGCCATCTGAGTGTGCCTCGCGCATTACGGAGGTTATTCTCTCGGGCATGGAAGCATACATTCCTTTCTCATATCCTTTGACTAACGCAAGAAAGCCTTGGTTTAATCACGCTTGTTCTAATGCTGTCCGCAACAAGGAGAGGGCCTACAAAAGGTACCGGAGCCAACCCACCCCTGAATCACATCATCTTTACGTTTCTGCCCGGAATCGTGCTAAGTCTGTTCTTCGCTCTACTAAAAATAATTTCATCCATACTAAATGCTCTCAACTCTCCAACTCGAATTCTTCCCGCTCCTTCTGGGACCTTGCCAAAAATCTTTCTAACAACTTTACCTCATCATCCTTCCCTCCTCTTTTCTACTCTGATGGTTCTGTAGCTATTTCTTCTACTGATAAAGCAGATCTCTTCGCACAGACTTTCTCCTCCAATTCCACCTTAGACGATTCCGGTGCTGTTCCTCCATCACTTCTCCCCTCTGACTTCCTCATGGCTGACATTAAAATTTCTTCAGTTGATGTATTTTCTGCCATCACTGGCCTCAGTACTAACAAGGCATATGGGCCTGATGGGGTCCCTCCTGTTGTTCTCAAGAACTGTGCTTCTGTGCTTACACCCTGCCTAGGCAAACTCTTTCGCCTTTGTCTGTCAACTTGTACCTTTCCTTCTTGCTGGAAGTTTGCTCTCATTCAGCCAGTCCCAAAAGAAGGGTGACCACTCCCAACCCTCCAACTATCGTCCAATTGCTTTAACGTCCTGTATTTCAAAAGTTTTCGAGTCAATTCTTAATAGAAAAATTTTAAGGCATCTTTCCTATCACAACCTTCTTTCCGATCGTCAGTATGGGTTCCGTCAGGGACGCTCCACTGGCGATCTTCTCCTACCTTTCAGACTCCTGGTCATCCTCCTTTCGGGACTTTGGCGAAAGCTTTGCCATTGCACTTGACATCTCAAAGGCTTTCGATCGAGTCTGGCATAAATCTTTAATTTCCAAACTGCCCTCCTACGGTTTCTATCCTTCTATCTGTGCCTTCATCGCTAGCTTCCTTTCTGGTCGTTCTATAGCCGCTGTTGTAGACGGCCATCGTTCTTCTCCTAGATCTATCAACAGTGGTGTTCCTCAGGGCTCTGTCCTATCACCAACTCTCTTCCTTTTATTCATCAATGATCTTCTAAGCTGTACATCTAACCCTATCCACTCATACGCTGATGACTCCACCCTTCACCTTTCCATTCGGTTCCTGCAACGCCCATCTCAACAGTTACTTCAAGAAACAAGGGATGAGGCTATGGCACACCTAATGTCTGACTTGGCTCGTATCGCTGACTGGGGTAAAAATAATATGGTTGTCTTTAATGCATCTAAGACTCAGTTCTTACACCTATCAACCCGACAAAATCTTCCACAGGTATACCCATTAATGTTTAATAATATTCAGCTTAATCCTGCATCATCCTTGAACATGCTTGGGGTTTCATTTACTCAGGACTTATCTTGGAAAGATCATATTACATCTCTTGTAAAATCTGCTTCCAAGAGATTGGGTGTGCTAAGCCGACTCCGCTCTTTCTTTACCCCTGCACAATTGTTGACTCTATACAGAGGTTTTATCCGCCCCTGTGTGGAGTACAACTCTCATGTGTGGGGAGGCTCCCCACATACAGCTCTTCTCAATAGGGTGGAGTCAAAGGCTTTTCGTCTCATTAACTCTCCTTCTCTTACTGACACCCTTCAACCTCTGTCTCTTCGCCGCACTGTTGCATCTTTATCTCTTTTCTATCGCTACTTTAATGGTCACTGCTCCTCTGAACTGTCTGCTTGCATTCCTCCACCTCTACGACGGGCGCGTAGCACCCGTCTGGCAGCAAACTCTCATCCCTTTTCTGTCCAACTCTCTAATGCAAGAGTTAACCGTTACTCCCAGTCTTTCATTTATGCAACAGGTCAGCTCTGGAACTGTCTCCCTCTGTCTGTATTTCCTGCTGCCTATGATCTCCAGTCTTTCAAACGCAGTGTGTCCAGGCATCTCAGAATGATCGGATCTTGAATTTGGCTCTCTAATGTATTTTGTTTTTCTCTTGGAAGGAACTGTTACTGCGGGCCATGGCCTTTGGTTCCTTCTTCCTCGCATAAAAAAAAAAAAAAAAAAAAAAGCCGGCTGGAAATAGTGAGAAAGACCACCACTGGAGTATTAAAAATCAGTCTTGGATGTTGTAGGTAATGAGGACCGGAAAATATAAACCACACCACCTTTATCTATATGGAAAAGTAATATTGTAAAGTAATATTAAGTTTATATAGTTGTTCATACGACCCTTGTGCTGTGGCTGCATCTTCCCTGGTCTGGTTAATGATAAAACAATAATTCGGATACATATTATTCAACGGTGAAGAGGTTTAGTAGGGTATTGGACATCAACTACTTATCCACGCAACAAGACAAGTGGTGAAGAAAATAGGATGGGTAAAGAAAATGGAAATGGCATGAGAGAAATGAATTAAAGTGAAGAATGGAAAGAGTGGATAGATGAGATACTAAGGAAGGATGGAAGACAGTGAGAATAGGATAGACAGAGAGAGAGAGAGAGAGAGAGAGAGAGAGAGAGAGAGAGAGAGAGAGAGAGAGAGAATGAAACAAAATGGGAGCCAGAAGCCAGGTCCTGCCCCTGAGGCACTCCCAGATAAACACGGGTTATGAATCTCTCTCTCTCTCTCTCTCTCTCCCCCCGAGTTTTTTAAGAACGACTCCGTGTGTGTGTGTGTGTGTGTGTGTGTGTGTGTGTGTGTGTGTGTGTGTGTGTGTGTGTGTGTGTGTGTGTGTGTGTGTGTGTGTGTGTGTGTGTGTGTGTGTGTGTGTGTGTGTGTGTGTGTGTGTGTGTGTGTGTGTGTGTGTGCGTGCACTAGTTAATGATGCACACCACCACACAACGCACCATTCCCTCCAACACACCAGTCAACAACGCTCCACCTCATATCCATTCACAAACCACTTCCCTTAACCCTCTCGCTTTTATTTTCGCTCGCATTTCCGTCGGGCTATCACCAGACGATTTTATTCAGCTGAGAGAAATCCATGAGTACAAAAAAAAAAAAAAAGGGGTCAATCTCGAGTAACCCTTTCTCTACGACTGATACGACAAAGATTCAGACGATTTTTAGCTGAAAGAAACCGTAATTAAAGGGTTAACCAAAGTCTACCATGAACCCCTTCACTACCATGTCTACTTTTATTTAATGTTTTTATTCAGAAACAATCTCCATTATCCTCGGTCATTTTTGTCTTATTTTTTGTTTTATTATCACCTACTTCAAAATATTATTATTATTATTATTATTATTATTATTATTATTATTATTATTTTACTTATGAAGGACCTTTCGTAGTGAAGAGGTTAAGAACACACCATTATAGCCCATTCATTACGGTGACACTTTTATTAATTTAATCTTTGGTGTCTCAAGAGAGTTTCACTTGACTAACGAAGGACTTAAAACAGTGAAAGGGGTTAGGAGGAAGACTTTCTAATTCCGTAAATTTAAAAAGTTTCCCGATGTTTATAAAAAATGGCATTACTTAGTTGAATGCAGTGGCTATAATAAATGAATGAATAAATAAATAAATATGCAAATAAAAATAAAAACGTCCTCGGGCTGAAGCATCATGAGGTTTTCCTAAGAAGTTGGATACAATTTCCAGTATGATTTAAACAGCTTTCCTCAAACCAGGAAACTTTTACAGGAACTCACAGGCAAACGGCCACAGGTAAACATGACAGGTAGTGGGGTGAGCAGGTGTCAAAACAGACAGGTGTCACGCTCCCCTACACATACATACATACATACATACATATATACATACATACAGAGAGAGAGAGAGAGAATGAAAAGAAAAATCTTATCTTAAAGTGAAGGAGAAATCTTCAAGGATGATAGAAAGATGAGATAGACGACCATGGAAGAGGGGGTAAGAGGGGGGGATACGGGGTTAGCGAGGGGGGAGGGAGATAGGGAGCTCGTGAGAGGAGGGGGATAGGGTGTTTGTGAAGGGGGAGGGGATAGGGTGTTTGTGAAGGGGGAAGGGGATAGGGGGGTTTCTGAGGGGGAGAAAGGAGTGGGAGAGGGAGGGGGTGTGAGGGTGGAGGGATGGAGTTATGGAGTTCACGGTCGCCTGAGTGGTGGGATAAAAAAAAGGTGTGAACAGTGGACTTCTTCAGCAGTGAATGGAAGATCTCTCTCTCTCTCTCTCTCTCTCTCTCTCTCTCTCTCTCTCTCTCTCTCTCCATAACAAACCTTTGTTGAGTCACTTTCCTTTAACATCTGTCGGCATAACAGAGGAGCACAGAGGGGGGAATGGTGAAAAGGGGATTAGGAGGAGGAAAGGATGGTAATGGAGCGGAGAACGAGTGGGAGGTGGGAGGGATGCTTAAGAAGGGAGGGAGAGAACAGGGATACAGTAGGGAAGGAAGAAATGGGAGGATATAGAAAGGGAAGAAAAGTGAACGAAGGAATGTAAAAAAGAATATGAAAGGATAAAACAAGTAAAAAGAAAAGAGAGTAAGGTGTCCATGCCCCATAAAGGTATTAACATTGGGGAAAACACGAATGAGGAGGAGCAAGGACAAGTAAGGAACGGTATGGATGCTCATATCAATGCAAGGGAATAACAGGACACCTACATAATGACTAACAGGGTAAGAAGTGGGAAGGTATATTACGTGTGTGTGTTTGGGGGGGGGACTAATGGAAGGGAGGGACAAGGAGAAGGTTAGTAGGTGACTGTGGCAGGGGACAGGTGGCAGGGAAGGCACGACAAAGGGTGAAAGGAGAGGATGAGTACATAAGAAAGGTAAATAAGATGAAATAAGATCAGCGTTGTAATAGAGAGAGAATTCACTACAATGGAAGGGTGGATCGTAAGAAATAAAACAAGAGAGAAGGAAAATGAGGTTAGGATAAGTGTGGGAGGGAGGGGAGGACAGAGAAAATGAAATGACAGGTTACCGGAATGACTAACAAGGTAACAGATGGATGGAATGGTTATGTGGAAAGGGGAAGAGGGCTGAGGTTAATGGTGGTTGTGGTAAGGGGGGTGGGAGGAAGGGGTGGCAGGCGACAGGGGAGGAGGGCGAGTGGGTGACAGGAGAGGATGGGTTACGTGGGAGGCCAGAAGTGCAAAGGGTGGGACAACGAGTGGGACAGGGACAGGGGGTAATTAGTGGTCGCACCTGTGGGGGAAGGGGTGACAGGTGACATGGGGGACGAGGTAACAGGTGACAGGAGAAGCGTGAGAGGAGGGTGACAGGGGGAGAATGAGTGTGACAAGGAGGGAGACAGAGAGGAATAAGGACATCGGTGGTAAAAAGGACGGAATTAATTAGAGATCGTCGGAGGAGAAGGGGTAGCAGGCTGACAGGGGTAAGAGAAAAATAAGGAAAGGAAAATTCAGACATCGGTGGCAGAAAGGACAAAAATAACTCGTAAATGTAACAGGGGCTGGAAAGCGAGAGTGACGGCAACCGAGAGAGGACAAGTGCGATGGGATAACAAGAAAGGGACGCATCGGAGGAGGTGACTAAAGGTGCGAAATGGAGGACAAATGACAAGAGGAGAAATGAAATGGGATGGGATGAGGAGCAGCAATGAGGAAAGGAATAGCATGGATAAAAGTGGGATGGGAAAACGAGCAGCAGGAAGAAAGGGTGAATGGGAGGAGGGCGAGAAGAAAGGGTGGACGAGTAGGCTCACAAAAAAAAAAAGAATAAATAAAATGGAGGGAGGAACCAGAAACAGTAAAGGGTGAAGGAGACAGGTGTGACAGGGAGAACAGATGGCTGGGGAGAGGGAGAAGAAATAATATGACAGGAGAGAAGGAGATGAGAAGTGATGGAAGAGGACAGAGAGAACGGACAGGAGGAGACAGGAAGAAGAGATGAGATGGAAGGAGATAAACAGAAGTGACTAAATTACACGACATGCGAAAACAACAGATGGCAGGGGACAAGGATAAGGTATGAAATGGTAAAGGAAAGGTGGACAGTGATGGAAGGACAAGAAAACGGGAAAGGCGAGTGAATAAACACACACACACACACACACACACACACACACACACACACACACACACACACACACACACACACACAAGATGGGAGGAGATGATAGAAAACATGGAAAAGTGACGAGATGGTAAAAAAAAAAAAAAAAACTTCAAGAGATGGATGGGAAAAGAGGAATGGCAAAGGGCAATGGACAGGAATGAAAAAGCAGGCAGAGGAGACGACAGGAGACAAGGAAGAAGGATGAGATGATAAAGGAAGTGAAAAAATAATGGAAGAGACAAGGGGAAGGAATGGAAAGGGCCAATGAATAATAATGACAAAGAGGCAGGACGCGAAGGCAGAGGGGAAGAGAAGGGCACACAGTCTATCACCATGACACCACAGATCAACCTACTTCACTCCCACCTTCATCTTCACCCTCCTCTCTCCCCGTCATCATCATCATCTTCACGCTTCTCCCCTCCCCCTCAACTCACTTCTCTCACCTGAGTTACGTGAGGAAGCGATTTTTAACCCCTTCACTGCGATCACGTTCGTATCTCCATCGTAATCTTGTTTCTACTACATGTTTTCAATCCGTCTGGTAGAGGATTTACGAACTACCGCATTTCACTGACATGTTCCTCACTTCAGCTGAATAAAATCGGCTGGTTCCGTAAAATAAAATTAACATTCTGATAGAGGGTTAAATCTTGCTACCATTTACCGATTCTAATTAGTTCAGGAGAGCGCCCTTGTACTAAAGAGGTTTGTTGAGGCTAAATCCAACCTCTTCCAGTTCGAAATATTGTTCCTAAGTTGCGTGAATCTGTCTCTTGGTAGCCAGACTTAAAAAAGAAGAACTGTCATCTTACTAATTTGAAAAAAATAAAATAAAATGTAAAGTTGCCGGACTTAAAATAAAAAAACTGTCATCTTACTATTTTCATTGTGTCTATTATTTTCATTCAGCGTTCTCAAGTTAAATACTCTGACTAAACTTTACAATCACTCTGAAACTTCTCTTCGCGTAACACAACTTTCAACTTCTTTTGTCATTATTTTTGTAAGATCATTTGCTGCGCATCATCATCACTCATTTTCTCTCCGTTTTGTTTTATTTGGCTATTCAATTTCTCAACAAGTAATGTTCTATTATTATTTTCATCTTCCCATTTCATGCAAAACTTTTTTACGAACAATTCCATCGTACATATAACCTCTCTCTCTCTCTCTCTCTCTCTCTCTCTCTCACTCACACACACACACACACACACACACACACACACACACACACACACACCGAATCTCATTACCTCAATTCTGCACCCTTGTCCTCACCTCTGCAATTCCCTCTCCTTATCCCTCACCCCTCCGCCAGATAGCATCAACACTCTCCCCAACTCCACAACCCCACTCTACTCCAACAACCCCTCTCTCTCACCCCTACTCCGTCAACCCTCTTTCCAAATTCCCACTCAAGATACTTAACCCCTCTCCCAAAATATTCAGCCCACCCTCAAACCCCTTTCCTCAAATCCTCAACCAATCCACTGAATCCACATCCCTCCCCAACCCCATACCTTCACCCCAACCGACCACTCCCCCTGCCCAAATCCCTAACCCAACCCCATCAACCCCAATCCCCAAATTCCCACCCCATGTCCCCCCACATCGTCTGGCGTTCGTATTACCCGCTGCATCACCCACAAGGACGACGCAAAAGCCCTGACGTCATGCTGTCCCTCGGGCCTGCCTCTCTCCCTCTCTCTCTCTCTCTCTCTCTCTCTCTCCCTCCTCAACCAGCCCAGTGTCTGCCCCACGCCGGACCTCTCTCATAGGGCACTAGGGAATGCTCCAGGGACTTACCTCTTTCAGTACATTTGCCCTAAGAAGTGATAGAAGTTTTTGGCCATGACGATCAGTGATAATGCGCACTATGAAACTCCACCATCACTTCTTGGAGCAACTGTACAACGCCTCACATTTCCTTCACCTTGGGGTTCACTGACTGACATTAAAGTAACTAATCATGGCAGTGTTCACCTTGCAGAATACTCTCGCACTGGTGGGACTGGAAAAAAAAAATCATGAACCATACGAACAGAACTGTGCCTGTTACTGCAATTCTGTTTTATTCGACAGAGGGTTTTTACAGAATTATAAGCCTGTCAAGGGGTTCTAAAGGTTTCAGGTGACCAAAGGAATCTGACATGAACCCAGCGATGTCAATCCCTTCAGTCCAAAGACGGTGTTCTTGAGCTGAATATAATCGTCTGGCGTTAGTTTAAAAAAAAAATGCAAAAGATCTCAAGAGTAACGTTAATTAGGAATATCAGCCCTTTAGCCTTGAGACGTAAGGTGACTACTGTAACCTTAGTTTGGCCAAAAAAATGAAAAGAATAGGTCCTCGAAAGAAGAGGTTAGAGAATAAACGACGTCATTAAGCTGGGGGTGAGGGGTGGGGGTGGGGGGTGTTAGAGGTCCTAAGGCACCTTGTACTCCAGCAGAAGGGGACCGTGGCTGAGGGAACACGAGGCTACTGCTATAATTTGTCCTTTGTCCCGCAACGCTTTGTCTCAGTCTCGTGTGTGTGTGTGTGTGTGTGTGTGTGTGTGTGTGTGTGTGTGTGTGTGTGTGTGTGTGTGTGTGTGTGTGTGTGTGTGTGTGTGTGTGTGTGTGTGTGTGTGTGTGTGTGTGTGTGTGTGTGTGTGTGTGTGTGTGTGTGTGTGTGTGTGTGTGTGTGTGTGTGTGTGTGTGTGTGTGTGTGTGTGTGTGTGTGTGTGTGTGTGTGTGTGTGTGTGTGTGTGTGTGTGTGTGTGTGTGTGTGTGTGTGTGTGTGTGTGTGTGTGTGTATGTGTGTGTGTGTGTGTGTGTGTGTGTGTGTGTGTGTGTGTGTGTGTGTGTGTGTGTGTGTGTGTGTGTGTGTGTGTGTGTGTGTGTGTGTGTGTGTGTGTGGGTGTGTGTGTGTGTGTGTGTGTGTGTGTGTGTGTGTGTGTGTGTGTGTGTGTGTGTGTGTGTGTGTGTGTGTGTGTACTCCGGAGTTGGGGGGGTCACTACCACAATGACAAAAAAAAAAAATACTATGACGCAAACTTGCTGCATTTTTCTATTGTCAATGAACAGAATGGGGAAGGAAAGGCCATCAAACTACGTAAGAAAAGACAACAGAGGCCGAGTCCTACCCCTGAGACACAGTCATTTTTATATTACGCGTATTTCATGCTGGCAACCAAGTAATTTAAATCAAGTGAGGAAAAACTCTGGACTGCAAAGAGTTAAAATGGCCTGCGAAGAGTTAAAACCTTCTCGATTAACCCTTCAGAGGATTTAGTATGTCTCTGGTGGTCTATTTCGTCTACCACAACACGAATATTTTTCACTAAGAGGGCCCTATGCTCTGGAGGGTTCAGGTGGGTTTGGCTGTTCGTGAAGTTTATAACCGTAATATCTGCTTCAGGGAAAGTATATGAGCTCTACATCTGCTGGGTGAGGTAGAAAAGATGCAGAGTTAAACGTGGACGTAGGAATGAAGCAGTGTTAAAGTTGGAGGTAGGAAAGAAGCAGAGTTAAAGGTGGAGGTAGGAAAGAAGCAGAGTTAAAGGTGGAGGTAGGAAAGAAGCAGAGTTAAAGGTGGAGGTAGGAAAGAAGCAGAGTTAAAGGTGGAGGTAGGAATGAAGCAGTGTTAAAGGTGGAGGTAGGAAAGAAGCAGAGTTAAAGGTGGAGGTAGGAAAGAAGCAGAGTTAAAGGTACATTTGGCTATTAAGGGAAGAATATAGGAAGGGAACATTAAGAAGTCCAAATATGAAAAATAAGATAAAGAGGGCGTAGTTTAGGATGGTTTTAGCTGCTTTGGGAAAAGAAGAGAAGAGGGACAGGTAAATACAAGTCTCCAAATACTAGAGAAAACCCGAGCAGAATGTATGTTGGCTTTAGTTGGTTAAGGAAAAGAGGACTAAATATAACATGGTCTCTCTCTCTCTCTCCCCTTTTTTTGTCCCCTCTTCCTCAACTCCTATTATTACCATCAACTGCAGCCGATTTTCCCTTCAAAACGCCCAACAGGAATATCAGGAATCAAAAAGCTGGCAAATATGAATAAAACTCAAGCTATATTTAGTTTCAGAGGGATGTGGAGGGGGTGGAGGGGGTAATGTGGAGCCGGGAGGAGTGGAGTGGTTTAGAGTGGGGAGGGGGAGGTATGGGGTGGAGAGGGGAGCTGATGGTGTGGAGAAGAGGGGGAGTGGTGACGAGGAGGGGAGAAAGGTAAGAAAAGAAGAGCCAAAGAGAGAGAGTGGAGAGGAAAGGGGAGGAGTGGATTGAAGTGGAAAGCGTGGAGAGAAACGGTGAGGGTAAGGCAAGGAGTGCAGATGTAACAAGAGGAAACGGAGGGGGTCGAGAGATAAGGAGAGGGAGTGGAGAGGTGGAGAAAGGAGAGAAAGGAGGTCAGCAATGCAAAATCAAGGAGAGGAGGAGGAGGAGAGGAGAAGTAAGGAGACGGCAGACGGTGCAGGGAGTTGAAAGGAGAGGAGAGGAGAGAAGACGAGACGAGAGGAACTGGAGAAGCAAGGAAAGGTGAGCAGAGCAGGGAGGTACGGAATGGAAAGGAGAGGAAGAAGGGCACGAGTGGAGGGACGAGAAGGGAGGGAAAATGGAGGGGGGGAGTGGGTTGGGAGAGATAAAAAGTGGTGGAGTGAGTGGGTAGGGACTGAGGGAGGGACAATGGAGGGGGAGGGAGGGAAGGTAGAGGGTACAGATGAGGGGGGAGGGAGGGAGGGAGAAGATACAGAGGGGGAGAGAGGGAGGGAGGGTGGGAGAGGGAGGAGGGACGGGATGGAAAAAAAGAGGTGAGTAAGGTGGTGGTAAGAAAGGGGAGCAAGAAAAATGAGGAGAGAGAGAGAGAGAGAGAGAGACGAACGAGGGTACGGAATGTGTCTTGTTACCTGACCTGTCCAATCCTACACATTCTATCATCAGTCCATCACCAAGGTATTAACCTGCGAATTTTACTTTCAAAAGCTCGTTTCTCAATCTACGAAGCTGTGGATCAATGAATATTTTAAGCTCTCAGATGTAAATTATTAATGCATAAGCTTGTCAGCATTAAAAGAAAATGTACAGCATATACTGATAAGTTTTCCATGCTCCAACCAGCTAATTGGCCTTGTAACAAAAACGCTTGCCAGTAGAACAATATACGTCTGTAGATAACTACATGGAAAAGGGAAAGTCACTGTGCAATTGATGTCAACATTACACCTTACACTGACACACATTTTACACACACTTCACAGTGCTACACCTCTCATATATCCCTCACACTGCCACACCACACACACACACACACACACACACACACACACACACACACACACACACACACATATATATATATATATATATAATAAATGATGTAAACAAAATGAAAGTCAAATTATATTTTCGTACTGCAAATTTCACAAACTGGTTAATGACCAAGAACTTGACAAGAACCTAAATGAAAATAATAATTGGCTTTAACAGGTAGGCCGTCAGCTGGGTGTCCAATTAAGCAGCATCCCATAAAAGGTAATTATGAGATGGGTGATAGGGTAATCAGGGTAGCAACAAGCCAACCACTATGCAGTCCTCAGATACCAAGGATCCAGCCTGCAGTCTACCCGGGAACTACCAATTAACGCGTATTAGCACCAGTCTCGACACAGCATCACGGGGAATGAACTACACTATATAAAATGTACACTGTGCCTTTAATAAACAGGTAGACTACATATTTAACCACATTACAGATTTTTAAAACAATGATACTTTAATCTTTAAGAAGGAACAAACCTGTCTACCAAGAGTTATTATTATTACTACTTATTAATCTAGCTACCTGTATTTTTTGTCTGCTGGAACTCCTTTCGCATAATCATTTACCTCTTCGTATATATTCATTTGTGCTGCAATTCCCTTCCTCTAATCAAAATACCACTTTTTTACAAGACCAAATTTATATTTCCTGTGTTAAATCTTATTCCAACACACACACACACACACACACACACACACACACACACACACACACACACACATGTACTTTGTTGAGGATTAATGCTATGTGATGGCCTCGTGTGTGTGTGTGTGTGTGTGTGTGTGTGTGTGTGTGTGTGTGTGTGTGTGTGTGTGTGTGTGTGCGCGTGTGCGCGTGCGTGCGTGCGTCCTATCAATGTCCTATCTATGTCTGCACAGTCTAGTGTCCAATACCAGAACTCATCTTCGGAAAAAACCCTCCTTTTCGAAACAAAGCGGGTCGCAGTGAAGCCACCCGCGGAACTCCTCATGTAAACACAACCTGTACCAAAGCCCCACAAAAAACATACCAGTGTCGGAGGATGGGGTGACGTTCCTGACTCACTCTCCCCCCTCCTCTCTCTCTCTCTCTCTCTCTCTCTCTCTCTCTCTCTCTCTCTCTCTCTCTCTCTCTCCAGAACAGGTGCCTAACTTACTCCTCATTATCTAGTTCTCCCTCTTCCCCCAACATACCTATCTCGAGGGACATTGTTACAACTGACTTTAGATGACTGGGGTGATACAGCAACCACTTCGGGATGAACTAAATGAAAAATGGAGAGGAAATACGAAGACAGTTCCTCGTTCCATCCTTATCCCCGAATTTCTGGCTGGATGAGGAGGGTGGTTCAGAGTGGATTGGGTGTAGTTAAGACTGGAAATACGCAGACAGGAGGACATTTCATCCTTTCACTCGCATCCCTTCCATTTAAGGAGAGGCGTTTTGAAATCTTGATTGGATGAGGAGAAGCAGGTGATTCAGATGCTGCCTCCGAGAGGATTAGCTGCGGTGAAATCTCTAAGTATAGTCAGTGGACGAGTGATCCTTTAATCCCTTTTAAGCCCTAAGACATCAAGATTTATTCTTGTTACCTCCTCAAGATGTTTTTAAGTCAAGATACACTTTCCGAAATGCAAAGGTTAGATACAACCTTTCTTAATCCCCTCACTACTGTTTCCTCTATACTTTAAAAAAAATGGCAATAACAAAAATGAAATGAAAATTATGTCCCTGAGGTGAAGGAGTTAACCCATCTCGAAACTTCGTAAGAACTTAAAGCGAACTTGCTAAGCTTACCAACAACAGCAATCAAGTGTACCTCAATCTTGCTTAATTAACCGTTCTTATAATCCGGAGAATGTTTCCTCCTCCATTATATATCAAAATCCTGGCCAAGGGAGATTCTTAAATTATTCTCTCTTAGAACCGGGAGAACTTAAACTGATCACTAGAATAGCCAATAATAATCAAATTGGTTGGAATATTACTAATCTAACCCATCAGAATTAGCTTTCCGATGATCAGGGAACCTTTAGTATCTGCTCCAGCTAATGTCAGACGATTGTATTCAACTGAGTTGTCACAAAAGCCCGAGCTAATACTGGTACCATTAATCCCCTTATTATCGCGCCGCCAGATGATTCTATTCAGCTGCCAGTAAGTATGGGAACCTGGAATTCTGCATGAACAGTTCGAACCCCAAGACGCGTAAAGGGGCCATTGACCATGACCGTACCCATAACATGGGTCTCCCACCGCCACGCACATTCAGGTTGAGATCCACAACAAAACAACTCAGATATTTTCTCTGGCAAGTATGATTTGCTTTTGAGAAAGAGCAAGAGACGTAGGAAGTTTCTGTGCTCCTCGACTGGCTGACATGTGAACATTACATATATCTATCTATCTATCTATCTATTGCCAGACGCCTCAATCCCGTTTGGGGTGGCCACAAACAAATCGCCTCCACGTCGTCCTGTCCCCCGCCATTTCACTGCCCTGCTCCCAACTCACACACCCCTCTCTCATATACCTCTCCACCCCATCCCTCCATATCATCCTCGGCCTCCCTCTCCCTCTCCCCCCCTCCACCTCACTCACATACACTCTCTTCGTCAGTCTTTCACCCTCCATCCTCTCCACATGACCAAACCACCTCAGTGTGTTCCTCATCACACTTCCTATCACATCCACATCCACACCACAACGCTCCTTTATATCCTCATTCGTCAGCCTGTCTCTCCATGTGACTCCACAGGCTCCTCTTAAATGAAATCTTTGCTACTATACTGAATCGATCGTAAGTGTGTTAATCTGCATTTAAGTCCTCACAAAAGACCGGGGTAGGACAAGAGAAGGCGCTTGGTGCATCTTGGTCTGAAGTAACTTAATAAAATATTCGTTTCATAAATAAGAAACGTTTTCCCGGGAAGAATGCAAAAACAATGTTTGGTAACAACAGTGAATCGATCATACGTTTTTGCGAATCAGCATCCATACACTCATGCAAGACGGGGTGGGACAAGGGGAGGCGCTGGGTGCATCCTGGTCTGGTCTGGGCTTGTCTGGTGAGGAGGTCAAAAACATGGGGTAGGGCCGGCAGGAGGTCACCCCATTGTCTCAGTCAGGGACGCCCGCTCCACCTTAGTTCGTTACCCTCCCCTCAAGTTCTGTTTGTCTGGCTGCGACCTGCCTCATGTCCCCGTGGCCGATTTGGAACAGTGAGAAAACGGAGCAATGTCTGGCAGAGTTGAACCACGTCACTGGCAGACAATGGAAAAGTGGACCAGTGCTTAAAAGCGGAGCATCGATTTATAATTAGAGACACAGTAGTATGAAATATCCCTTCGGGCGATGGAGATCTTCTGTATATCTTTTTCTTGTAACCTTTAGACTATTTTATTCAACTTTTATTCAACTTTATAATGGTCTCTCACATGCAACGAGTTAACGAAGGCTATATCTAATCCAACTAGTTAAAATACTCTCCTAAGCTGAATAAAAACGTCTCGGGGAAACAAGAGTGATACTTAAACTATGTCATCTATTTGAGGAGGTAATAGAAGAGAGTACACCGGGACATTTCGTGTGCATATGTGTTTGCTTGAAAAACTGAATATGTGGACGCCGACAATGGAACAGTGCAGTGGAGTAGAACAGAATGGTAGGCAGGTACAGAAAGAGGGAGAGCAGCAGTAAGGGAGAGTGAAACAGAACGAGAGAAAGGAAAGGAATGGGAAAGTGGGACTAAGTATGCGGAAGAGTATGGGAGAGTACAACAGTGTGTGAAAGTGCAACAGAGCGTGAGAGTGAAACCTCACGAACAAAATGAGAGAGTGGGCCAGAATAAGGGAGTGTGGAACTGTAAATGGAAGAGAATGGAGAGAGTGGAACAATTTGTGAGCGGGGAATACTGTGTCTGAGAGTGGAACGTCGACTAAAGACAGAAAGAGGGAAGACATCTGAGTTGAAACGGAGCTGCACGGAGAAGAGGTCTTTATTCGCTGACACCATCGCCGTTGTGTTAGGTTTGCTAGGAAACCTGGGACAGAAAGAAGGACCTGCAGATGAGCTTGAGAAAAGTGAGTGAAATTCCTTCTTCCATCTTTAGTCACTCATCTCAAAATATCTCAGACGTCGCAATCGCCCTTTTGGACCAGTTAAGGGTTCTGGAACAAAATTTAGGACCGAGGAAGGAAGGAGGGGCTACGGTAGAGTTAATAATAAAGAAACATAGAGGTATTTCCGGCACGCCCACCCACTGCTTTTTGTTTTAAAGTTTTCTGTTACGGCGTACCTTCATGTTTGTTTCGAGTTCAATGGCGTGTCTTCATGGAGTGGGGGACTGCAACTTACAATGAGTCTTTCTGTCAAGCCAACCGTTCCTCGGCTCTTTCATCCTCTTAACGTTGCAGTCTTCCTTCTGAACTCGTCGGAAAATTTGGGATACAATGAGGAACGGCAATTTCGGAAGAAAGACGACGAGCAGATATGTTTTACTTTCATCCATTTCGTCGGGGCAACTCACCATGAAAGACTGGGCGGAGGAAGGGGTGGAGTCGTATTCTCCTGGCCATAAAAAGCCTCCCAACCCAGCACCTCTTCCTTAATGATGTACCGTGATAAGTGTATTACACCTCGATATTATTTCCC
>NC_137031.1:41725250-41800250 GCF_032717465.1 Coenobita brevimanus
CCCTCTTCTCCATCCCACCACCCTCACCTCCTCCTTCCCTCACCCCTCCTTTACTACTTCCTTTCTCCTTCGCTTCTCTTCCCCCCACCCCTTCAATCCCCCTTTCCTCAATCTCCAGGTCCTTCCTTCCTTCCTTCCCTTTCCTTCTTTCTTCATCAGCCTCTTCCTTCCTTCTTTCTTCATCAGTCCCTTCCATCCTTCCTTCCTTTCCTCCCTTACCTTCTTCCTTCATCAATCCCGTCCTTCCTTCTCAGCCACCCACCCCTGCGCCAGAGATTTCATTTAGCTTCCCCACAACCAGTTCTTACGGTTCACAGCACCAAAAATCCGCTGTGTAAAAATACTTCCCTTACACGTTGGTTTAAACACAGGAGCTCGGTGTTTGGCCCTTGATTGCATCGTGGGGCTGACGAGGGAGGTAAGGTGGGGTAAGATAAGGTGAGGTAAGGTAAGGTAAGGTGAGGAGAGGTGAGGTAAGGTAAGGTAAGGTGAGGTGAGGTGGGGTAAGATAAAGTGAGGGGAGGGGAGGGGAGGGGAGGGGAGATGAGGTAAGGTAAGGTAAGGTAAAGTAAGGTAAGTAAGGTAAGGTAAGGTAAGGTAAGGTAAGGTAAGGTAAGGTGAGGTGAGGAGAGGTGAGATGATACTTGCTGAGGTGAAGATAAGTAAAAACAGGTGATCTGAAGCTAGATGAGGTGAACAGAGGTTAGCTGAGGTGAGGAGAGCTAGGTAAAGGTGAAATGATGCCGGGTGAGGTGAGGAGAGATGAGTAGATGTTTGGTGAGATAAGGATAGGAGAGGTAAGAAGAGGTGAACAGAGGTTAGATGAGGCCAGGGGAGGTGAGCAGACGTTAATTAAGGTAAGTATCGGTGAGCTGATGTTAGCTCAGGTGAGTAGGAAAGTGAAAGGATGAATACAAAAGTTAAAAAAAAAAAAAAAAAAGGGAGGACAAAGGTGGAGAGGTGAGAAGATGAAGGAAAAAGAGTGGAGGGGAGAAGGGAAGAGCAGGAAAAAAAATCAAGGAAAAAAAAGAACAAAGGGAACAGAGAAGAACAGAAGTCAGAAGGTGTGAGAAGAGTACTGTAGAGGGGCGAAAAGAAGAGCAGAAGACAGACGCAGAAATGAAAGAAGACAGGTAAAAGTGGCATGGTGAGAAGAATGGAGCAGAAGGGAGAAAGGGGGGAAGAATAAAGCAGAGGTGCGAAGCAGAGAATAGAGAGAGAACAAGATCACAGAACATATGGGAGATGAGCAGAAGACAACAGTGGTGAGGAAAGAAGAACAGGAAGTAGAGGGGAGACGAGAAGATACGAGGAGAGGAGCTGAGGTGAGGAGAAGAGTGAAAGTAGAGGGTGTCGAAAAGAAAAGCAGAGGACAGAAGAAGAGATGAGGACAGAAAAGAAGAGAGTAGAGGGGTGAGGAGAAGGGCAGAGGACAAGAGCAGAAGTGGGGAAAGAAAAACAGAGAGCAGAAGGGAGCAGAAAAGAGCAGAGGACGAAGAGGTGAGGAAAGAAGAGCAGAGGTGAGCAAAGGTGAGTCGAAATGAGCCCAAGCCTTGCCCACACTCCTACCGGCCTACCCGCGGGCACACACACACACACACACAAACACACACACACACACACACACACACACACACACACACACACACACAACCTTCCTCCTCCACTCGTTAATAACAACCTTTGCTACCTGTTCCTGCCTGCTACCAGTCCCTCCTGCTGCCCCCTCATCTGTCTGCTGAGTTACTGCTGATGGTGAAGGAACCTTTTGTTTGTCTGCTCAGTTTCAAATATCATCAATATCAACTTTTACTCAACTTGATGAATATTTTCGTCATTCTGTATCTTATTTCCCAAGGCTCTATATCCTTCTTTGTAGCACTTCTTCGTGACCAGCAAGTAATCTAGTGTAAATATCTTGCTACAGCCCCAAATTCATGATGAAGCGACAATACTTTTAGGCCAAGGTAAGTGGACAGTATTGTTAAGAGCAACATTTATTACCTACTGTTACCTGCTTGCTATCTAACCATCCTGCTATTTCTCTACCTGCCTACTGAGTCACTGCTAATGATAATGAAGGAACGACGTGTGTGTGTGTGTGTGTGTGTGTGTTTATGCTGCTAAGTTCACAATTTCAGCAGCGTTAATGAAACATAATGTGTGTGTGTGTGTGTGTGTGTGTGTGTGTGTGTGTGTGTGTGTGTGTGTGTGTGTGTGTGTGTGTGTGTGTGTGTGTGTGTGTGTGTGTGTGTGTGTTCTAAACTCCCAATTTCAGGAGATTTACGAGGCACAGCCAATTATCTCTACGTTTACCCCGGTCCATTTTCCTGTTATAAGTGCTTCTGTATTGAGTACCGCTGGCTTCACCCGTCTACTGAGGTATTAGGAATATCTACTAAAATTAACATAAACTTTTTGATAATGACACAAAACTAAACAATATACAATAATGAATAAAGAGGAATACATGTGCTAATGAAGGTAGTTACATCACGAATACTGATGATGATGATGATGGTAAGTCACAACAGACGAGGAGGAGGAGGAGGAGGAGGAGGAGGAGGAGGAGGAGGAGGAGGAGGAGGAGGAGAACAACAACATGATCAACAATAAAATCAATATCAACAAAACACAAGACTAAACCAACAATGACCTTGACATCACGAGTATAATAACAATAATCACAACCACACAATGACAACCACGGGCAATTTACCAGTCCGCCACAGTCCGCCTTATTCTCCTACTCCCTGCTTGCCTGCTCCCCTCACAAAAGCAATTCACGGCTCCCTGGCTAGGCTGAGGACGGGTAGGACACACTAGACTCGCTCTTCTATGCCGGGTGGAGTCGAGATGATAAAAGGAGTGTGTTCATGCAATTTTAATTACTGATGTTGAGTGAATTATGGTAGGGGTAATGGAGACGGGAGATGCTAGGGGATTTGGTCTTTTGTGTGTGTGTGTGTGTGTGTGTGTGTGTGTGTGTGTGTGTGTGTGTGTGTGTGTGTGTGTGTGTGTGTGTGTGTGTGTGTGTGTGTGTGTGTGTGTGTGTGTGTGTGTGTGTGTGTGTGTGTGTGTGTGTGTGTGTGTGTGTGTAAAAGGAAACAGGAACACAGAGAGATTGAAAGCGAGGGCAGAGGAGAGACTGTGATTGAGAGAGACGGAGTGGAGGGAGGGAGGGGGGGGAGAGGGAGGGCAAAGAAAGAATGACGTGTGTGCTCAGGTGTTTGATCATTCCACACCTGTCAACACACAAATGACTTAAGGATTGATCACAGAGGCCTTAGGGTGATTCTCTCTCTCTCTCTCTCTCTCTAGTAATGAGAACTTCAAACACCCACAACAAGGCCCATTGTCTCCCCTGGTTACGACAGAGAACACTACCTACCATTCACTAGATAAACAATTCCTCTGTGGGTGTATGCTGGGTATTATCAGCTGGTGAATCTACTTACAATGGGACCGTTTCTTTTAGTTAACAATCTAAATGGCCTATCCTAACTTCACGAACTAACTGAGCCTCCAACCCCCTCAAAAAATCTAACCAAACCAAACCTCACATGGTCCACCCTAGCCTAGCCAAGCATACCCTAGCCAAACCTAACCTAATCCATGTTAAACCTAACCTACTGAAACTAAAAATAATCTAACCTACACTACAGAACCTAACCTAACTATATCACATCCAACTTAATCTAACTTACCTTTCTTACCAGATGATCAACAGTGGCAGGGTAAACGAATGAAATATAGAAAAAAAAAAATCCGTTCACCAGACTACAGGCGTCCTCCATTCATAAATCTTAACCAAAATCAAACGAATGATATCTAACCAAACTAAATTTAACACAGGTATGTGAGGATAAACGGTCATTAAGCTTCATTTATTCCCTATGAAGCCTAATTTAACCACGTACCTACCGTAACTTACGCTAACCTAACCTGACCTCACTTCATCTGCTCACGGAGGTATGGAGGAGAAAAGGTAAAAAAAAAAAATGACTACAACAGTGAGGGAATGGAAAAAGGGGTATGAGAAGGGCAAGTCGTGTACTCGTAGAAAGGGGGTACTGAAGACTTAGGTAGTGCTCAAGGCTTATTAAGGTTAAGACAAGAGGCACAGGGGGTGGTGTTGGGAGAAAGTGCATGAGTGGGCAGAATGGTGGCATGTGGGGGAAGGTGTGGGTGTGGGAGAGAGAAACGGAGAAGGAGTGGGTGTGGGAAAGAGAACGGAGAAGGTGTGGGTAAGAGAGTGGGGAGATCTTTGGGAGGGAGGTGAATGGTGCAATAAAGGGAGGTGAGGTATGTTAAATGGAACAAGGAATGGTCCGTGGGCGAAGGAGGGAGGATAGGGATGTGAAGGAGAGATATAATAATTTAAGAAATGAGAGAAGTTAATGTGAAAGAAGGGGAAGTTGGTGTGAGGGTGGGAGATGAGACGTGTGATGGGTGAAGAAGCTGGTACGGAGAATATGTAAACAAGGTTGGGAATGATAAATGAAAAAAAGATGGGTGGGTGGACAGGCTATGGGAAGGTTAAATTTGAGCGAAGAAATATGCTGAAAGATGAAGCGGTGGGGGAAGAGGAAAGAAAAAGTTGGGAGAGGGAAAGGGGGGGGAAAAAAAGGGATGAGTCGGTGAAGAGTAGGGGAGAGGGGAGAGGATGTAGGGGATGGGTGAAGAGGAACAATGCAGGTGTAGGGGGGAGGGAAGGAGAGAGTGAGACATGGAGGTAGGGAAGACTACGCAGAAGAATGGCACTATTGTTTACCTTTGACGGGGAAAGTCCACGCACGTGAGAGAACGAGCAAGGAGGCTGACGGTGCACGTGTAGAGCCTGATGCACGTAAGGAAGAAAAGGAAAGAAAAAGAATGAGGGGGGGGAGAGAGAGAGAGAGAGAGAGAGAGAGAGAGAGTACAAAGGAAAACAAACTACAACTGGACTATTGATAATTTCGACGTCGTTTTTTATAGTTAAGTTAAAATATGGTATCTGTTTCATGGGCACGACTCTCTCTCTCTCTCTCTCTCTCTCTTACCTTCCATGACCAACACAGCAGCCAAGATGTCTTACCTGAAAAAAGAAAACAACATTACATTAAAAACAAGACACAGAATGAGACTCAGGTGTTCAGCATACAAATATTACAGTTCTCTCTCTCTCTCTCTCTCTCTCACACACACACACACACACACACCCAGAAGCCAATAACAGGCGCCCTAGGGAAACAGGCCCGTGATCTGGTATGCAAACGAACGATTGTCTTGCATGTAGATGAGCTGGCTTTACATTCCCGGCCGGGGGATTTCACGCTTCCTCTTCCCACTTCCTTGGCTGGGAGTCGTTCGTCGCCATCGTCATCATTATCATCATTATAAGCGTCATCGTTATCATCATTGTCGTCATCGTAATCGTCGTCCTTATCAACATTATCATCATTATCGTCATTATCATCATCATCATTTTAATCATCATCTTCGTCACTGCTATCGTCATCATTAACGTCATGATCATCGTTACGTTCATTACCTACGACGAAGATAGAGAAGGTTATATATTCACTCGTGTCTGTCTGTCACTCTGCCTACCTTTGTAAACGATATATCAATAAGACGATACCTGACCTCAACAAAATGTGGTGAATAAGTGGGCAGCGGGTCATACAAGAACTGACTAGATCTTGAGGTGGATCTGAATCTGGATGCAGAAATAAATAATAGATTTTGTTGGGGTAGGTGGAGGTATGCGCTGTCTGAGATTGTGCAACTAGGCAGATTTAAGACCGTAGAAATATATAATAGAGGGTAGAACTAACTCCTCCTCTCCAAAAAATCTCCCCACAGCCATAAAAATCTGATTGTAGGCGGCAAACACTAAACAGAAAAATATATCCTCGGACTGAACTCATTAATGCTACAGAGTTGCTTATCTTGTGTGAAGGGGAGAGAGAGAGAGAGAGAGAGTCCAAGGAATGTCTTTTAGGCGCTACGACATCGCTATTCCCGCTGTGTCATTCTTTGTAGTTGAGATTCCAGGGATTACAGTAGGATTCTACGCTACAGATTAAAATTCACTCACACTCTGTATTAGCTTCGAGGTGGCAGCATATTTTTTTTGGAGTCCCCCCTTCCATTCCTACCTCCTCTCTCTCTCTCTCTCTCTCTCTCTCTCTCTCTCTCTCTCTCAGGTAACCACAGGGCACCTACCTCCCGTACCGTCTGTGGGAGAAAGTGTTGGTCTCTCTCTTAGTTATGGAAGCTGTCTACCTGGGTCTCCTCAGGTGAATGGAGAGAAAGATAAGAAAAGAGAAAGGATGAGACGGAAAACGGCAGAAGGGAGCAGAGACAAAAATGGCAGAGAGAAGAAAATGGTAGAAGTGAGAGGAGAGGAAAATGGTTGAAGAGAGATAAGGGAAAAAATGATATAAGAGAGAAAAATGAAAAACAGGAGAAGGAAGAAGAGGGAGCAGTGGGAGAAGAGGGAAATATGGCCGAAGAGGGGAGGAGAGAAAAATGGCTGAGGAGATGAGAAATAATGGCAAAGAGAAGAATGGAAAGTCGAGACAGGAAAATGGAGAGAGATAAGCGAATAATATTAAGGGAGAGATGAGGCAAAAACGAAGTATAATTTTTCGTGTGCAAGGTGAATCGTGTTATAAAAAATATATATGATTTTTAATGAAGGACGTCTAGCTAAGATGATGAAATAAATATACAGAAAAATGAAATTATATACACGTGGATCTGACTGAAAAATGCTGAGCTGGAAAGATGAAGGTGATGTCAGAGCACAAGTAAGATAATTCACAAGCGTAAAATAAAAATTAAGTTTAGAAAATTACTTTATAAAATGAATTCACAACAAAACTAGAAGGTGGGCAGGCTGAAAGGGGTCTAACGAGATATATAAACAGGAGAGTGGCAGACAATGAGAGAGAGAGAGAGAGAGAGAGAGAGAGAGAGAAATGAGAGACACAGACGACAAAGGAAACCAAAGAATGGCTACTTATGAGTGAAGACGCTTGTGTGACGGCAGTTATGAGGAGAAGGGGTAACAATCACTGCAATAAATGAGCTACACACATACATCAATTAGCAGACAATGAGGTTTTTACTAACTGACAATATCACCATTTACATCACTATCATCAATCGCAAGGCTTGTGTGATTTATGAATCAAGTGTCGCCTTTTTTAATGGGTGTGTGGTCGATAGTTCTCTCTCTCTCTTTATCTATCAATGGCCAGACGCCATAATCCCGTAAGGGGTGGCCATTTGACTTTCAGTTACATGTTTTACGGGAAGGGACACTAACCCTTCGCCAACCCACTTGCTGACACGTGGGAAACATGTCTGAGTTGGTTATATTGTTACCACCCAACGTTGTAAAAGGTTTCCTGGCTTACAGGAAATCATTAGGCTTGTCATTCAATGTAAAAAGGAAAGAAGATTAATGAAAAGTGACAGGAAAGATGGGGGAAATAGGAACAGAGGAGGGCAGACACAGAGAGAAAAAAAAAAGAAAGTGATAATGATGAAGGAAGAAGTAGGCAGCATTACATGAAGTGAGTGGATGATGGTCGCCACCACTTACTGTATCACTAATAGTTCTCTCACTTATACTTTTTATTTCCTTTGGGTGGGAATACCTTAGGGGACAACAACAACAACAATAATGACGACGACGACGATAACGATTTTTTGGAAAGACGTCCCGAGGTGAAATGAGGAGAGAATGTTAATTACCTGTGAATAAAAAAACCCGTCACCCAAAAATACTTCCTTCAGCTTAACTAAGGGAAATAATAGACATCCAATATCTCTTTGTCTAGAAAGTAATTTTAAGCGTAAAAATAGAATCTGTAAGCGCTCGCCCATTGTTCTGAAATTAACAGTAATGACATAAACGTGGCCAAAAATTAACGAAAGAGACGGGGCACATGGTTCCTCTCATCACTTCACTACGATGACGCCTTACACATTCTTTCTCGCTAACTCAAGACGAATTTAACTCTTTCAGTCTAACAGGGTATTTTTCATTGTGGGTCTCTCTCTCTCTCTCTCTCTCTCTCTCTCTCTCTCTCTCTCTCTCTCTCTCTTCGGCTCGAGGTGTACTTCGCTTTGGGGCTCACCTAAGCTGAATAAAATCGTCTGGGGTAACTACAAAAAAAAAAAAAAAGTTGTATGGCTGAAGACAAAAGTTCTGGCAGACCCGGCTCGACCCCCGGCTTACGTCACTCTTTGCCCTTACCCAACCCGACACGCCGAAGAATCACTGGCATTTCCTTCCCTGCCTCGCCCACCTTACCTACCTATCTACCTACCTACCTACTTACCTACTTACCTAAATACCAATCTTATTTACCTATCTACCTCTACCAAAATATCTCTTAACTAGCTACCTACCTACCAACTTACCTACCTACTAACCTAACTACTTATCTACCTACCCATCTACCTACCGACCGACCGACCTACCTACCACTTCCTTATTTCCCCTTTAAAGTGCGTAGAGGCAAGGAGTGAAGTTACTACATTTTTAGGTAAAGAGACCAGACGCTCTTCCTGGAGTAGCACTGTGGGCGCTATAAACTCCAACTGCACTCAGATATAAACCTTACGGACCAAATATAGTTGGAGCGCCTGAACATACTGACCACCAGGCGTCCATTTGTATATATGATCACCACTAACGCAGTAAGAGTTTTCCTGGGCTACATGAAACCACCAGCTTGTCACCTGAAGGCAGCACTAAATTAAGTGAGTGGATGGTCAGCGCCCCCAAGACAGCGAGAGAAAGTGTGTGTGTGTGTGTGTGTGTGTGTGTGTGTGTGTGTGTGTGTGTGTGTGTGTGTGTGTGTGTGTGTGTGTGTGTGTGTGTGTGTGTGTGTGTGTGTGTGTGTGTGTGTGTGTGTGTGTGTGTGTGTGTGTGTGTGTGTGTGTGTGTGTGTGTGTGTGTGTGTGTGTGTGTGTGTCCTCTCTCATCACACGGTTTTCATTCACAATCGGTTACATCATTTTTTTTTTTTCACTCAACACCCAAAACCCGGAAGGGAAGCGCATCACCCAATGAAGGGACGGGAATAAAAAGAATCCATTACGGCCGTCACAAAGGAATCACACTGTTCTCTTTCTTGCTCTCACTCAGCGGCCAAATCGCGGTGGGTTTATTGTGTCTGAAGGAGTCATGTGAGTACAGAAGATTAACATTAAACGCGTGACATTGCAACGGGACTGTATTTATGTATGTATGTATGTATGCCACGATAAGCTGTATTTCCCGTCCCGTCTTGGGTGAGCTACAGGGGCCTTGATGAAGACTGCAGTTCTTTATTTTTTTTTTTTTTAAATTCGTAATAACGGGAAATGAATTTTCTATGTCTACCCATCTTCCGAAATTTAATTGAAAGTTTTTATACCCTGGATATCGGAAGGCTTCCCTGTGGCGGGTGAAATCGTACGATGCTGGCTAAATAAAATGTTTACAGTCAGCCAGCATAAAATAATTAAAACGTCAGTCGTCTTTTAACGATGAAAATCTTACAACGTCAGCAAAATAAAGTGATCGGTAAATAAAGAGTTCATAATAAATAAATAATCTGCGCCATGTGTACGGGGCGGCGAGAGGTGGGGGGGAGGGGAGGAGGGGTATAGAATGGTCTGGGCAGGTGTAATGGAGTAGGTGGAGGAGGAGACAGGTGTGTTGAGTCAGGAGCAGGTGCCAAGAGCCGGGCAGGAACTGGAAACAAACCCCTGGGCACAAAACAGTGGCCGAGTCCTACCTTTTCCGTCTAAACTCAGGTTCCAGGTAATACTCCGCAGCATATAACGCCAAAAATCTTATATACTTCGTACGACGGCAAGGTGAGGTTTTAGGTGGCTTCCCTGGTCGTTGGCCTTAAGTAGCGGGGAATAAAGGTCAGATGTCGATCGAGCTGTCGAACTTCACAGAGACATAGAAGTAAAAGTAACCATGTAAGAGTTTTTGAGCTTTAGAAAGAAACGCGTCTGTACCTAAAATGTTGCCGATGTCGACCTTCAAACGTAAAAATAATTAAACTGGCAGAGATACTGACCTTCATTACAAAAACAATAAAGAAAGTAAAAGAAGATAGAGAGAATGAAGTGCCCTAATGAAACCAAAATGGGAGAGCTACAGGTATAATTTAAAAAAAAAAAAAAAAAAAAAAAAAAAAAAAAAGCTGTTTACTGGGGAAATACAACAGTTTTGGCCCGAGTTGGACCCTGAATATCAAATCGACACTACCATCTCCCCAATAAACAACTTTTCTAAATGCATACAGTTCTTCCATTTATTCGGTTCACGGCACTTTGCTAGCAACGCACGAAACTATGATGGCGGAGGTGTTGTATGCCTACATAATGTTGAAGTAGGCCAAGCGCGGCGCCCGAAGAGGTAAGGTGGAGAGGGGGTGGTGGCAGGGTGATCAGATGTAAGGAGGAAGGGGGGGGAGGAAAGGACGACGAGAGGAAAGGAAGGGAAGAAGAGAGGAGGGGAAAGGATGAAGAGAAGAGAGGAAGAAGACTGAGAAGAGGGGAGAAGGATAAAAGGGAAGGGAAAGGGGAGGAGTGGAGAAGGGGAACAGGTGGGACAGAGGTGAGCAAGGGGAAGAAAGGGGAAAGGGGACAGGTCGGGAAGGGAAGGGGATGAGCAGGGAGCAAGGTGACACGGGGAAGAAAGGAATGAGAGGAAGTGCAAGGGATAAGGTCGCAGCCGTTCCTGACAAATCCTTGGGTGGACCGTGAACCAGGCCATCCCACAGATACCTCTCACTCTATATTCAACTCATGGTCTGCAGTCACACTCTTGCTATTTACAAATAATATTCACTTGTGTATATTATTCCATGTTTATATTTTTATCCTTACTCAGTACGGCCACCAAACTCTTCACAATAAAACCAGAGGGAGTATTAAAGCAAAACAAATGACAATAATAATAATAATAATAATAATAACAACAATAATAATAATAATAATAATAATAATAATAATCCTATAATAATTAACTACTGTGGAGACTTGTTTATCGCAATAATTTGGCAAGGATCTTTAATAAATAAGAGGCCAGGAAAATGCCAGCCACTACACCTCAATGTCAGGGGTTGGATGATAAGTATAGGTAATAATAAAAGGGCCCACATGTTCCTTGCTTGGCCAAACCTGCTCCACGGGTTCCTCTGTTCTCCTGCCTAAATCTTACACCCCAGTTTCCTACCTCTGCCTAACGCTGCCTAACCAAACTAAATATTACAAGTTACCTGCCTTTCCATGCTAAACCTTGTATCCTCGTTATGACCTCTGCCTAACACAGCCGCACTAAGCTGCACATTACGAGTTACCTGCCTGTCCAAGCTAAATCTTATATCTTCGTTCATTTTCGACCTCCGCCTAAAGCCACCTTACCAAGCTATATTTTATGAGTTAATTCCTATATTTCATTAAGTTACCTCAGATATTTCTCTGTCCTTCTTGGCTAATTCTTATACTCCTGATTAAATCTTGTAAGACACTATACCCTTATCCAGCTAAATCTTAAGAGTTAGTTCCTTCATCCCACTAAATGAAAGACTTTTACACAGCCAGTTTCTACCGCTAATGCAGATGATATTAAATATTCACTGAGTTATAAATTAAGTTCTTCTGCCTCGCCAAGTTACATCCTATACGTCACTTCCTTCCACAGCCAAAATCTGCCCAGCAAACCTTAATTTTAAGTCAGTACATATCACTAACTCACAAAGCCTCACCTCCTCACCAAGTTACCAATTCCCAAACCTGCCCTACCAAGCGAAATCTTGCATCCCAGTTCCTTTCTCTGCCTAACAAAGCCTTACCATGCTAAATTTTTACAAACCAGTTCCTCTCACTCACCAAATTGCCCCTTGTGAAGCCGGTTCCTATTCGTATCCCACACAGTTTCACCAATAACATCATCAACATCATCGTCATCATCATCATCATCATCAGTGGTTTAGTGGGTTAAGGCGCCAGTCGGGGTGAAGGTCAGGCGCTATTCCCAACGGTCTGACTTCCCAAGGGGCGGCTGGATATTTGTCGATCATGTAAAGCCACCAGGAGGGCAGGCCGGTCACCTACACGTAACCGTTCTGATTTACGGTAACCTAGCCTCGGGATCCTACGCATCTCGGAGGGTGTTGTGGGGCTGGCCATTGCTGTGTTACCGTTACTGTTACTGTTACCGAGGCTCAGGTCAATCCAGCCAATTACCACCTTCAACCCGGTAGGTGGATCTGGAGACACCTTCACCGATATATCCACTTCCGGGTTGGCTATGAAAACGTACCTCAAATCCTTCCCTAAAAACGCTCCCTCAACTCCCTCCCTAAAAAAGTTCCTCAACTCCCCCTCTAAAAACGTCCCTCAACTCCGTCCCTAAAAAAGTCGCCCAACTCCCTCCCTAAAAACGTTCCGCAACTCCCTAAAAAGTTCCTCAACTCCCTCCCTAAAAACGTTCCTCAACTCCCTCCCTAAAAAGTTCCTCAACTCCCTCCCTAAAAACGTTCCTCAACTCCCTCCCTAAAAACGTTCCTCAACTCCCTCCCTGTTCCCCAAAAGGAGGATGGAGAGCTGCAGGGGGAGAATAGCAATTTTATCCTGCAGTTCAGCGGGTTCTCGTTCAGATGAGCCTGGAGCTACTACTACTACTACTACTAGCTCGAGTAAGTTATTTCTATCTTATTCTTGTCATCTGCAGACGATTTTTGTTCAGCTCTGGATAAACATTTCGAGCGGGAGGAGTTGGATTATAACCTTCATGAACACATCTATTACTAGGATGCTCTCTTAAGCAGAATAAAATCGTCCGGGGGTAGCTAGAATATAACCAATACGCCACTCAAGTAGGGGGATTAACTTTTTCAATGTAAGGCTCTACGCATCTGAATACAATTTTCTGGAGACATTACGACTAACACCCGACAGAAGGGATTAGTGGAGATTTATTGCTAATCCTTCACTACTCACAAATTCTTTTAAAGTAAATCCCATCTCTTGGCGCAAACAAGAATAAAATAAAATGTAAAAAGGGGGACGGGAAGAAGGGGGATAGGTAAGGGGAGGGTTAGGTGAGGGGGGAAAGAAGCTAGAAAAGGGAGAATTAACCTACCTTTAACTACCCTCCCCTACTTACCTCCCGCGCCTCGGAGGGGAGAACGGAGAGGGAGACAAATGAGGCAGGTATGGGGAATGATGGGGGTGTTATGGTCGTGCATAATGAAGCGGGAGGGAAGAATGAGTATAGGTGGAAGAAGGATGGCGGGAACGGATAAGGGATAGGTGTGAGGAATGATGGTGGCATGAATGGTCGTGCAAAAGAAAGTGGGATAGGTATGAGTAAAAGAATGGGTCCTGGTATGGGTGAAAGATGAGTAAAGGTGAAAGAAGAAATGAGAACAGAAGACAAAGAGAAGTATATTATGATAACAGAATAATGATAAAAAAACAATAGTAAATAATAATGATATAATAATAATGATAATGATGATAAAAATAATGATAGCAAAAAAAAAAGGGACAACAGATAGACGTAATAGGCATGGGCTGACGGCAGATAGAGTATAACTTGGCCGTTGTAAAGGAGTCTGCTAATGTAAAAAAAAAAAAAAAAAAAAAAAAAAAAAAAGACAGGTACACCAGGCAGATATTACAGGAACGGGGAGTAGACAGAAGTGGAGGTCTGAAACAGGATGCGAGGGCGTGAAGGAGCACTGCGTGTCGGCTGCTCGTGCGGATGCTGAAGTGTAAACAAAGGTGAGAAGGTAGAAGGGGTGAGGGGAATCGATAAGCTGCCGTAACATTCTCCGGGGCTATCAGAAGGGCCGCTGACCTCAACACATTACACCACCTTATACCTTCCTTACACTACACCACAGCTTCCTTACACCACCTTACACCCTCCTAACATTACATTACAGCTTCTTAACATCACCTTACACCCTCCTTACATTATATTACTGCTTCCTTACACCACCTTACACCCTCCTTACATTATATTACTGCTTCCTTACACCACCTTACACTCTTCTTAAACCACACTACATATTATACCTTCCTTGCACTACAATATACACATTACTATTTTGTCACACTTCCGACCCCCCCTTCTCCCCCTCCCCCCCCCTCTCTCTCTCTCTCTCTCTCAAAACGCACTATCTTACACATTCCTATTTCGTCACACGTTTCACCTACCCCTTCTTATATCCTCCCACCTCATTCTCGGTCTTCCTCTTCTCACTCTCCCATCCCTTATAAACATTCTTACATTTCCCTTATTCTCTACCTTCGCATCCTTACTCCCCCATCACTTATTAAAATTCTTAGCTCCATCTTATCCTCTTACCACATTCGTTTTTCCTCTTCCACCCTCTCATCCTTTACATTCTTTTCTCTCTTAACTGGTAAAAAAAATAATAATAAATGCATCGCTGGCTAAATTACGGTGTACGATGTTGCGGTAGTCTCCCATCTTGTTAGGGATTCGAATAAGCGCGCGATACTCTCAATTAAATTCGTTATGGATGACGTGGTCCCACTTTGCCCTGACCTTGGAGTTGGATGACCCAGTGTGTGTGTGTGTGTGTGTGTGTGTGTGTGTGTGTGTGTGTGTGTGTGTGTGTGTGTGTGTGTGTGTGTGTGTGTGTGTGTGTGTGTGAGAGAGAGAGAGAGAGAGAGAGAGAGAGAGAGAGAGAGAGAGAGAGAGAGAGAGAGAGAGTATGCCTGCGTATGCGTGTGCAAATATGCACCCATGTACGTGTGTGTACGTGTAAATGCAACAACTACGTCCATGTGTGTTAATGATGCAATTAAAAAGAATGCAAGACTCATATCCTCGGCGACAAAAGAAGCTCCCTAACACATTTTCCCGAGCGATTTATTTCTTCCCTTATTTAACCTTACCGTCCTATCCTGTTATATAAGTCCTTCAACCATCGCCATACTCTGCATAAATGACGAGCAAAAGCATACTAACCAGTCACATCTAAAAATAAATCGCTAAGGAAGAGGTGTTAGGGAGCTTCCTTACCCGACAAGAATACCGGCGTAAGTCTGTTCATAATGCCATCCGCACACAATGGTCTCTAAATATCGATCCCGTTGCTGGTATTCCCTCAGGGCTCTCGTTTCTCGCTGTGAACTGGACTGGGCTGGGTGGGTCGGGCTAGGAATGGGCTTGGGCTAGTTTGGGCCGGGAGAAGCTGGGGTGGGGTGGGTTGGGCTTGGTTAGGTTAGGTTGGGTAAGGTTAGATTAGGCTAGGTTAAGTGAGGTTGGGTAAGGTTGGATTAGGATAGGATAGGCCAGGTTAAGTGATGCTGTGTTAGTTAAGTTAGGGTGGACTGGGCTGGGTTGGGGTGGACTGGGTTGGGCTTCCTGGCACCGGCGAGAACCAAAGGCCACTTAAGCGACCTTCATTAATCACCTATGGGCGGCGAGGCAGGGCGAGGCTGGGGAAAGGAGAGGCAGAGAGGTAAGGTAGGGATGAAAAGGGCTTGAGAAGGTGGGGAAATGGGAGGGGAGGGGGGCTGAAGTGAGAAGAGGGGTAATGTGAGGCAAAAAAGAAAGAAAAAGGCTTGAGGGGGTAAGATAAGAGGGAGCTAAGGGGAAGGGTGAGAGGAAGAGAAAAGGAGAGATACTGAGGAAGTTGGCATAAGAGTCGGAAGTAGTAGAGACAGAGGGAGTAGGGGAAGAGGAGACACGGGATAATAATTGAGAAAGGAGCGGGATACGAGAGAGAGAGAGAGAGAGAGAGAGAGAGAGAGAGAGAGAGAGAGAGAGAGAGAATGGAGTGGAATAAACAGGATGGTGAGATGACTGGGAGACTTGGGGAATGGCTGGGCAACAAGTGGAGAGGGTGGATAACGGGGAGGAATGGAGGGATGAAGGGTGTGGAATGCTGGTGAGGCAAGACAGGAGATGGATGAAGGAAGAACACAAGGAAGTGGAGAGAGAGAGAGAGAGAGAGAGAGAGAGAGAGACTGGTAAGACAGGAGAGAAGGGAGTGGATAAAGGAAAAGAATTGGAAAGTGGAGGGAGAGGAGTACTGATAAGAGAATACAAAAAAAAAAAAAAATAAAAAAATAAAAATAAAAATAAAAATGGCGAAGTAAAGGAGAAAATACAGAAATAATTGAATCAAGAACTGGAAGAGAAATTATGAGGAAGGGGCCTTGGTATCGCTTATCCCTTTGGTACGTGGACGTCATTTAGATTTTTAATTCATGCAGCTACCAGACGATTTTTTGACCCGTAGGAAAGCACCCTGATACAAGAAGGGTTATTTGTTTCTACATCCATCCCCTCCAGCTCCTCTGAATCTTTCCTGAGAATAATAATCTTGGAGACAGCAAAATATAAACGGAAGACGGCATCGTAGTGAAGGGGTTAAATGAGGAAACTGAAAGGTGAAGGGAAACATCGTGCCGGCAGAAGAGAAATAGTGATAAGGCAAGAAAGGAGGAAAATAGATAACATCGTCACACACACGCAAAAACAAAAGTAAATACAAACAAAATTATAAATAAAGGGGAAACGTGGCAAGACTAAAATTACTGCAAATCGATTACGGTAAGGCTTTCACTTCGACGACCTATTATTTATTTTATTCTTGCTACCATCAGACGGTTTTCTTCAGCTTGGGACGAGGTTTTTCGAACAGGAGAGGTCAGACACCGCCGTCACTAACCCCCTTCACCCCAAGCGGTCTACCCGACGCTGAATAAAATCGTCTGGAGGTGGCATGAATAAAAGATATGAAATGGGTCACTCTGTTGACTTATGATAAAATGAACAGTGACGGAAACAGAAGACTGGCTGAAGAGGACTGTTGATGAGGTAAGAAAGGGGGAAAAACAAAGACAATGCTTGAAATGCTGTAAATCGATGAAAGCTAAAAGGAGAAAATGAAGAAGGGCAGGGAAGAGACAGCTGGACGAAGATGGATATGAATTAGTCAGGCAAGGAGGAAAAGATGCCAAGGGAGAACAAAAAATAACAATGGAGAACATGACAAGGATGCAATTACTAGAAAAACCTGTAAATATCTCAGGCCTCTGTTGACTCACTAACACGTTGAGCTAAATGATATCGTCTTGAGATAATGTTAAGAAGCTGAGGACGGACTCGGGAGCAACTTAAGGGTGTGGAATGGAGAGAATCAGGGTCCCGTGAGGTCAAGGTTTATGCTGGGTAACGGGAGGGCACAGACAGGCCGGACGGGATGAGGAGGGCGGGGAGTCAAATGGGCAGAGGAATATAGAGTAGGGTGTGGTAATGCAGGTCACGTCGAAATAGGGTGAGAAAGAGAGAGAGAGAGAGAGAGAGAGAGAGAGAGAGAGAGAGAGAGAGGAAAAAATCAAAGCAAAATGTGGTAGAGTGAAATAGGATAGTTAGTCATTTAAGTACCATGACCTCTTGTGGCTACCTGATGATTTAATTAAGCCAATGGAAGGTAGTCACTTGCCCTGAAGAGGCTATAATCAAACTTCAATAAACTCTTAACAGGGGCAAGGCATGGAAGCTTGGGGGCTGACGGGACGGGATGGGATGATGGGGTGGGGCGGGGTCAGTAACGGGGCAAGGCAGGGCAATCTGAGGGCTGATGAGGCTGGGGGGGGGGCAAATCGGGGCAAAAACGGGGCTTTCACTTAGTTCAGTATTAGGAAAGGACGATTTTTTTCTGGGTCTTAGCACTGGGTTCTGTCTTTACGCACTGCAAAACAGATAACAATAAAGTTCGCGGTTGATGGAGTGCGGCGGGGCCGAACTGAGGAAAAAAAAAAACGGGGCAAAAAAAAAAAAAAAAAAAAAAAAAAAAAAAGCGAGGCAAGACGGGGCAGGGAGGGACGGGGTAATCTGAGCTGGACTGAGCCATAGGACCGGTTGACTAGTGAAGAAGAAAAACAGATGCTGCTGGAGACATACAGAAAGTTACATGTCTTCCTTGTTGTTGGTCTCTGGTGGTTAGGAGTTAGCTGATCCGGGTTTGTTGACCAGACCAGGGTGAGGGGCGATGAAGGAAGGGTGAGGAGGAAGACACGGTGAGTGATGAGGGGGGGCAAAGGCAGCAGGCAGTGAAAGATGAAACAAGGGAGAAGTGTGAGGCAGATGGACAAGAAAACTATGGAGGAGGGTAGGTAAGTAGGTGAAAAGAGAATGAAGATAGGGTGTGCGTAAAGAATGAGGGATGAAGGCAAGGGAAGTGAGGGACGAAGAAAACAGGAGTGTGTGTGTGTGTGTGTGAGAGAGAGAGAGAGAGAGAGAGAGAGAGAGAGAGAGAGAATCTATTTTGGGTTTCCAGATTTTCACATAACCTTACCCTGAGTCATCTCTCTCTCTCTCTCTCTCTCTCTCTCTCTCTCTCTCTCTCTATATATATATATATATATATATATATATATATATATACACACACGGAATATACACATACATGTAGCAGCCGTGGCTCAGTGGGTTAAGCGCTCTGCTCTGACCGAAGGTTCAGAGGATCGAATCCACCCAAGGGTCATTGGTAGACATCAGGAAGGGCATCCGGTCATAAAATGCTACACGCTCCAGTCCAAAAGTCCTCTACCCAGGGGCAACGCCTTAGCCCTTCAGGGATACCAGGCGTAAAACCAAATTATTATTTTTTTATTATTATATACACATACCAGGTATATATGTATGTATGCATGTGAATGCGTGTATGTGTGTATGTATGTATACAAGTACGAATTTATGTATGTATATATATAATGTATGTATGTATGCATATAAGCTACGGATGTGTGTTGCTGCGATAACCTTAGGTCAGAGGGGAGTGGGCGGGGCAGGATGTGACGTCAGGAGTGGTGTTTGTCAGGCCCCGTTATACCGTGTGTGTGTGTGTGTGTGTGTGTGTGTGTGTGCTGATCAAGCCATACAGATGGATACGCGAATGCAAGAGCAATATATTCTCACAACCTTTTGCAATTATTTTACCTTGCATTCAGGTGAAGATTATTTGTGGCACCTTCAATGAGAAAGGCCTTCCATAAACAAATAATCGTTCCCAACATAAATAAGAGTCATATATAAGAAACCCGTTACCAAAGGAAATTAGCTTAATGTTTCTGATCCGGTTTCTGCAAAAGGTCTCCGTTAACCTGAATAAAATCACCCTGGAAAGGAGGAAGAAAAATATGTGAATGTCATCGTACTGTAGAGGCCAATTAACATGTTTCTGACCCTTTCACAACCACAGACGTCTCCTAAGCTGAACAATATCGTCTGGCGGTTCTAAAAATAAAAGAAAAACGTCAACTTAATGTAAGAGTTCATGGAGTGTTAATAAACTCCTTGTACTCTAACTTGGCCTAAACTCCCATTTCCTCATCTTGACTGCTGAGTTGTGACAATAGATTAGCACTCGAATATGGTGTGAGTGTCAAAGAGGTGCCATGAAAAGGACCTAGAGAAACAGTATGGTCTTTTTCTACCACCGAGTTACGTGAAACAAACTACACAAAAATCTGGGCCAAGTTAACGTGAAAAATCTACGACTCCTTGACTTCTGGATATTTGTCCGCAGAAGAAAAAATATATTACAAGCCATATACTGTAATGAGATAATGGATACTGTCTCTTTACACCCTCACTACCAAATTTCTCCATAAAGTTAAAATCATGGGGATATAGGCATCATTAACCACAACGTCATTTTAAGGTAGGGTTTAACAATGAGGACTTTCCTACTCCATCACTCCCCAAACTGAAAATAAGTATCAGTCGAAAGGAAGAATTAAAACGGGTCATGGCACGGAGGCTGAAGGGACGAATTTTAAGCAATGACACTTGTTTTTGGACGAAGATCTGTGCCACGTAATACAGGGGCGAAAGGAAGCAAATACTTAAAAAAAAAAAAAAAAGTTGGACGGAAAAAGGATTGAGAGAGAGAGAGAGAGAGAGAGAGAGAGAGAGAGAGAGAGGATAAATGACTATAGAAAAACTATGATGCTACATAATAACCTCAACAGCCTCTCTCTCTCTCTCTCAGCCAAGTAATAAAATCGATGCTGGTTGGGTAATGAGCAAGACGAGCAGCCCTGTACGACAACACAACTGGGTCGGCTCCGGCAGCGCTCACGGGGGCGACCTGCCAGACGTAGGAAACTCGGTCACATTCTTCATACATATTCCCCAACTTTGTACCGCGCACATCTTCCCTACTCAGGCTGAACGTGTGTGTGTGTGTGTGTGTGTGTGTGTGTGTGTGTGTGTGTGTGTGTGTGTGTGTGTGTGTGTGTGTGTGTGTGTGTGTGTGTGTGTGTGTGTGTGTGTGTGTGTGTGTGTGTGTGTGTGTGTGTGTGTGTGTGTGTGTGTGTGTGTGTGTGTGTGTGTGTGTGTGTGTGTGTGTGTGTGTGTGTGTGTGTGTGTGTGTGTGTGTGTGTGTGTGTGTGTGTGTGTGTGTGTGTGTGTGTGTGTGTGTGTGTGTGTGTGTGTGTGTGTGTGTGTGTGTGTGTGTGTGTGTGTGTGTGTGTGTGTGTGTGTGTGTGTGTGTGTGTGTGTGTGTGTGTGTGTGTGTGTGTGTGTGTGTGTGTGTGTGTGTGTGTGTGTGTGTGTGTGTGTGTGTGTGTGTGTGTGTGTGTGTGTGTGTGTGTGTGTGTGTGTGTGTGTGTGTGTGTGTGTGTGTGTGTGTGTGTGTGTGTGTGTGTGTGTGTGTGTGTGTGTGTGTGTGTGTGTGTGTGTGTGTGTGTGTGTGTGTGTGTGTGTGTGTGTGTGTGTGTGTGTGTGTGTGTGTGTGTGTGTGTGTGTGTGTGTGTGTGTGTGTCCTCTAAATCCTCTAAATTTCATTGTCTATGTGGGTGATATTTTTCCGAACTATGAAGGGCCTTTACGTTTAAATATATCAGTTTTGTTCAGTACGATGACGTCTTTGTGGTTTAACCTGAAACCATCAGACGACTTTATCTATCTGTTTATCTATCTATCTATTATTAAAAGAAGGCCTCGTAGTGGGGGAGGTCAAAACAATCTCCAACAACTTTTTTCAGATTACCTGCGTTACTACCTCCGTCAGGCAACTTCGTCCTCATGAAAAAGCTCTCAGACTGAAGAGATTATCAACAAAGCACCATCATCCTAAACCTATTTTCCACTAAAATTCACAATTCCACGTCATTGGGAACTTGAGTGGTAGGTGGGGTAAGGGAATGTAGGTAAGTGTGGTGGAAGAAGTGTGGTTGTGTGGTGGTAATGATTACACGTAGTGCCGACACAGCCCCCAGGCCTCACTACTTGACCCCGCCCTCACCTCCTCCTCCTCCTCACCTCCTCCCATTCTCTCCCCTGCCTCCTCCCATTCTCTCCTCTACTTCCTCCCCTCCTCTTCCTCTCCCATCCCTTGCCCTCCCTTCTTCATTTCTTCCTCTCTCCCCAATCTCCTCTCGCCTCGTCACCCCAACCATCCTTTACTCTCCAATCCTTTCCCCTCCGCTTTTACTATCCTCTCACCTTCTCCCCTCACCCTTTCTCCTCAACTCTCCTTCAAGCTTTCCTTACCCCCAAACTCTTCTCCCTTTTACACTCTACTCTCCCTTCTCGTCCTCTCCACCATACTTACTCCCCCATTTACTACCACTTCGCTGATTAACCAAACCTAACCCTCTCATGGTGGAGAGAACTCTATCATTCCAGTTAACCCCACACATTACGAGTGAGTCCTAGGAGCCTCTTACCTCCCAGCACGTAAAAAGAATTACACTGCCGACCTACCACAACATCCACCCACATTTACCTCGTTTCACCAGAGGACAATTTCTTCCACTGATCTTTCTAGCCGATATTATTTAGCTCAAGAAAGACCTGTAGTAAGCACACTGGTTCTAGAAATCTGCTCCTAACCCCCCGGGCTTGGAAAGTCTCTCCTAAGCTGAAGAAATCGTCTGGAGATTGCAAAAATAGAACAAATGAAGGCCTTGTGCTGAAAGATCATGTAATATCCCTGAAACAAATCTACCCGATCCCTAACAATCTTATCCCATTCACTGGCATGTTTATTACCTTCTCGCTTTACAAAGGAGTGCAAGGGAAAGCAAACGGCAACAGACCTAATCAAACTTTCGAGGTTGCTTGTTACCGAGATTATGATTATGACTATGATATCTGTTTCTATGAGCCGAAGATAAAAAATGGCAAGGCAATAACAATTCTCAAGCAGGAAGGGTTTGATACAAAGCTCATTAACCCCTTCACTTCGAGAGGGAGGGTCTTTTAAGCTTAAAAAATAGCCTGGCATTAGCTAGGAAAAAAATATGAAGACGTTCTCGGACTTAAGTTTTACACACACACACACACACCAAACGACCACTTAACCATCGTGAAATACGACTGCCTTGCCTTCGCTCTTGACCGAACGATTCCTACGTAAACGGTGTAGCCCAGGGTAATAGGTCTGGTTAACTACCCTAACTACTCTGCCCGCGAGCAAGTCCCCGGAGTGAGGGAGGATGGGGGGGGGGGAATGGTAAAGCGTTGCTCAGGTGGAATCCATTGAGAGTCTGTTCTGTCTTGATATATATTCCTTACCTTTTCAGCTCAAATGATGGCCAAGTATAGTCAGATTGGACGGCTGATTTGACTTTACCCTTCTTATTCCAACCTGGTCCAAAACTGCGCTGTCTCCATCTTGAATACCGCGTCGCAACAAGACAGTAACACCAGAATATGATGCTAGTCATAAAGAGGTGCTAAAAAAAAAATGTAGAGCCATAGTATTGTATTTTTGCTGCCACTGGCCTACGGGAAGGATACTGCAAAAGGACAAAAATATGGGCTAAGGATGGTAAAATGACTACAAAAACTAAGGCTCAACGATTTCCATGCAACCTTTAGTTAGGATTCCAACTCAGGATGTGGTGTAGTTCCGTCACGCAAACACAAACTAACTAGAGATGTCCTGATTTCATAGTACCGTGAACTGTTCAGAAAGAAAAGTGATACCTAGACTGCCACTAAGTCCTCAACACCAACATGACTCATCTGATTGATTTCCCTCTCACAACATCTGTAGAATAGACCCGTTTCCACGACTACCTGAAGTTAATGCTGGGTGCAATCCTTGTCATGTGACTCGCCATTAATACTTATATGCATCCAGTTGTATCGTACGTGAGTGGTTTTCTGTCCTCATATTCCCTGTTTCTAATTACTGCCTCACTCCAATGACGTATTTTTAAAAACTTTACTCAGGCTGCCACCAGACGATTTCATTCATGTTGGGAAGGACCTTTTAATGGGGCGGGGTTCATATAGCTACACCTAAGGGTAAATAAGGCTACATCTAAGGGTAAATAAAGCTACGTCTAAGGGTTAATAAAGCTACATCTGAGTAAATAAAGCTACATCTAAGGGTTAATAAAGCTACATCTAAGGGTTAATAACGCTACATCTAAGTGTAAATAAAGCTACATTTAAGGGTTAATAAAGCTACGTCTAACCCCTACAGTTCAAAAAGTCTCCTCTACACAGAATACAGTAATTTATCTGTTGGTCTTAAGAATAAAGTAAAAATGAGTTACAGGCTGGACACAGGTAACAGCATTCCAAGTTCCATCTGACAATCGCAATATTCATACGCAGAATATTATAAGCTCGTTTTACCATAAGATGTACGCAAAACAGCCTACCATACCCCTAAACAGAAACATTCTTTTATGAATATATTGTAATGTTAATTCACTAATGGTCGCTGGATCATTCTCCCCTGTCACATTGAAATCTCTCCACTGTCTACCCCGCCACAGACTACTCTCGTCAGTCTTTAATCACTTCAGTAAAATGACGACTATTATCTTGCTACCTCAGGACGACTTTATTCAAATCATTACGAAAAAAAAAAAAAAAAAGGCAGTGAAGGGGTTAATTAGGGCTGCATCGAATCCCATCTAGAAGGAAAAAAAAAAAGTCCTCGGCCTGAAGGTATATGAATTCCCTCCCTCCACCCCAAAAAAAAAGATATTGCAAGGTCAATGAAAAAATAATGAAGTAATATGATCCACCCACAAGCTATCGCAACCTAATAATCATGAGAGAGAAAATGGCAGATAAGAAGCAAACACCGTCATTAATACAGGTAACAAAAAAAAAAAAAAAAAAAAAAAAAAAGTTTTATCTTCATCTGGTGGACCAAGGAGGGCGTGAGGGAGGTAACCTTGATCTGACGAAGGCGAGGCATGTGGACAGGCGGGGGGTCACGGGGTTAGGGGTCAAAGGTCACACTAAAGTATCTGCCTCACTTCCAATGGGGTTTTGTAGAGGCGGGGTGAGGGTGGGTGGGACAGGGTGTTGAGAGAGGGTGGGGTGAGAGGAGAGGGTAGGGTGGGGTACTGTGAGAGGGGGATGAGGAGGAATGAACCAGCGGAATGGGTGTGTTGAGAAGAGGGTGAGTGGGGTGAGCAGAGAGAGTTGGGTGGGATAGGTAGGTGGGATGACTAAAGAATGACGGGTGGGATAGGAAGAAAGGGCGGCGTTAGGTGCAATGAAAGGAAGAGCGAGAAGGGGGTGAGGAGAGAGGATGGGGAGTACAGGCGAGGTAATGGGAGGAACGATTAAGGGCGAGTAGAATCGGTGACGAACGAGACGGTGGGTAGGGAGGAGACAGAGGGAGTGGAATGGGTGGGATACGGCGATGGGAGGAGAAAAAGTGAATGGGATGAGTGGAGTGAGGAATGGGTGTATGTGGACGAGAGAGAGAGAGAGAGAGAGAGAGAGAGAGAGAGAGAGAATGTCAGTATAGCTCGTGCCTCCATTACGTCATGCTGAGATGGTATATAGATAAAAATGGCAACAGCGTCTTTGTCCTTTAATGTACTTTCCCCAAATTCTAATAAATTCATTCCCGGATCAACAAGAACATCGATGCAAATTTTCATGATGATCTTCACTAATTCTTTTTTTTTTTTTTTTTTAATTCGGTGGACAGACACTCAGACAGACATATGAACTAACAAAATGGGGTGGAAATGTAATCTCCGTCTATCGGTGGTGGATGTAAGTTAAAAGGTAAAATAAAAATGTGTGTGTGTGTGTGTGTGTGTGTGTGTGTGTGTGTGTGTGTGTGTGTGTGTGTGTGTGTGTGTGTGTGTGTGTGTGTGTGTGTGTGTGTGTGTGTGTGTGTGTGTGTGTGTGTGAGAGAGAGAGAGAGAGAGAGAGAGAGAGAGAGAGAGAGAGAGAGAGAGAGAGAGAGAGAGAGAAGAAAAGTGGAACGGGCAGGGACGAGAGAAGAGGGATGTAGAAAAGGGACGAAAAGGAGGGAGCGGGTAGGGATGGGAAAGGATGAGAGGAGACAAGAGAAATGGAAAGGTGAAGGGAAGGGAAAGGACAAGAAGGGAAGGGAAGGAAAATTAAAGAAGAAAAAAGAAAAGGAAAGGAAAGAAACGGGAAGGGAAGGGAGGAGAAGGGAAGGCAAGGGAAGGGAAGGCAAGGGAAGGGAAGGGAGGAGAAGAGACGAAGAGAACAACAAAGGTAGGGAAAAAGAAGAGACGAGATCAAAACAAAACAGTATCATATATAGCAATGAAAGGAAAGGGATGGGAGGAGGGGGAAGAGAGGGAGGAAGGGAAGGGTGAGTAGAAAGAGAAGGGGGCAGAAAGGGAGGGAGGGGATGGGTAGAGGGAGGCGGGAAGGAGTTTGATGGGGTCTAGCGATAGGTTTCAAGTTACCCCTTCTAAACCTAACCTGGGAACAACCTAAGATGAGAGGGGGCACTGATCCATTTCTCAGTGTATATATATACCCTCCTTGCCCCACCTTATATTGCTACCTATATCTGTACTCTGCCCTGCCACTTCCTTATACCCGTACCATGAAATACTATACCCTTATCCTTCCCTTGCTACCCTACCATATACTCTACCTGCCCCATCCTACCCTATACTCTTAACCATCCCACCTTATCCTCTTCCCTCCCTGCCCAGTCTTACAGTGTATCCATACTCTGCCACCCTTCCCCGTACCAATCCTCTACCTTCCTCCCCACCCTGCACTCAATTCATCTCCCTTTCCTATATGCTTTCTCTCCTTTCCGTCTACCCTTCCCAAACTGCATTTTATCCCTCCTGAACTTCAATCCCTTCAGTCAAGTTTCTCCAACTGCCCTCCAACGTTCCTCTCATTATCCTACTCCCTATTACACCGTTCATTTTAGTCTCCCTACACTCTTCCTCTTACTACCCTTCTTCCTTCTACAATCTGCATTCTGGTCTCCCTAAACCCTGCTTCTCCCTTCCCTTCATCCAAGTTCATCTCCCTTGCTCCCTCCCACAGTGTCATCCTTATCTGCCTTCTTACATTGCTGCTTTGCTAACCTTAACTTACACTCATAGAATGGATATCATAGTTAAAGCCTTCCCTACATCAAATGGCCTCAGAAGGACATATAGGTCTGTTGTTACTTGCCTTCTGTTGTACTCGTTTGAACTCCTTTGTATTCCCACTTCCCTCTTCCTTATCTTGCATCTCCATACCTGCCCCGTCCTTTCTATCTCGTCCCCCTCTGCACATTCTCTCTCTCTCTCTCTCTCTCTCTCTCTCTCTGCCCCCATCCCTTATTCCTTATCTCCCCTTGTCCCACCTCCTGTCCGTTACGTCTCTCCCTATCTTGCTTTCCTTTCACTAATCCCTCTCTCTCTCTCTCTCTCCCTCTCTCTCGCCAAAAACCACCTTGCAAATACGCGAAATAAACAGCCAAGGAACAGATACGAGGGAGACGCCTAAGTCCACGAGAAAATGCTGCCCACCCCCATTCCCAGTCACCTCCATCTTCTCCCTATACACACTCATACACTCCCTTTATTCCCTATCTCTGCCCTTTTCTCCCTTATCTTATCGGGCCGTGTCACTGTCGCCTATTCTGTTGCTACAAGGCTCTACACTTTCACCCTTGTAGGTCTTCGTGTTGTCCTCATCTACCCGTACACTATACCCTAGCCATGGGACAGTCCCTTCCCCCTCATTTCCCTTCTTTCTTTGCCCCCATCCCTCCCTCTTTTCTTTGCCCCCCTCCCTCCCTCTTTTCTTGTCCCCCCCCTTTCCATCTCCTTTGCCCCCTCCCTCCCTCCTTCCTTTTGCCCCCCTTCCTCCCGCCTCTAACTTCTTTAGCGTATATTCTGTTCTGTCACTTTTTATCTCTAGGTGTCCTTCTTGCTATCCTTATTCTCTGTTGCTATTACGTATCATTTTAACCTCTTTCTAAGCCCCTACTCATCTTTCCATTGCCTAGCCTACCCTACCTTCACCTCTCTCTTATCATCTTCACCGTATATTCCATCCTGTCACATTTTATCTCACAACCCTGCGCCTGGTTTCATTCCTCATTCCTTTTTTTTATATTTTTTTCTATGTCTCTGCTCTCCTTGCTCCACAGCCTTCACTACCGTCCTTCCTCTTTCTCTTATACATTTTCTCGTTTATTTTCTCAGTCACACTTTATGTCCCAATTAGTTCCTTTCCTTATTTTTTATGCTTTATCATTTGTCACTTTTTTTTTTTTCACCTCTCCCTATGCCCCTGCTCTCCTTGCCCCACAGACAACACCATTCTCCTTTCTCTTTCCCTTATCATGCTCATATTTTCTGTCCTGTCTCTTTTTATCTCTCTGACCTACTTCATTCTCTGCCTTTCTCCTCCATCTTGCTGCCATAAACTCATGTCAGTCTTCCTCTTGCCCTAGTCTCCTCCTCTTCTCCCTAGCTTACCCTCCTTCCTCGTTCCTCTTGCCCCTAGCCTACCCTTCACTCTCTTTCCTCTTACCCCTATCTTATCAATCTTCCTCTTTCCTCTTGCCCTTAGCTTACTCTCCTTTCTCTTTCCCCTTGCTCTAGCTTACTCAACTTCCTCTTCTCTCTTGCCCTTAGCCTACACCCCCGCCTCTTTCTGTCTGCCCTTCGCTGACTCTTTCCTCTTCCCCCTAACTTACCTTCCTTCCTCTTTCCTCTTGTTCTTAGCCAACTCTCCTCCCCTTATCCTACACTCATCCCTCTTTCCTCTTGTCCCCAGTCTACCCTCCTTCCTCTTTCCTCTTGCCCTCCCTTCCTCCCTCTTTCTCACATCATCCTTATCATATTGTATATTCTCTCCTGTCATCTTACTGACCCACTTCAGTCAGTTTCATTCCAAAAACCTATAATGTCTTTACTAGCAATAACCCATATTTTCCTTACTTCTCTCTCTCTATCTCTCTCTCTCTCTCTCTCTCTCTCCGTTATTTCCCCTTTCCTTAATCTTCTTCAGTGTATAATTCCCCCCCGTTACTCTCCAATCTTACCCTCCTTCTTTACTGTTTCTTTCTCCTCATCTCAACCCTTTCAGCCCGGTCACGTAATTTTTATCTGTATTCAGGGTAAGAAGGGCCTATGGAAACTGAGAGGTTAGATAAATCGCCTGTTAATCCCCTCATTACTACAACTGAAGGAAATCGCTGAATAAAATCGTCTGGAAGTAGCTGAATTAAGGCGAAAATAAGTCATCGAATTGAGGGGGTTAACTCTCTAAACCCCTCTTAACCTACACCACTCTTCCACTTGTAAGACAGGGGATTTACACTGCTCGAAATCCTCAACTCCCATCAAATCCACTTACCGGGTCCCTTTCACCCTTGGTCCTTTTCACTGAGCCCATTACACTCTTTCCCTTGACCTATCACGCCCCCTGGCATTCGAACAACCCTCTATCTTGTCTCTGATTTCCTTTTATATCACTCCGGTTATTATACAGACTCCTTCATCCTCCTTCAGGTACCCACGTCTTTATTCCTTCCTCAATCTCTTTTCCTTCCAACCCACCCGTCAAAATAATCTTTCAAATCTAACCTTCCTTCCTTCCGTCTTTCCCTCTACCTTCTTTCCTTCCTTCTTACTCAAACTGTCTACGTTTTCTCCTCTACCTTCTTTCCTTCCTTCTTACTCAAACTGTCTACGTTTTCTCCTCTACCTTCTCTTCCTCTCTCTCCCCTGTCTGCCAAAATCTTCATTCTTCATCTGCCTACTATCATTTATTTTCCCCTCCTTTCTTCCTTTCTTCCATCCTTCCTTCCTTCCTCCCTCACATACCAAAACCTTACTTTAACTATAACCACATTTTCCTTTCTTCTCTTCTTCTTTACCTACCCATCTGTCTTGTTCACTTTTTATACAACTTCCATCTCATCCACAATTCCTGCTTCAAATACCAACACTTTCTTTAACATCTCCCTACAACTTCTGCCATTCAGTCACAGCTCTCTCTCTCTCTCTCTCTCTCTCTCTCTCTCTCTCTCCTTCTCCTTTAACACCTACCGTATGTCTCTTACCTACACGTCATTTCTCATATCTTTATAGAACTTGCCCTAAGTCAAACATTCTTATTTCAGTTTCATCAGTTACATTTCCTTCTCCCTCCCTCCCACCCCCTCTCTCTCTCTCATAAATATTCATACACATTCCTCCAGCTTCCTTTACTTCCTCTGATATCCCCATACCTCTCCGACCTACTCTCATCTTCCTTCCTTCATCATTCCTCCTCTGACTACCTGTATTTTCTAGCTTTCCTTTCGTCCCTTCTCACTTCCTTCAGCAATTTCATTCTCAAATATAAACTCACCAACAGGCTCTACCATTTCACCTGTCTTGCCCACGTACCTGAAACAAGAAAAAAATGTATATAGCAATCACGTTCAATAGATATCAATTAAAAAATATTTCGTCAATAAAATAAAGGACATAAAAGAAGAATATACATTTTCATATCTTTGGTAATGACACTAAATGGGTAAAAAAAAAAAAAAAAACAGAATAACAAGAACAATAACTGGTCAACAAAACAGAACAAAGAGGATTCAACAAAGCATAACAAAGAACATATATTTTTCAGATTACAGAGAGATCACAACTCGTATTAAACTGAAAAAAAAAAAAAACTGATGAACGTCTATCAACACACACACACACACACACACACACACACACACACACACACACACACACAAAACACCTGCTAAAAAATGATAAACCTGTCAAACCAAAAAAAAAGAAAAACCGTGTCCTGCCGAATATGAAACATTTACTTGATAAACTCGTGCCAAACCGAAATAACAAACTATAAATCTCTCAAACCGAAATAAAATATAACAAACAAGTGTCATGTGAAAAAAGAAAAAAAAAACTATCACATCAAGATGGAAATATTATAATGAATTCCTAACAAGCTATAAAAATAAAGTACTATAATCGAAAACAAAAAATAAATTGGTCAAACAGATATGAAAGTGATAAAAGAGTGATAGATTTAAATTTCTCGAAGGTGATGTCTGATACAAGGGAAGGAAAAAAACCTAAACCACGTGATTGACGGCCTACTGAGCCTAATCAGTCAAACCCACTGGCATAAAAACAGACAGACAGGCAGACCACAAACCTTGGGACGTGGGCTAAAAATAAAACGCCCAGACACACAGACTCAATTACTCCACACACACACACACACACACACACACACACACACACACACACACACACACAAACGTTCGTAAACACACTCGATTACTCTGCACACACACACACACACACACACACACACACACACACACACACACATAAACGGTCGTACATACACTCGATTACTCTGCGCGCGCGCACACACACACACACACACACACACACACACACACACACACACACACACACACACACACACACACACATACACGTATAAAAACTACTTCACACAAATTCCTCCTTACAAACTTATCCCAGACAAATACGCACAAAAATCTCTCTCTCTCTCTCTCTCTCTCACACACACACACACACACACACACACACACACACTCAATTCCCCTGACCTCACGCAGCAGCATCACAACCAATGTCACTCCAATTCAATGACAAAGCCCTGGATAATAATTGCCGTCACAGAGAACGAAGTGCAGCCATTCAAGCCATCAATACTACTACCAAGCTCAATAAATATATAAATAAATAAAAAATAAATAAATAGACAGATAAAGAAATAAATAAAGACTATGGAGCTATGACATTCTCTAAGACTGTTACTGTTTTTATTCATTACTAAAAGAGATCTGACTTGTAACCGGAGAGCCCGTTCCCTGAAGTCCAGTTGATCCCTTACGTGTCACACACCTTCATGTCATCTCATACTTCCTCCTTACTATAATCGGTAACAACGTACATATCAATAATCAGTCCCCTCTTCCCCATATCATCATTAATATTACACCCAATCCACCCATTGCATCTCCCATATCCCATACCAGTCCCCATTCACCCACACATGCTACTTTCCAATAATCAGGCTCTCTTCCCCATTCCATCGTTAATATTAAACCCAACTCACCCATGTCATCTCCCATTCCAGTCCCCATTCAACCATACATAATAGTCTCCATTCACCATACCATCACCCTCACAACAAATCCAATTCTATTTAACCCCAAATCACAACTCATAACACACACATACCATACCCAAGCCCCATAACCCCTCCCTTTCCCCCTCTCCCTTCTCCCCACCCACTCCTCCCCCATCTCCTGCCAGTGAGAGGAATGCGGGGGCGGGTTGAGGGGAGGGGGAGGGTGGGGAATGGAGGGGGAGATGAGAAGTGGGGCAGGGGAGGGATGTGGGTGCGATGTGTGTGTTGATAGCTGGGTGATCCATAGACCGCAGGGATGTTATTTCAAGGGGAGAGGGGGGGCTAGGAGGGTGTATTGGGGCAAGAAAGGAGGGGGCGAGAGGTAAGATGAGGACATAAGAGAGGAGAGGAGAGGAAAAAGGCAAAGAGAGGGGAGGAGAGTAGAGGAGAAGTTAAGAGGATTACAATAGGAAGAGATGACAGAATAACCGAGGAACGAAGAACGAGAAAAAAAAAAATAGGACAAGAAAGATGGGGAAATTACAGTAATGACAGAGAGAGAGAGAGAGAGAGAGAGAGAGAGAGTACAAAGCTGGGAGATGAGAACTGGAGATCTGGAGGATGAAAGCCCAGCAGACTATACTCACTTTACTCTAACTTGGCCTCAACTTATTTGCATCTTTGGGCTATGATTTAACAACACATTTACACCAGAATATGAAGCTAGTCACAAAGAAGTGCTATGAGGAGAATGTAGCCGTAGCATTGCCTTGTGCTGTCTGAAGTTTGAAGGTGAAAAGAGTACGATATAATACGAAAAATATCAAGGTCGAAAAGGAAGCCAGAAGAAATGAAAAAAAGTCCAGGTTATCCATAAAAAAAAAAGAAAAAAAAAGAAGAAAAACACACGCATATGGCAAGTGAAAAAACTGATAAAATACACACACACACACACACACACAAACTCAAAGAAAGTCACAAAGAACAGAACCATTAAAAAAAAACATATCACGGTAATTATAAACAATATCGTCTACATCTTCCCTCAGATACTCAGAAAATACACATAAAAACAAAAGCAAACAAACAAACACTAATCGCTGTTTACCTTAATTTACACTAATCATCCCAGGCCACGATAATTACGGTACAGAAAAAGAAAAAGAATAACTAACGGGAGGGAAAGAAAAAACGTGAGGTCAGAGCTGAGAGAGAGAGAGAGAGAGAGAGAGAGAGAGAGAGAGAGAGAGAGAGACAGACAGACAGACAGACAGACAGACAGAGAATGTGTAGTGGAGTGATTCTGATAAAGATATGGGAAAGGAAAAGACAGAAAAAATAAAGCGAATGGAAAATAGAAATTAGCTGACAGAACACTGAAGAAAGACTGGGAGAAATAAAGGTTAAAAGTAAGGGAGGTAAAGAAAACGATTTAAAAATAAAAATACAGGAAGTAAACCAAGCAACCAAAATGGAAAATAAATAAGAATGCAAAGTATGTATAATGAAGTGAGTGGAAGTGAAAATGGAAAAGAACAGAGGAAGTATAAGCCTAAAAATGGAAAAGGGAAAGACAAAGAGGAGAAGAATAAAAGAGAAAGAACAGGTCAGACAAAGGAATGGAAGGAAAATATAGACAGTCCCGTCCTCTCTCTCTCTCTCTCTCTCTCTCTCTCTCTCCAAGCCCTCAATTTTCAGCCACCTGGCCTGGGATCACATCAGGGAACACACAACATCCACATCAAGGTCGCCTCACCCTTCTCTTCCCTTCACCCCTCTTCATATTTTTTTTTTAACTTTGTCCTTTATTTCTCTTCCTTAAATACTCTTGATTCTTTTTATATTTACCTTAGTACCATATTTTCTTGAGTTCCGTCACCCTCCATTTTTCACCTTAGCCTCTGTCTGTGTCTCTTTTAATGTCCCTATCTAGCTTAAGTCTTTGATTGTTCTCCTGTCTCTGTATTTTCAAGTTACTCTTATTTTCCCCTTTGTCCTTCAGATTAAAGCGATATTCTCTCATCTTATCTCTATTAGTTCCTCCCCAGTACCTTTATTTATCTCTAATAAATCACAATTTCCCCAAGTTCATTTATTTATTCTCCCTATGATGAATATTTCCCTGCTAATTTTCCTCTATTTCTTTTTCCATTTTATCCCTGATCCCCTACCTAGACATTAGTTTTCACCCTGTCATTCTATTTTTTGCCTTATCACTTAGTTTTTCTCCTCTTAATCCTCATCTTTCCTCTAATTCTTTCATTTCTCTCATTTCCACTGAAATGTTGCCTCCAGTTCTTTCATTTTTCATCTCGAACACCTCTTTTCTCTGGTCTCTTATTTCGCCATCTGGCCTGGGATCATCACCGTCAGCACACACACACACACACACACACACACACACACACACACACACACACAATCAAGGTCACTACACCCTGCTTCACTTCCCTTGACCCTTCGTTCTTCACACATTCTCTCTTACTTCTCTTGAACTTTTTTTTTTGTTCTTGAAGTGTTCTTTTGCTTTTCCTGTATGAACTTTTACACCGCGTTCTACAATATCCCATACTTCGATCTACCTATATTTTAATTTCTATTGTTTTACTTGAATATTATAGTTTTTCATCCTGTCCCTCGTACGTCACTAATTTCAGAGGATTATTTTCATCATAAAAACATTTCGGGTTCAGATTCAGAGAAAAATATCTGAATTTGATCTTCACGGTCAAAATTACCTCTCACATACCATTCCAGAGTCAACAGGGAGAATGGGGCGTGCTAACCTGACCCTTCGTAACAATCACTTCACCCAATCATTATCTCAGACCGCAGCACACCATTGTCATTTCTATTTCCCAGTCCTTACTTTCATCTCCGGTTTAAAAAAGAAAAAAAAAGAAAGCTCTATCCCTGTATCTTATTATTTCACTAGCTTCTTCACCTCATGCACCCTTATTTTTAATATTTTTTTTCTCCTTTGACACCTTTACTCCTTCCTTTAATTTCTCACTTGAATTTCCCTATATCGCTCTTAATTTTCCCCTGGTATGCTCGCTTTGAATAATTAGCTTCCACATCTCTTTCCTCCTTTTTGAATCCTTATTTCTCCCATGACCTGACTTAATTTACCACATTTTCCTCTTTCATCTCCTTTGAATTCTTACTACTCTCTCTCTCTCTCACTCTCTCTCTCTCTCTCTCTCTCTCCCTAAGACCTTAATTACCGTCAGCAAACAGCATGGGACCAAGACACTCCAAGAAAAACACGCCTCCATAAACCCTTCTTTGTCCCCTCTATTGACAGGGATGAGGGAGCAAAAACAATATTAAAGGTCATAAATTTGCATGTCGGGGCCGAGGAGACTGAACTCAAAAAAAAAAAAAAAAAAAAAAAAAAAAAAAACTCGAGGACAAACAACACTGATTGGCCCCCGATGAGGTCACAGGATTGGTGGCGGGGGTGACAGTGATTGGCTGTGAATGGTGAAGGACAAGGAAGGGGTGATGTGATTATAGTCTGATTGGGGTTAATAACACATCCCTCTCTCTTTGTCTGATTGGAGGCTTGGTGTTACTGTCTTCATGTCCTGATTGGAACCTCGATGATTGGGAATACTGATGCACCACTCCCTGCCTGTCTGATTGGATGATGGGTGTTGCTAGATAAATCTGACAATATTCTTAAGAGGCTAGGATGATCTGGACAATTGTGATCATGATAAACCACTCCTGAATGGGTAGACAGGTGAAGGACAAGGATGAGGTGACGTGATTATTATTTTGGTTGTGGCTAGGGTGAGTGGGATAATGACAGACCACTGACTGGAGGCTGGATGTTACTTTCCTATATCCTGACTGGATCTCGGATGATTGGGATAATTATAAACCATTTTGATTAAGGGCTGGACGTTATACTGTATTCATGATCTAGGCTAGGATGACTGGGATAAGGATTCATCACTTGTTACCTGCATTTCTGACTGAGGTATCAATGTTACTGATTGGGGAAAACAATGACTGGAACAATGAATCACCACTCCTTGTATATCTGACTGAAGGCTGAATGTTACTGAAATGATGTGCCTATATCCTGACTGGAGGTAGGATGATTTGGCTCAGATACTCCATCCTCTTCTCTGACTGAGTGGAGGTGGATGTTACTGTGTTTCACTGCTAACAACCAAACTAGAGTTTCGATGTTAGAGACAAAGATAAACTCTCTCTCCCTCCCTCCCTCCCTCCCTCCCTGTCTCTCTGTCTCTCTCTCTCTCTCTCTAACTGGGATTGGGTGCTACTGACTGGTGCCCGGATGACTGAGATACTGATTTTCACCACTAATATTCACTCTCCCTGTCTAACTGCGACTGGACGTTTCTGACTGGAGCTCTGATGATTGGGATAATGAACGACTCTCCCTCGGGTAATGATACACTCTCCCCCCGCCTGACTGGGGATTGGTCGACACTCGGAGTTACCCCATCACAACCTCGGCCACCCAGAAATCGCTCAGCACCCTTACCGTTTGTCTGAAGGGCGTCACGTTCTTGTGGTGGTGGGTGGGCGACGTGGGTTTTGGAGTCCCTCGCTTTCTTATATCTATCTGCCTATCAATCTATCTATCTACCTACCTACTACCTACCTATCTATCTACCTATCTGCGGTGGGTAGGCGAGTGGCTTTCGCAGTTAGTCGCCTTATACCATACATCTTATTTTATTATTTACGTACCTATCAATCTCCCTATTTTTAGTTTCCTGTGAAAAGTCGACGTAGCGCTCGTAGTTCGTCACTTGTATATCACCTCTCACTGCCTATCAACATAACTTTATCTATCCGTCTATCTATCAATCTATCTACCTATCACTCCACCTTATCCTTGACCTACCCCTTCTTCCCTAGTCACGCTCTTCCTTCTCCCTTAATCCGGACCGACAATAAATAAATAAATAAACAGATAAAAAAAAATCCTACTTCAAAGGTTAAAACACTCCAAGTCCTTGCCACAAAAGCCATCACCAACATCACCATCACTTCTTTTCCTCTCCTTCCTCCTTCACCCCTTCCCCACACCTGACCTCCCTGACTTCTTAATTACATACACACCTGACTGCCGACTTCACGACGCACTCATCTGCCTTCCTCTTACCTCCTCAACTCCTTCCTGCCTGTCGTGTGTGCCTTTGCTACCTGCCTGTTTGTCTTTGTGTTACCTCTTCACTTCTCATTTGTCTGGATTTTACTTTAGTCTCCCACTGATCTACCTCAATTTCTTTCATTCTAATTTTAGAGTTTAGCATCAAGATTCATGTTATAAAAAATCGTTAACACCATTACAAAACTACACGTCAGTATTACCATCACTCACCTATACCTACCTACTGTACAGCTAAAATACAACAAACAATGATATTCACACAAACACAACAAACCATCACACATCAACACGCAAAACTATCAAACACCAATTCCAAGACTTGACTTATATCTACCAGTGCCTTCAAACACCATCACCCTCACCACCAACACTATCATCATTACACACCCACACTAACACTACCACACATCAACATAAACACCATCACATACCTAAACACTTTTTAACAATACACAAGAACACCAACAAAACCACAACCACCACACAGCATTACGTATTCGTCCCTCGAAGCGCGCGCGCACACACACACACACACACACACACACACACACACACACACACACACACACACACACACACACACACACACACACACACACACACACACACACACACACACACATCACACAGGCAAACCACACTAAGCAATGACACACCTCCATCGCCACTCATGCAGTCTACAATAACGAAACCACCAATCTCACGGTCTGCGACACACACACACACACACACACACACACACACACACACACACACACACACACACACACACACACACATTCCTAAGATAAAGAAGCCGTCAAACCTATCGAACCCCTTCCCTACGAGATGTCTCCTACTTAAATTGTATGATGGAGAGAGAGAGAGAGAGAGAGAGAGAGAGAGAGAGGGGGGGGGAACTGACAGAAGGAATTACTAAGGACTATCTAGCATCTTCACTATAAGCTGTCTCGTTTGAACTAAAAATAAAAGAAAGGTGTGCCGGTAACAAAAACAAAAATCACACGTCATGGGACTAAAAAGAATTAACGCAACCCCGCCGACGATGATGTCATTAAATCCGGGTTACGGTGCGGCGCGGGTACTATATATTTCCACTACTCATCGACCACCTCTGACCTCACCCCTACCCCCTCCAGACTCCCGGATAAGGCTGTCACCTTCCTGTCTTGAGTTCACGGTTAAGATGAAAGGATTATACCAATACCCACACACTGAAATAATTGTTGTTGTAGTAGTAGTAGTAGTAATAGTAGTAATAGCTGCATATGCAGGTTCATCTAAAACGTGAACCCGGTGGACTACAGGCTGAAACTGCCCTCCTCCTGCAGGCCACCATCCTCCTTTCACAGAACAGGAGGAGAGTTGAGGGACTAAACATTCCCAGGAGGAGAAGTTTCTCATTCATATCGGTGCCACTACGTGAAGGCGTCCCTCCCTCCAGCACCACACACATATGGGAAGTAAGTTTACTGAAAAGATTTAACAGTTTAGGCCCGACTTGGATCCACAACATACCACAATATTCATACGCGGGGATACTCGTAATTCTTCCACCGTCATCGTCATACCCACGAGCGGCAGATGATGTGCTGCCTATTTTGGAAGCCACTAAATACTGTATGCCGTATTCTCGTCAGCTCAATAGGTTCCTCATCGCCTTACCCATACTGATTTATCTTTACAAGTGGAGCAGTATTCTTTTGTATGCTATTTACACAATTTATGTCAGTATTAATACAGGCATACATAGCATATAGCCAAAGAGGATATTAACACGCCATACGCATAATAAGTCGTAAAGGAAAGGTGCTAAGAAACCTCCCAAGCTAACAAGACCCCTGCAGCTGTACCTGTATCGGTTCATATCAGAAAAGAATAACAAAAGTGTATGGTTCATTCCATAACCCTCCCTCATGCTGCACAGGTATGAATTGGATGGGTTGCCTGTAGTAGGAGTAATACACGTGAAAGTGGTTTTGTTATAATGACTGTGTTAATTACGATGTCCGCTCATTTTAACTTGGCGTAAAACTGCAATCTCCTTGTCTTGAATACAAAGCTATAATGAGAGATGAACACTGGAATATGGTGCTAGTCACGAAAATGTGCTATGAAATAAATGGAGGGCCGTGGAGTTGTCTTATTCTGCCACTGAGCTACGGGAAGTACGCTGCACAAAGACGAGAACCTGCGCCAAGTACGAGTGAATGAACTACAGCAAGTGAAAAGTTTGGAAGCATTTGTGTTACGGCCAACCTGGGTGAAGTCTGCGATCAGGCGACTGACAATACATTCATACCCCTTTTCTGTCCAACTTTCTGCTACGAGAGTTAACACACATTCTCAGTTTTGCATGTACGCAACTGATCAGCTCTGAAACTATCTTCCTCAGTTTGTCTTTCCTTCTCCTTATTCCTTCCAGTCACGCAATTTGTTCAGGTATCTTGATATATAAAGCTCTTAAAGTTTCTTTCATTTAACTTTCTTTAGCGGGGATGAATTTACAGGATCCTAGTCTTGATTTTTTATATAATTTATACAAACAAATATATACAGTATATAAAACAGTTGGATTGATAGATAAAAGCTACATAACAGACATACAGAAAGCAGATGCAAATATTCTTTCGTTTTTTTTTCTTTTTTTACATCAGGGCTTCACAGGAACAAAATGTGAGATGATCTGAAATTATTCGCTCCAGTTAAGATAATCTGCAAAAATTCTCTCCCCAATCGCAACCTCCCCGCTCACTACTACTTCCGTCTGGCAATGCAATCAATCCAAACATTATCTTTTGAGACTCGGATTGCAACTACCTTCAATTTTGCTGTCAACTTTGCCCACAGATTGGCCCTCTTCAGTCAAGGTTCATCTCAGGCGCAGTTATAATGGCATCGAATCAGTACACAGTTAAGAATCGACAACAATATCTGTAACAAGATCAAAAACTTCAAGTGTGTGTGTGTGTGTGTGTGTGTGTGTGTGTGTGTGTGTGTGTGTGTGTGTGTGTGTGTGTGAAGACAAGTAAGCAAACCACGCCCTATCAGGGTACTCCGAACGTAACTTAAACTCCGAACTACAATTACCAAACAACAACCACACACACACACACACACACACCTACGACAACATTCACACACCCGTCACACACCTCAACACACTCTCTCCGGTACCACGCATCAAAACTACCGGTACATACGCAAAAAAAAAAAAAAAAAAAAAAAAAAAAAAAAACATGCTACCGTGTACACTTTCTTCCGGCCGCGCTACTATACGGAAATGGGGAGGGGGAGAGGGGGGGTCACGTTCTTACATCCGTCTCTCCCCCACTTCCCCCTTCCCTCATCCTCCCCCACTACCCTGCCTCGTACACTTCCATGTGATCCTCTCTCTTCCATTACCTCCCCAACTAACCAGCCTACTCCTCCCCCCTTCCCCGTCACCCTCACCATCATGTTTCCCTCCTCCACCTCTACCCTAACTTACTCCCCTATATCCCATCTCCCCTTCCTCCACCCATCCCCCATCACCGCGCTCCCCCTCCTCCACTCATCCCTCATCTCCGCACTCAACCATGCTTTCCATACACACCTCCCATTACTATCCCCACTACCCTCTCCTCCATTTCCCTTCTACCAACCCCACCATCCTTCCTACCCCCCCATCCTCCCCAACTCACGGCCTGACCCCCACTCCCCCACTCACCCTCACCTGGCCTCGTCCCAATTCATCTTGCGTTCATCTACCTTGCGTAACCCGGACGCAAAAAGGAAAAGAAAAGAAATGCGAGTTAATTCCTTGCTTCCGTTCATCTCAAATTAAAACATTAAACTACAGCCATTTTTCTACGTTCTGCCTTTTCTTCCTGCTTCCTTCAATTTCTTTCTATTTCCTTCTGCCTCTTCGAACTTTCTACTATTTCCCTCACTTTCCTCCAATTTCCATTACCTTCTCATTTCCTTCAACTCCTCATTTCCTATTTCCTTCGAGTCCTTAAGGTTTTTCTTCAATTCCTTCCCATTTCCTTAACCTCTTCCAATTTCCATTACCTTCTCATTTCCTTCAACTCTTCATTCCTATTTCCTTCGAGCCCCTAACATTTTTCTTCAATTCCTTCCCATTTCCTTAACCTCTTCCCATTTCCTAGACGTCCATCCCATTTCTCTTCCCATGTCCAGCCCGTTTCCCACTTCCTTCAACTCCTTCCCATTTCCTTTAACGTCTTCCCATTTCCTCCAGTTTCTTTCCATTTCCTTCACCCTAATCCCTTTTCCAGCACCTTACACGTACCCAAACACCTGGAAGACGATCAATTAATTAAAACCAAATGCAAGTCTTGTTATCACACTAGAAAATTTATGACAGAAAGCACAGCGATCCCTCGTTTGTCATTCTAATATATAATTCATTTTCCTTCCATGAATTACAGTCTTTTTCTTTTATTTTTGCTGATATATTATGCCGGAGAGAGAGAGAGAGAGAGAGAGAGAGAGAGATTTTATTTTTGCTGATATATTATGCCTGAGAGAGAGAGAGAGAGAGAGAGAGAGAGAGAGAGAGAGAGAGAGAGAGAGAGAGATTTTATTTTTGCTGATATATTATGCCGGAGAGAGAGAGAGAGAGAGAGAGAGAGAGAGAGAGAGAGAGAGAGAGATTTTATTTTTGCTGATATATTATGCCGGAGAGAGAGAGAGAGAGAGAGAGAGAGAGAGAGAGAGAGAGAGAGAGAGAGAGAGAGAGAGAGATTTTATTTTTGCTGATATATTATGCCGGAGAGAGAGAGAGAGAGAGAGAGAGAGAGAGAGAGAGAGAGAGAGAGAGAGAGAGAGAGAGATCCCTTATGCAACCTTGCCACGTGAAAGGTCGGGGTGGCGCGTGTTGCAAGGCCTTACTCAAGCCCATCATCATCATCATCATCATCACCTGCTATGCACTAAAGCTGGCAAGTGGAGTGGCCCGGAAGGAAAGGGAGGCGGGGGAGGGGAACGGAGAAAGAGGTGGAGGGGGAGTGGATGAAATGGAAAGGAAGGAGTATACATGAAGAGATAAGGATGCCTCTCTCTCTCTCTCTCTCTCTCTCTCTCTCTCTCCTGCGTCATTTTTCCCGTAGTCTTCCCTGTAATTATACTTCTTCCTCTCTCAATCTCTACCTCCCTGTTTCTCCACCGTTCTTTCACTTCTCCTTTACATTTCGTCCATCCATCCCTCTCATCCCTCACCCCATCATTATTCTCAACGCCAATTAAGTAAATCTTCAATATCCTTTCAACCTCGCTTTCTTACAGATCGTCTCTTATATTATTAGGATTTCCTGCATAATTTTTCATATATTTTCCACACTGATTCTAATTTCACTTTTCCTCACCACTAATTCATGTGGATCTACTTTCTTTTTTTAATATATTTTTCTTGTCTATTACAAAGCATGCTCGTCACTTCCTGTCTTTGAATAATAGCCTTGTAAGCATCTCTCTCTCTCTCTCTCTCTCTCTCTCTCTCTCTCTCACACACACACACACACACACACACACACACACACACACACACACACACACACACACAAATTTAGCCACTGGATGTTGCTTCTCACTAGTCGATGTCACTGGTCATAAGTACATCACGAGACAGACAGACAGACAGGTAGACTGACATAGAGAGACAGACAGGTGTTATACTGAGATACCTGTGTGTGTGTGTGTGTGTGTGTGTGTGTGTGTGTGTGTGTGTGTGTGTGTGTGAAAATAAACTGGGATAAGATGACAGGGGAATATCATGGTAATCTATCTATCTGTCTATCTTTATATGTCTGTGTGCTTATCTATCTAAGAGAGAGAGAGAGAGAGAGAGAGAGAGAGAGAGAGAGAGAGAGAGAGACAGAGACCACACCAGACATAATCACACATCTACAGCAAAATCTCTCTTCGCTATCTACCTGGAAATCTGGAGGTAAAAACGGAAAACACTCTCTCTCTCTCTCTCTCTCTCTTATAGCAGGGAGAGCTCACTTGACTTTCCAATTTTTTTTCGTCTTTTCCATATACGTTTTGGGCTGCAACTTAGCTTTCTCCATTTCTCTGAACAAATATATAGTGTTTTCTATCGTTTGCTTTCAAGGTGTCTTTTATTTTGAAGCTTCTTTACTATCTTTCTTTAGCTTTCTTTATTTTTCTTTATCGTGGTGGTGAGCTTTCTTTTATCTTTTAATTTATCGTGACTCAGGATTTACAGAGGTTTAATCTTCTCTTTAATTTGGGTTTTATCTTTTCATTAAGCTAAGGAGTTTTTCTAAGGCATGGTGTATAATTCTCTCTCTCTCTCTCTCTCTCTCTCTCTCTCTCTCTCGTAAGCCTCTTAGCGCGTCGTCTCCAGAAAACATACCTAAGGTTATTATTCCTTTCTCCTGTTCTACTACGCTTTCTTCCCCAAATCCTTATCTCTGTCTTTATCACTTTCCCTTACCTATTTTTCCCTCTTATCGGCATATTTTCTTTCCCCTGCGTCTTAGGGGATCTCGGTGTCTCTTTCGTCTCTAGTGTCTCTTAAGTTTTCGTCTCTAGGTGTCTCGTGTCTCTTCATTATTCGTCTCTATGTACCTGATTTTTGTTCTTACTGTTCTTGGTGCGATGTTGATGTTTTCCTAATTTCTTTCGTCTGTTCATGATTGTGTTATTTATCTTACCAACTGAGAGTTTTTTTTGACAATGCCTCCTCCTCTTCTTCTTCTTCTTCTTCTTCCTCCTCCTCCTCCTCCTCTTCCTCGTCCTCTAAACCCTCGTCCTCTTCCGCCTCTTCTTCATTTCCCCACTTTTTTCTCCTACTCCTCCTCTTCCCCGTCCTCCTCCTCCTCCTCCCAACTCTTCCTTTTCCTACTGTTCTTCTTCTTCTTCTGCTTCTTCTTCTTCTTCTTCATCATCATCTTAATCTTCTTCTTCCAGGTCTTCTTTTTCTTTCACTTATCATCTCCAGAAACCTTTTTTTATTATTATTACACATAAAAGCTGTTTTTATTTTTCCTTTTTCTCAATTACCGACTCATTCTCTCTCTCTCTCTCTCTCTCTCTCTCTCTCTCTCTCTCTCTCGTTCATTACATCAAAAGATTTCAGCCCAGGAATTCCACTACTAATAGGCATTTTCTTTTATAATTCTTTTTTTTTTTTTTTTTTTCAAGAACAATAATTATCGTTTTTCTGCTCGTCATCTGATATTTCAACTCTATTATTTCATTTACACAGAGACAGATAAACAGAGAGATAAACAGGCAGGTAAAAATAAATGGATAGGTAGAGACAGCCAGACGGAGAGATAGTTACATAGACAGACAAAAATAAATGGATAGGCAGAGACACACAGATGAAGACAGATACACAGACAGACAGACATAGATAGATATATAGACAGATTGATACAATGGTTGAATTTCTGACCTATCCTATCAATTAATACACCGATAAAACAACCTTTTAATAAACTCTTCAATAATAAATGTCACTATTCACATCCATCATACATTTTTTCCTCTGTCAGTAACTCATCACAAGTTATTTCCAACACTCAGAATAAATTTAAAGTACCAGTAATTAAAATCTGGCATTAAGTATATTACGGAAAATGAGCTAAAAAAAAATCTAAAATCAAAATATAGCCTCCTGAGCAGATACTTGAGAGAGAGAGAGAGAGAGAGAGAGAGAGAGAGAGAGAGAGAGAGAGTAAAGGTATCCATCAAGAAATAAACACTTTAAAATATCTTCGTTAAATCATAACCTACAATACACAGCTTCCTAATTTCAAACTAATTTATTTTTTTTTATTTTTGAAACTGCATTGCTTTATTGTGTACGAGACACTGTAAGAATTCAAAAACAATCAAAAAAGTAATAATCATAATAATAATAATAACAAAAATAATAATAATCATAATAATAATAATAAAATAATAATAATAATAATAATAGTAATAATAATAATAATAATAATAATGCCAGCCAACAAATAACATAAAAAATATTAAAGTTCACGAACAAGATTTTTTACTTTCTTCTCTAGCACTGAGGTCCACAAAGCAATATTAAGTTTTATTTTTTCCATTACATAATCTTGAACACGTAAAGAAAAATCCAGAGTCATTCCTACTTTCTCCTCTAATTAATTCTTTCACTACGATGGCGACTGTTTTCAATTCAATTTTGCAATCTCCAAACGATTTTACTCAGCTCCATTTTTCGAACTGGATGGAGAGACTATATATATTGCCTTAAATAACCCCTTACTTGGAAAACAAAACAAGAACTACCAACACAGGCCAGCGTGAACCAGACTTCCTTCCATCATCATCCAAGCCTTCAAAATTATCTGCTCCACACCACAGCGAAATCGAAGAAAAGAAAAAAAAACATAAATCGTAGAGAGAAAAGTCAGCATTGGGCGGCATGACAGAACTAACTTTTTCATTTTTTTTTAGATGCATTTTCTTTTTTTACCTAACAATAATGGTAAAAAAAAAATCAATAAGAATGTAACAACTCAGGTAAGTAATGAACCGTAGGAGACACGAAACTACACACACACACACACACACACACACACACACACACAGTAACCTTAATATATACAAAATGCACAAAAAACACTTAACAATTACCTCAAGGTGTCCAGTTAGCTTTACATTCTCCCAGTTACAATAAATGAAAAAATGAATAAAATAAAAGAATATCACCCCGCAAATATATGCAAATTAGCTTCAAGACATAAATCCGAGAAATGATAATATTCTCGTGATGCCGCTTCATTTTTTTTTTCTTCCCTAAGCATAAACTAATATCAACTTTAACCCTCCCTAACAACGAAGATTTTCTTGTAATATCAACGGCCGATTTTCTTTTTCTTCATCTTTCTCTTCCTCTTCTACACCTTTCTCTTCGTCTTCTTTTAGGTGTGAATAGAACCCTCGCAGCGAAAGGGTTAAGTGTTACGCAAAAGTATTCGTATCGTATGGTATGAAAATTAATTGTTGGTCTGGATGTCAGTAGTCACAACCACGAGTAACCCGTTTCACTACATCATCCAAGCAAGTATAAGCAATTTAGATGTCCAGTGTTAAATCAAAACAATTCAGTCGCCAATAGCAAATCTTTAGACCAGCATTCAATTTTAGAAACACGAAAAGAGTAATGGAGATCTGTTTTTATACCAGCTCGTCCACTCATTATTACCCATTTGTCGCTATGAATCTGTCACATTTAGTTAGTAAGGAAATGTCCCTGGCAAACCCACATAACAAACAGGCTTGATCCATACCCCCAATTACATCAATATAAATCAATCATCAATCAATCTTCGAGTAAGCAGTCAATCGCGGCGGTCTCCCCCTTCCACCTTCTCCCCCTGGGGCGAACACGAAGGCCCCTGAGGCACCCCCGTCACGGCACGTCCTGGGGGAAGGGGGAGGGGGCATGGTGATGGAGGAGGGGGAGGGGGTAAAGGGGGAGGAGGGAGACACTCTAACTACAGTGTAAATAGAAAGAACAACAATGTGGGTCGCACGCCTCACTAATGGATGGATGGATGGACCCCTGACGGACTTCCTCTGGGAATGATGGGAGGGGGGGAAGAAGACAGAGAGGAAAAGGGAGGGGAGGGGAGAAAGGAGAGAATATTAGAGAAGTTAAGAATATTATGAAGAGAAAATTTAAGAAAAGTTCGGAGAAATGAAGGGAAGGGAAAGACGGGAGGTGGGGAAGGGAGATCGGGGGGGAAGGAAAGAAGGGGAAATGACGACAAGAAAGAATAAAAGAAGAGAGCATAGTAAAAGAAGAGAAGTAGGAGGAGAAGCGGAAAGGGAAAGGAGGGAAAGGGGGGCATTGGGGAAGAGCGAGAGGGGAAGGGAGGGGAAGAAAAGATAGAAGAGGAAAGAACAGAACACAAGGGAAGGGAGAGGAAAGGACAGACGAGGAGGGAATGGAAAGGGAAAGGAGGAAGACAAAAGAAGTATAAGAAAAGAATGCGAAGGGTTGGGAAATGGAGGAAAGGAAAGGGGAGAGGAAAGAGAAGGAAAACTGAAAGAAGAGAATGCGAGGAACATAAGGGAAAGGTAGGAGAGAGCAAAGAAGAGAGGAGAGGAGTGGAGAAGAGTGAGAGGAGAGACTGAGAATGAGGGAGAGGAAAGGAGGAATGAAAATAAGAACTGGGAAGAGAAAGGAAGGAGAGGAGATGCTGAAGAATAATGGCGTAAAAATATTAAACTTATTTTACACCTTGCGTGATTAGTACGAAAACAATTTTATTCATTACAGGCATACCCAGGAGCCAAACAATTTCTAGTAAAGTACATATATGCGAGCTTGATGCTGCTGCTGCTGATGATGATGATGATGACGATGAAAATAATAATAAAAACCATAACAATACCATTAAATAATAATAATAATAATAATCATCATCATCATCATAATCATAATAATAATAATAATAATAATAATACACCTAAAGCAAACACCACCTTCCATATCTCCCCTACCTGTCTAATTACCTCAGGACAGGTAAACCCCTCCACCAGGTACACACTTGAGCTCTTAGGCTGTCCCGTAAGGTGGTCAGTTAGGACCCTCTGAGATAACGCGGAGAAGGAGGAGGATACGACCTGAAGGGAGGGAGAGAAGGGAGGCAAGGGAGATAAGAAAGGGAGGAGGAAAGGAAAAAGGGGGAAGGGGAAGAAAAGGAATAGGGTACGAAAAGCAGAGAAAAGGGAACGATGGAGGGAGATACATAGTGAGAGAGGGGAGGTGTTGAAATAAACGCAAGAGGAGGAGCTTCTTGGTAAAAGGAAAGGAAGGGAGAGGAAAAGTAAGGTAAGAGGGAGATTTGGAGGAAGGAAAGGGAAAGGGAGGATGAAGACACGGAAGGCAAGAAAAATCAAGCTGGATAAAAAAGGGAACAAGGGAGACAAAACATAAGAAGAGGGCGATCAAGGAAAATGAAAGAATTATGCAAGCCAACACTGACAAAATGGATAGGAAAAAAAGCATGATAAAAAAACAGGAAAAAATACAAGATAAGGTGGGAGGGGAAAGGGGAAGAAAAGTAGGGGAGGGAGGTAAGAACATGCAGTAAATGGTGAATGAAATGGTCAGAATTGGGTGAATGAGAAGTGAACGATTGTGGGGAGACAGATAACAGGGAGGAGATTTGGGTGACAGGAGGGGAGGGGACGGGGAAACAGAAATGACGTGAAGGGAATTAACAATAAGTGGGGGAGAATCTTGTGGAGAACTGAGTGAAAGAAGTGAAAAGCAGTAGGAGGCGAAATAAGAAGGTAACAGAAGAAGAAAGACTGGGCTGAGAGGGGATGCCTAGGGAAACGAAAAGTAAAGATAGGAGACAAGTAAAATGAAGTGAAAAAACGATCTAAGAATGGGGAAGATATGGAGAGGAAGAAGAGAAATATCGTGGAAAAACAAGTGAAGATAAGAGGGAGAGAAAGATTATGGCGACAGGAGAGACGGATGAGAATGAGAAGTAAAGAAAGAAGGTTAAGAATAAACAGGAAATGATCTTAAGAAATAGGAAGAAGAGGGTGAGAAAGAGGTGAAAGGGCGAGGCTGTGAGTGGGATGATGTGGGGGGGGGGGGATTAACGGGACTAGACGATAACACTGTACTTAATGAGGGAGAGGCCAATTAGCGCCTGAAAAATGAGCGGCGATTAGGCTACCTCATGTCCACATCGTCAGAACACGTGATAGCATTTAGGCAGTTTCTTTTGCCAACTCTCTTAATTTTTTTCTTCCCCCTGTGACTTTCTCGAATGAATTTTTCTGCCACCTTTTTGAACACGTGATTTTACTTCCTGGATTCTTCTTCCTAACCCCTTCAGCCCAATGACGTATTTACTTGTTCCTCCTACCACCAGGCGATTTTACTCATCCTCCAAAACAGTTCTCTAGCAGTAAAGGGGTTCATGAAGGCTTTACCTAACCCCTCCAGTTCGAAAAGTCTCTCCAAAGCTTAATAACATCGTCTCGTAATAATAATTTAAAAAAATGGAATATAAAATACGTCATCAGTTAACCTCATTTTTCCTCTACGGCCAAAATTTTCCTTGCCCTTTCTGACCTTTCTCAAATTTTTCCCTGTCTCCCTATACGCTACCCTGCCCTTTCCCAGATTTCCCCTGCCTTTCTCTATAGTCTCCCCTGCCACTCACCAGATTCTTTGGTTTCCCTAGATTTTCCCCCGCCTCGCCATGTATTCTTCCCTGCCTGGCCTCATTTTTCCCGTACATCTCTACAACACTCCTAAATATTCCTTGCTTAAAGGTGAGGAGAGCCTGCATGCTTTCCCATCTTAAACTTCGAATCCTGTAACAGATATTATAATTGTAACAACGTCGAAAGGACCAACAGGACTCTTGCCGTTAGCCTTCCTCTGTACTCCTGTATTCTCTTTCCCACTCCACATTCTCCCCCAGAAACCCATATTTTCCCCTGCCTTTCCCCATATCTCCGTCTTAGCCCAGATTCTCTCCATATAACTCCTGATTCCCTCCTGCAGCACCCCAGATTTTACCGTACCTCTCTCTCTCTCTGGATGTGTACACCGAGGAAAAATGTGCCCATGGTGTATGAACAATTATATACCGTACACAAATGAATCCCTTTATGTGTCACTGGCGTACACAGACTCATCTTTTATGCACAAATTTCACTAGCTTTCTCGGTTAGCCAAGTACTGCTGGTGATTTGTATGCTGAATGAAGTGGTTATCAGATTTCTCCTCTCTCTCTCTCTCTCTCTCTCTCTCTCTCTCTCTCTCCATGACATGCAAGACGCAGAACAAAGTCTCAGTCATGAATGGGAGGAACAAAATAGATTGAGGACGAGTACACAACGAAAGAAAAGGATCTCTATGAAAAAGTGGTAACGAATGATGGACAACAAAACGAGTGTGTGTGTGTGTGTGTGTGTGTGTGTGTGTGTGTGTGTGTGTGTGTGTGTGTGTGTGTGTGTGTGTGTGTGTGTGTGTGTGTGTGTGTGTGTGTGTGTGTGTGTGTGTGTGTGTGTGTGTGTGTGTGTGTGTGTGTGTGTGTGTGAGAGAGAGAGAGAGAGAGAGAGAGAGAGAGAGAGAGAGAGAGAGAGAGAGAGAGACCCCAGCAGGTAGCCAGGGTTACGGTCAGGTCCTGTTACTCTTACTTTATGTGACCCCGCTCCTTACACGCTCTAAGAGGGGGTAATGGGGGAGAGGGGTGTCGGGGCGGGGGGAGAGGGAGAGGTCAGGGAGGAGAGGGTGTAAGGGGTGGGGGGAGGGGTGCGGGGAAAGGTAGGTGACAAGGGATGTACGGGTGGAAACCAGGAAATGAGGAGAGGGCTGGGGCAGTGGAAGGGTTGGGGATGAGGGGAAAGATGGGTGTTAATTCGTGTAAGGGAGAAGGAAAATAGAGATCACTGGGGGAAGGGGAAAAGGTGGGCGATGAGTGGAACAGAGGAAAGATAGAGGGATCAAGAGGGGAAGATGAGTGTTGGAGGGACGCGGAAAGGTGGAAGAAAAGTGGACAAGAGGACGAGTAATTTAGGAAAAGAACAGAGGTGCGGGGGAAAATGTGGGGCTAAAAACAACGATCAGGGATGAGAAATGAGTGAGAGAGTAATTAAGATATCAGGGAGAAAGGTGGGTGTGACATGGGGTAAAGGAGGGGAAGAAAGGTGGGGGAAGGTGAACATCAAAGAAGTGGGAAAGATGAATGGGTGTCGAAAGGGAGGGGAAGGTTTGGGACAAAGGGGTGAGGGGGAATGAGGCAAAGAAGAGGCAGGGAGAGAAATAGGAATGAGGAGAATGGCAAGGAGAGAAACAGGGGTGAGGTAAAAGGCATGGAGGGAAATGGGAGTGCGGGGAAAGGCATGGAGAGAAATGGAGTTGAGGGGGAAGGCAAGAAGTGAAACAGGAGTGAGGGGAAAGGCAAGAAGAGAAATAGGGGTGAGGGGAAAGGCATGGAGAGAAATAGGGGTGAGGGGAAAGGCAAGGAGAGAAATAGGGGTGAGGGGAAAGGCATGGAGGGAAATGGGGGTGAGGGGAAAGGCAAGGAGAGAATTAGGGGTCAGGGGAAAGGCATGGAGGGAAACGGGAGTGAGGGGAAAGGCAAGGAGAGAAATAGGGGTGAGGGGAAAGGCATGGAGGGAAATGGGAGTGAGAGGAAAGGTAAGGAGAGAAATAAGGAGTGAGGGGAAAGGCAAGGAGAGAAATGGGGATGAGGGGAAAGCCAGGTACAGAAAGAGGTGTGGCGGAGAAAGGTGGGGGGAAAGGGGTATCAGACGGGAAAGTTTGGATAAAAAAAAGGGGTGGAAGTGAAACGCTGGAATGAAAAGAAGGGTAAGAGTGGAAGATGGATGGGTGTCAGTGGAAAGATGCTGGGGAAATGTGGTGGTAAAAATATGAGGGAGAAAGATGGGGATGAAAAGATGGGGCGAGGGGAAAAACCTGGGTGTCAGTGGCGGTGTGAGGAGGGGAGGGGGGAGGAAAGATAGGGGGGGGAAATGGGCTTCAGGGGAGGGTTAACGGAGATAAAAAGATCAAGGGGTGGGGGAGGAATAGTGTTAAGGGGGGGGCTGAAGGAGGGGACAAAGGGAACACGTGAAAGATAAGGAAGTAAGGGACAGGGAGGAGGGGGATAGGGTGTACGATCAGGAGTGGTTAGACAAAGGTAGAAGTTAGAGAAAAGGGTAAAGGGAAGCCTGTTGTTATGAGGCGCTACAAGGAATAAATTCGCTCTCTCTCTCTCTCTCTCTCTCTCTCTCAAACAACACATCCACACGAAACACGACCCTGACCCAGCCTCCTTCTAGATCCGGGTTACGCCACTGTTTTTTACACATAGTCCCTATGCTACACTTCCTACCGACGAGGGAGGAAGCTTAAGACTAGCCCACCAACATCCACCCTAAATCCAGTTTGCGTCATCAGCTTCCTTTTAGATTTTTTTTGTCGCCTTTCTTTGCCCACGCAGCATCCACTAACAAGATCACGTGGGGGTTGTTAGGAGGACGCAGGAGATGGTGTGGGGGAGGAGGGTGGAAGGAGGGAGGGGACTGGAAGAAGGGTGGAGACGGGAAGTGGCGAGGAATGGAAGGAGAGTGGAAGGAGAGAAGGAGACTGGAAGGGAGGAGGATGGCTTGTGGGAGTGAGGGAGACTGGAAGAAGGAAGAAGGGAGACCGGAAGGAGGGAGGGACGCTGGAAGAAGGAAGGAGGGAGACTGGGAGGAGGGAGAGAGACTGGAAGGAAGGTGACTTGTACGGCGGGAGGGAGAATGGAAGCAGGAAGAGAGGAGATTGGAAGGAGGGAGAGAGGGTTGGAAGGGAAAGAGAGAAAGAGAGACTGAGGTGGAGAGACATGGTGGACATAAGCCTGACAGAACAGGATCACTGGGTTGGTGACAAGGGCAGTTTACTCCTACGGGCCAAGTCTAAGATCATTTGGTGTGAGAACTACATCATCCTCATCCTGCACATTCCTAATGATTCACGTCCATCCTATCTTTAAGTGGGGATGGGGTTCGGGATGATGATGATGATGATAATGATGATGATGATGATGATGATGATGACGACGATGATGATGATGATGCAAAATTCTGTGTTACTTACCCTTTCTCAAACTTATTTCTTATCATTTCTTATCCCCCTTCTTATCTTCTTATTTCTAGGGATCTTTGAGCAGCACCTCCTTCACCTCCGTCCCCTGATTTCCAATTTTCCTTCCTTCTAGTCTTATTATCCCTCCCCCATTTCTATCATTTCTTTCCCACTTCTCCTTGCTCCCCAAGTTTTCATGCATCCATCTTTTACCTCCCTTTCCCAAATCCTATATATATATTTTTCCGTTTCTCTCCTAATTCCTCATTACTTTTCTGTTAATCTTTCCCTTCTTCTTTCTCAACTCCTCTTCCCTTGATCCAGTCTCCATCTTCTCTTCCTTTCCCATCCATTCATTCATCTATTACTTGTACGTCTCATTAAATTCAATACACACACACACACACACACACACACACACACACACACACACACACACACACACAAACACACACACACACACACACACACACACACACACACACACACACACACGAAAGATCCAGCTCGGTGACGCCATTCATATTCTCCCTCTTGCTATCACCGTGCGATTATATTCAGTTCAGGAAGAAAAACCCCCTCACATGGAAGGGATCAGAAACAGCTCCATTAAACCTTACGAAATATTACGGACGGTCCATTAGCTCTTACGAAACCTTAGGAACGGTCCACTAAATCAAACTAAATATAATGAACTAAGGACGGCCCATGAAATCTTACGAAATCTTTTGAGCTACGTACGGCCCACTAAATTTTACGAAATCTTGTGAGCTACGGACGGTCCACTAAATCTTACGAAATCTTACGAACTACGGACGGGAATGCTGGTGACTCCACCCTCTTACACTCCCCATCCTAGTGGCAATATTTATAAACCATCCTAAGCCTAAAATGAGTAATAAGACTGTCTGTATATACCACTGCCATCACTTATACCACACCTAAAAACTTCATAATTAAACCAATGAATAAAAAAAAACTAAAAAAAAATATACGATAAAAGTTAATTATTATGGGACTTGTTTTTACTGATTTGTTTTTATCGACAAAGTAGTTTAGGATCTTTTTTAAATGGGGTCCCAGGTTAGTTAAGATCCTTTTTAAATACGCTCCCAGGTCCCCCAGTCCCTTGTCCCTAATCTCTCAAATTTATGCATTCGAAACCGCAAGGGGACGTGTGTGAATGCACTGAGAGAGCGAGAGGGAGGCTTTGTGGCACCTCTCTCTCTCTACTTTGCGTCATTTTTTCAGTCCATGTCGATATAAAGGAAAGGAATAAATAACATGCAAGAGGATGATAACCTGTAATATGCAAACTAAATCGCTGAGTGAAAAAAAAAAATCTTAATCTGGCTAAAATATGACCCTTACAGAGGCAAGACTGAACCCAAAATCTATGGGGCTGAGTCTATCCTGGTCCTGCGCAAGTCAGCACGTCCTTCCTTCCGCAGCACAGAACCCCATATGATCAACCTTATGACGCCTGTTCGTTAGGGTGATTTTGGTTAATGAGAAAAGGGGGGGCAAGATAAAGACACCCTTATGACACATGTTCGTTAGGGTCATTTAGGTTGCTAGGGTGCGACAGGGGGAGCAGAGCAAAACCATACTTGTGATATAGGTTCGTTTGGGTGAAAAATACCTACAATAAACCCTAGAAGACATTATCGCAACGGTATAAAAACGATGAGCCTTTCCATCCCCATCATCATCATCATCATCATCATCACCATCATCATCCCAACCTTTATTCTCACCCAAAATAATAATAATGCGAGGTTTTCCCCCCAAAGATGAATAAAAAAAAAAAAAAAACTACCCCGACAACCCCTTATAGTACAATTACATCTTATCCCTATTCCAATCTCGTTATCTCCAAGTGATTACCGGTATACTCAACGCAGGAGCCTCTCGCAGAAGAAAAAAACAACTAAATTTAATATCTAGGTAAGCTGACTACCACACTACACAAATAAAATGTTTAAAATTAACAGGAAACAGGCGAAAAATCTCTAAAAATATTTGTAGGAGGACAATGAATGACTCTCTTCACGACTGCTGAGTGTTTGGTTGTGAAATGCTAAACGGATAATCAGCTGTCTGGTAGATGAGGACACACACACACACACACACACACACACACACACACACACACACAATTACGTACATATACATACGAGTACATACACAAACACACACAAGCACATAAATTTGGCCTAAACACATAAAGCACGTACATAAATAACAATATCACAATCACACAAAAGATAAATACATATCAGTGCACGAGACAAACATAAATCAGACAGATATGTACACTAAACAAACACAAACTGACACACACACACACACACACACACACACACACACACACACACACACACAGATCCACCAAGTACAGACACAAAACATGCACGAAAATACAAGAACACGACAATAACCATAAACACATTTCGGTAAACGCAGGTAATAATAAAAAAAAATACATAAATAAATAAATAAATAAATGAGACCTATATATCTTGCCACCCCTTGGGAATCCCGTAGTGTGTGGGGCGTGGGAGGTGTCGAGGCCTAAGTTATCGTAGTACAGATAATTTATGTCGTAAGAGACTATCCTACGACTCTGGCAGCGTCTTACAAGATTAAAAATAAAAATAAAAAAGTCAACTTCTGGATTCGTACCGGAGGCAGTATTCACAAATTTTCTTAAAGCGAAGGTACGTTTATTTATACTTTATCATTAACAGCTACCAAACACTTTATAGCGAAAACTGACGCGACTAATAACGTGAAAATGGCGACGAAACAAACCGACTTCTGATAATAATGATCTGCTATGGAAGTCTGTTTATCACGGATCTGGTTAGGATGCTTTATAAATCGGCACCTGAGCTCCACCCCTGTATACATAAAAATTCACAAGTTATTCATCGAGTTAACTGCAAACACTTGATTTTTTTTTCTTTTAATCCTCCGTCCCTCTTAGCCCACTCTTCTTTTTTATGCAGCTTGGACTCTCTCTCTCTCTCTCTCTCTCTCTCTCTCTCTCTCTCTCGCGTGACTGGCCTGTCTCCTAGTCGTGTTTGTCTTTTTGCCTTTCCTCCTGGATCCCTGCCTACCCTCTGCTTGCCCTTCTTCTGCCTACCTTCTCCCTGCTTACCTTCCCTCCTATCTTCTTTGTGCCTAACTTTACTCCACGTCCCTGCTACCTACTTTTTTTTTTACACACGATGAACCTACCTACTGTTATGTTCCCTTGCCTACCTAGTCTCCACCTCCCTCCTACCTACTTATTCTCTCCCTGCTTACCCTCTAAGTTCCTTCTACCTTCTCCCTGCCTATATACTTAACACTCCCTGCTTACCTTTCCTCCACCTCCCTTCTACCTACCTTCTTCTTATCTAACTTCCTTCCAACTCCCTACTCATCCTCCTTCTATCCTCCCAGTGCCTACCCATCCTCCACCTCCCTCCAACCTACCTTTCCTTCCCCTCCCTCCTACCTACCTTCCCTCCTGCCTCCTCTCTCCATGCCTTCCTCCTGTCTTTCCAGCTGCCTGCTAGATTGCCTGCCTGTCTCTTCACCTGTTTGCCTAGCTTTCCTACCTGTCTATAAGTTTTTACTGTTGTTTGCCTGTCTGTCTGATTCAGTTCTTGGCTGTATGTTAATATGACTCTCTCTCTCTCTCTCTCTCTCTCTCTCTCTCTCTCTCTCTCTCTCTCTCACACACACACACACACACACACACACACACACACACACCTGTCCCCGCCCACACCCAAACACGAAGACACACGCCCTTGCTGCAATCTACCATTTTCTTTTTTACGCCACTTACTCAGGGATGCTAATGTCAAAGCTCCGTCCTTAGATCATGGTAAACAGCCTTCTTATCCAATCATTTACGTATTAACCATTCATATATAATAATTGTACCTGTGATTATCGTTAATTACTCCTCTTGATTCTAATAACGTTAATTTATTGATACGCAGTCAGTTTGAAAAATCTGTTTTAGCATACGCGGGAGGATTAACCCTGCATGATGATAAGGTATAGTAAGATTATTTTCTGGCTAACATCAGATGATTTTAGTTAGATGGATCGATTTTCTAGCTCAGGACCGACTTCTCTAGCCCTGGACCGATTTCTCTAGCTCTGGACCGACTCATCTAGCTCTGGACCAACTTATCTAGCTCTGGACCGACTTCTCTGGCTGGAAGGGTTAAAAAAAAAAAAAATCTCCAATCTTAATACAACGACGGTTTATTCTTTATTCTGACATACAGCACATACATTCGCCAGACTTACGCAGCTCAGGAGAGAAACCTATGAGTGAAGGTGTGTTACAGAGAAGACTTCGTTAGCCCTTCCAATTATGGATGTGTTTTCTCATTTCATTTTACTTCGCGTCAAAGAATTTAATCACCTTAGGAGATATTAAAGACTTGGGAGATATTAAAGACTGACGCTGCCTCTGACGCACCCCCACCTACCTCATCTCCACCTGCTTCACCCCGATCCCCCTCTCTCCCCACCTCCCTCAATCTTCCTGCCTCACCCTCACCCTTACTGCCTCACCCCACCTGCCTCAACCATCGCCTGCTTCTCCACCCCTCATGCCTCAACCTCCTCCTTCATTATCCCCACCTGCCTCAACATTTCTGCCTCAATCTTCCTGCCTCACCCGTCACCTGGCACCCGGCCCAGCTCTGCCTCAGACTTGACTAAGGTAACATGTATTTAAGAACAGACGTTGGCGCTCCTGCAGTCTGGATTATTTCTTGTCTGGATGTGTGTGTGTGTGTGTGTGTGTGTGTGTGTGTGTGTGTGTGTGTGTGTGTGTGTGTGTGTGTGTGTGTGTGTCTCTCTCTCTCTCTCTCTCTCTCTCTCTCTCTCTGGGGTTCAGTGACTGGGGAAGCGAGTGGGTTTATAAGAAGCATGTTGGTGAGGGCGCAGGGAACAGTTCACGGTGTGCGCAGTTGCATGACCTCACACGGACCATCACCACACACCTCACCTCCACACACACACACACACACACACACACACACATACCATCCCCTCCCACACAGACATAAGATAACGCAGGCGGAGGAGGAAACTAACGTGGCTGTAGTTCGTCTACCTGAACACTCTCTGGCTCCTATGACTCACACTCAACTAGATAAAATAATTGGCGTTAGATAGAATAGAATACTAGAGTTGTCATGACCACTGAAGGTTAATTTACTGGAGATTTTCGCCTTTTCTGCAGCTTAATTTCCGTTGCTCAATAGGGAAATGAGACCTAAGTGGCTGTACATCCTGCCATATATATATTTTACCAGCATGATATTCTGGTGATATTCTCTGGTTATATCTCAGTATTCATGATGGAGAGAATGCAATTTGGTCTAGGTGAGGGAAAATGTTGTGTCTTATAAGCCCATATCCACAGAATAACTAATATATTTTTTCTTCTTCTAAAAGAATTTGGGACCATGAGTCGTAATGCACAAAACAACTTACACAAATTATTCCTTCCTAACTAAAAGTGGTTTGTGCAAAAAGAACAAGAGACATCGGAAGACCATGTACTTCACTACTTTTTCCTTCCTGCAAATTAAGTCTTAGACACGACACGGAATTGGTAGTAAGACTGAATGTTAAGTTGTGGACATTAAAACTATAAGATTTTCACTCTAACTTGCCCTAACATTGCCATCTCTCCACACTGAATGCTGAATTACAACAACAGATTAACACTAGAATATGATGCTAGTCACGAAGAAGTACCATGGAAAGGATGTACAGCCAAAATGTTGTCTTATTCTACAACTGAGTTACATGAAATTAACTGCAAAAGGACGAAAATATGGGCCAAGTTAAAGTAAAAACCGTATAGTTCACTTTATTACGATGCATAACGAGACATTGAGCGATAACCTTCGAGACCCATTGGTGCGATCTCTGAGGTCCAACAGACTTTTCAGAATATTCAGAAAGTTTCATAAATGTTCATCTAGAAAGTGAAGTGAGTCATATTACCCTCTAAAATTGCACGTCCTCTGCTGCAAACCCCGCCCACGCCCACTGTCAGTCCATAAATGAGAATACACGCCCACGCAACCCGACTCCTCCCCCCAGAAAAATACATTCCCCACGCCCATCATCACACTCCCACGCCCATGAATTCCACCACCCATCATGCCCCTACCCATACAAGCAGGTCCGTCGTAAGTCTGTAAATGAGAGTACTGTATACGCCTCACGCAACCCGACCTCCTCCTCCTCCTCCAGCACAAACCACGCCCTTAAGTACTCAATCACGCCCGCACATTGCCCCTCCTGCATCCACCACGCCCATAATCTCTCACTCACGCCCACAAGTACCCTCTCCAGCAAACACCACGCCCATAATCACTCTCGCACGTCTACGCAACCCCGCCCCCCCCACCAACCACACCCCTAATCATGGAGACACGCCCACCCAACCCCACACCACGCCCTTAGGAACTACCGTCATCATCCCCTTTAGTAACAAGAGGCCCTTTGATATTCTTAATTCTGCCAGACGATTTTATTAATCTACTGAAAGGGGATTTCCGCCCTTAAGGGGTTTTTCATGGTACGCATCTATGAATGTATGTATGTATATTTGCACGTACATATGTATGTATGTATGTATATATGTATGCATGTACAGTATGTATGTATGTGCGTATGAATGAATGTATCTACACGTTCATGGTACATATATGTATGTAAGTATTATGTATGTATATAATTATGATCACAGCATGTATGTGTGTGCATGTAAGTAGTGTATTCAGGGTCGACGTATTCGGTACACAGATGTGTATGTATGAATTACCTCCATGGTTCACGCCGAAGAAAGACCATGAACTAAAGGTATCCGCCCACACTACTAAAATGGTAAAGATAGCCACATGCACACACGCACATCAATCACGCACACACATACGCACATAAACACCAAGACACACACGTAGCCATAAAACTTCATTACTCAACGAGGATGTCACACAGGCTTGTAGTGATACAATCTCTCTCTCTCTCTCTCTCTCTCTCTCTCTCTCTCTCTCTCTCTCTCTCTCTCACCTCCCACACGTCTCGACACAACCTGTTCTGACCTCTTCTCAACCTCCTCCTCCTCCCCCGGCCCCCTGCAACAGCCTAGCACCCCCTTTCCCCCCCTCTTCCTCCAGCATCCCCAACCTCTGACTCACCCATCCTCAATCCCTCCTCTCTCTCTTTCCCTTAAATCCTCTCCTACCCCAAACCCCCTCTGTCTTCCACTTCAACCCCCTCCCTTTCCCCACCAATACATTTCCACTCTCATTTCCTTTAGCCATTTCCTCTATCTTCTCTTCCTGTAGCATCCCTAGCCTCCATCTCAATCCCCCCTCTCTTTCTTCCTCTCAAAATCCCCCTCCCTTCCTCAAACCCTCCCTTTCTTCCTCTTCAATCTCCCCTTTCCCCACCAACCTACTTCCTTCTCCCATTTCCCTTTGTTATTTTCCTATTCTTCGTCCCTCTTTGACCGAACTATTGCATCTTCTATTTCCCTTCCATAATCTTTTTCTTTTTTGACACTCGGGATTTTTCTCAGATTAATAAAATCGTCTGGTTTTGGCCTTCCGACTGTCATGACTCCTCTCACCTGTATTTCCTCGACTGGTGACATGAATAAAATATCGGGTCTCCTTTTGCTTCACCATCGTCTTCCTTCAATTTCACCGCTTAATCCATAACTCTTCTATCCGGTCTTCATCTCTCTCTCTCTCTCTCTCTCTCTCTCTCTCTCTCTCTCTCTCTCTCTCTCTCTCTCTCTCTCCATCTTTACCCTGACTTCAGCCCCACAATTCAATCCCTACATCCTTCATCGTATCTTATGCCTCAATTCCCCACCTCCACTCTCTCCAACCACCTTTCTCTAACCTGCCTCATTCTCACTCCACCAACTCCACCTTTACCCCTACTATGAACTCCACACTTCGCATCCCCGCCATCACCCACCATACTTTCTCCCGCCATTCCCCACCCCACTCTCTCCGTCCACCCGTCCACCTTTTATAACCCCTCACTCTCTCCATCAGTGCTACCTTTTCCCTCATTCTCTCCACCTTCCCTTAACCCCCTCACTCTCTCCACCTTTCCTCATCTCCCTCACTTTCTCCACCTTTCCTCATCTCCTTCACTTTCTCCACCTTTCTCATTTTCTCCATCGTTCCTCTGCCCACTCACTTTTCTCCACCGTCCACATCCTCCCGTTCTCTTCCACATTGTCCACCTCTGATATTTTCACCCTACCCCCAGCCTTAATTAGCCCCCCACGCCCCACCTTTCTCCACACTAGCCCTCCCACTCTCCCCACCATCCACCCTCACACTCTCCATCATCCTACTTTTACCCATTCTCTCCACCAAATCTCTTACTTTCTCCACCACTGACCCTTGCAACCCCTTACTTTCCCCATCACCTCTGCCCACAAACACTCCACCCCCACCCCACCACCTACCTATAAGGACCCCAACTTTCTCCCCATCCAAACTCTCCCACCACTGACTCCCAAGTCCCCACTCTGCCCTCTACCCAACCCCACTCTCCCCTACCTATACTGACCCCCACTCTCTCCCCATCCAAACTCCAACACCACCCGTCTTACAACCAAACTCCCGCACTACCCTCCCCAAAAGCCCACTCTCTCCCCCACCCCCCTACTCCTCCCCCACCCTGCTCCTGCCTCCAGAAAGGTGAAAGGACTCAGTGATTCATTAGTTGAACTGGCCTGGCATACTGATTCTCAACCCCACTGATTAGGATCTCTCTCTCTCTCTCTCTCTCTCTCTCTCTCTCTCTCTCTCTCTCTCTCTCTCTCTCTCAAAATATCTACTGCATATAATTATTACACGTCTACGAAACGGTCTTTCAAAGGTATAAATATGTTCCCTCACTCATAACGGGATTCCGGATACCAGTGGCATTATCATCGTCATCCTCATCATAGTCATCATCATCATCATTATCATCATCATCATCATCAATCCGTCATCAATATCATAATCAACTAATTTCCCACTGTTTTGGAGATATTGGTAGAATTCAGAATTAGCAAAAGAAGGACCTGTAAACATTCTAGTTGTTAAATGAGAGAGAGAGAGAGAGAGAGAGAGAGAGAGAGAGAGAGAGAGAGAGAGAGAGAGAACAAAGAGAAAGGGGCGAGAGCGGAAGAGGAGAAAGCAACCTAGGAGCACGCATAAGGTAAAAAGCGAGAGCGAGGAACAGGTAACGAAAAAGAGAGAGAGAGAGAGAGAGAGAGAGAGAGAGAGAGAGAGAGAATGATACGCTGCAACCAATTATCACTATTATCATCACCATCATTATCATCATCACTACTACCATGAACACAATATCATCTCTATCTTATCAACGTTAACATCAGCCATCAACAGAATCATTACAATCACTATCATCATCGTAAATGTGTGTGTGTGTGTGTGTGTGTGTGTGTGTGTGTGTGTGTGTGTGTGTGTGTTCTTTTCTCCATCTACAAGGGAAAATGTTCGATGTTCCTAGATGGGTGAATAAAAGGCCAGTGCCATTCATCATTCACTTGTCCATTGTTGAGACGGAACAAGAGAAAGAATAGGAAAGGGACAGCACAATAAACTGGGACACGATGAGGAAAAATGAAATGATGATGATAATAATAATAATACCATGACGACGACGACGACGACGACGACGACGACGACGACGACGATGATGATGATGATGATGATGATGATGATAATGATAATAATAATAATAATAATAATAATAATAATAATAATAATCTATATTATAATGATCCGATTTCAGTATGTTTGTTAGTTACTTAACGTACCACAGCAAAGATGGTGCAACGTAGAGGAATTTTTGTTAAAGCAAGGTATCGCTAAAATGCCCTAACCTGAAGACTTAAACAATTTCCAGTTCAATCGGGCCACCAGTTCCCGAGTTATGACTCATTTCTGGCCTTTTGATATCGAGCGGAGGCCGCCGAAGGCGGCCTTTAAGAGAATAAAAATAATATATGTAACAAAACTAATAACAACCAGTAATCACAATCATAGCAGGATAATCATCATCATCATTGTCATCATCATCGTCATCGTCGTCGCACATTAAAAATAAAAAGGAGAAAGAGAAACTGCCAAGTGTAGAAAGTGCTACATTTAGCAAGAACAGTGAAAGTCCTGATTACGGTAAAGATAAAGGTGATAAAGTGAGCAAAACACGGTTGCTAGGGGTGGACGGGGTTAGGAGGGGAGGGGAGGGGTGGGGAGAGGAGGGGGAGGAAGGTAGTAAAGGGGGGCAGGGAGAGATTGAGGGAAGTGTAGGAAGAAGGTGGATAAAATATGAAGGAGGGGGTTAAGGTGGGATGGAGGAGGGAGAGATAGGAGGTAGGAATGGAGAAAGGGTTTTAAGATGAAGAAGAGAGAGGGGATTTAAACGATAAGAAAAGAATTGAAGAAGAGAAAGGGTAGGAAGGAGGGGAAACGACGGGGAGGGAGAAATGGTAGAGAGGGAGGGGAAGGAAGGAAGAAGAGGAGAGAAATGTAAGGGTGAAGAGGGAAGGAGAAAGGATGGGGGGAAAGGGAAGAATTTAAGGGAAGAAAAAGAGGCGGTAAGATTTGATGAGAAATGTTGAGGATGGGGTAAGATAGCCAAGAGGCTGATGGGATGGTGAAGGGGGCGATGGAAGTGGGACGAGTGAGAAGGTGTGTTAAATATATAGGGTACACAGACCATATTTTACCGTCTCAATATTTGTGATTCGACCTTAATACTGACGGTCTTGCAGAATCTAAAAGTAAATGGAGAGAGAGAGAGAGAGAGAGAGAGAGAGAGAGAGAGAGAGAGAGAGGCATGACGAAAAAGTTAGAAATACACAAATCAAAACAGACCAAGCAGAGAAAATCAATCCAACCTATGACAGACGAACTACAAACTATCACAAGAAATAATATAACCAAACCGTGTAAAACAAGACTATAAAACAACCAATTAAACTGATAAAAACAAGGACTTCAATTACGACGCCCCGAAATCAGGTAAACTCAATCAACAGGAGGGATTACTGACCATTAAACCAATCAAACCTGCGATAAACCAATGGCCATAAAACGAGAATGACCCACAAACCATAAAACGATAAGTAGAGCAAACAGTGAATAAAACAATAAAAAAAAAGTACAACGAAACCACGAGGTGCCACGCGCCATAAAATAAACCCACCGAATGACACACACACACACACACACACACACACACACACACACACACACACACACACACACACTAAGTCAGTAAGGGAAAGTAAAAAATAAAAAGGTTGCAACTATCGCTATGAGGAACATCATCACGCTCTTCTAACGCCCTCCTTCCCTTCCCTTCCCTCCCCTTTCCCCCTACCTCCTCCCTTCCCTTATATCCCCCTACTCTCCTTCCTACTCCTTTCCCCCTACTCTCCTTCCCTCCCTTTATATCCCCCTACTCTGCTTCCCTTCCCTATACCCCCACCCTCTCCATCACCCGCACCCTTTGCCTATACTGTGGGGGAGGCCACACCCTTCCTCGGACTAGTAGGAAATAGCTGGGGAGGCATGAGGTGTTTCCCGGCAAATGAAATACTGAAAGAAAATATTTATACAAACCAAAGATACAGTACATAAATACACAGATAAGAAAGACTGAACATTACATAAAATCAAATACAATTAGAAAATAAACATTGAATTATGAACACTACAGGATTTCCCTTGAGAAGATAAAAAATACAATTAAATACAAAAGGAAGGAAATGTGAACACGGCAGAAAATCACAAACACGAAAAAAAAAACAAAAAAAAAAGATATGGAAAACTGAATCACATACAAAGAAGAGTTCAGAAATATCCTTTTTTTCTTTTTTTTTCTTTTTGTAAATCTTTGTCTTCCTAGAAAAAAAATCATAACGCCATTCAATCCCAGGGCGTCTTTGAAAAATTTATCTGGCTAGAAAGAAATGTTTTTAATCAGTCTGCGAGAGGAAAGCTTGAGTATAACGACAATTTCAGGGGAAAAAAAAAAAAAAAAAAAAAAAAAAAAAAAAATCTCTCTCTCTCTCTCTAAAAATATATATGGTACATTCCTGTCCATGGTCACCCGAAGCAGCCATGTTCATAAGCAAAATAACAGGCTTTCAGAACCTCTAGTGAGCTGTGAATGACGGTGTTCAAGGCCTCTCACAGAAGGAATACACACACACACACACACACACACACACACACACACACACACACACACACACACACACACACACCCTAAATCAAACCCCCTCCCAATTCTGAAATACGGATTAAAACATTGTACAGGTGGACTAATCGGTTTTACTAATTCAGGAACTTCAGGGTATAAGTGATTCTGATCCATGAAATGATAAATCCCTTGCACAGAGGATCCAATTCCACAGGGGCACAGAACAAGGGCCTTCCCAATTCCACCTATTTCGGAAGGCCAGGCAACTGGAGTTTACATGGAGTTTACGAGCCTGCAGCGTTTATATTATTCATTTTCTCTCTCTCTCTCTCTCTCTCTCTCTCTCTCTCTCTCTCAGTGCAATGGTATGGGAGTGGGACTTTCGTGCATTTAAGGTCGGATCACCTTACAAAGACAAGCAAAAGTGAGTGACCCGTGTCCTAATTAAACTCTCTCTCTCTCCCTTCTCTCTCTCTCTCTCTCTCTCTCTCTCAGCCCCACACACATTTACACGGCACAAACACACAGCAAAGAACAAACAGCGCCGACACCCTCAACAGTATCCCAAAATTTCTGAAACCCCGAACGAAGTATTAAGCCTCACCTGAGCACCAAATGGCAAGGCAGTATTCAAGGCGGGAAGAAAAAACATCCTTAATTTAACGTTCAGCAGTAAAATGATCGTGCTTGTGTAAATTGCGGGGGAAAGGGCAGGGGGGCACGACAAGGCGCAACTTAAATAAACCTGGTAAAAGTTCCCAGTCTTCTGGTCGATACTGAAACCTTTCTCCTTCACCTTTAGGCTCTTTTGATTCTCTCGTACCTGGACAAAAATCTTCTCCTTCAAGCCTGTATAACATATAGAATCATTTTTAGTCTGTATAATAACTGGAATCACATTAAGTCTGTATAATATTTAGAATCACCCTTAGCCTGTTAGACTTCTTCCTAGTTCGATAAAAATCTTACTCTTTCTAGTCTGTATAATATCCGGTTCGTCCATGAAAAGGGTAAAATGCTGTGTTGTAGGCCCGTATCTTCGTCGGTTAAGGAAGCTAACACCTTCTCCTAAGCGATTTAGTTTGTTTTTCACACCTTACCGTCCTCTTCTTACTTAAATCATACTAATATCACCATACTCTGCATAAATAAAGTTCAAAACGATATTAGTCAGCCGTGTCCAAAAATAAATCGGTAAGGAAGAGGTGTTAGGGATCTTGCTTAACCGACGGGAATACGAGCCATTATCGCTTTGACTGCAAGGATTTCTCTGAGGTGAATAGGTATCTTCTGAGGAAATGCTTAGAAAGGGGGAAAGAGAAGAAGTAAAGAGTGAAGGAAAGAAAGAAAGAGGGGTAAAGAGTGATGGAAAGAGAGAAAGGGGGTAAAGAGTGAAGGAAAGAGAGAAAGAAGAGTCATGAGTGAAGGAAAGACAGAAAGAGGAGTAAGGAGTGAAGGAAAGACAGAAAGAGGAGTAAGGAGTGAAGGAAAGACAGAAAGAGGAGTAAGGAGTGAAGGAAAGAAAGAGAGGTAAAGTGAATGAAGTGGAAAGAGTAGAGTGAAGAGTAAGGAGATGAAGGAGAAAGGGGAAAGAAGGTAAGGCGTGGAATGAAGAGTGAAGAAGACAGGAGTAGAGTGAAGGAAAGTGGGAAAGAGGAGTAAGGAGTGAAAGAAAGAAAGTGTAAGAAGAGAAGGAAAAGGGGAATGAGAAGGAGTAAGGAGTGAAGGAAAGAGGGCAAGAGAATGAGTAAGGAGAGAAGGAAAGGGGGAAAGAGAAGGAGTAAGGAGTGAAGGAAAGAGGGAAAGACAAGGAGTAAGGAGTGAAGGAAAGAGGGAAAGAGAGGGAGTAAGGAGTGAAGGAAAGAGGGAAAGAGAAGGAGTAAGGAGTGAAGGAAAGAGGGAAAGAGAAGGAGTAAAGAGTGAATGAAAGAGGGAAAGAGAAGGAGTAAGGAGTGAAGGAAAGGGGGAAATAGAAGGAGTAAAGTGTGAAGGAATGAGGGAGAATGAAAGAGTAAAGAAGAAAGGAAGGAAAGTGTGTGCAATATAATGGACTATAAAACGAAAACTGGAAGAATATAGGCCACAGGGCAGACTGAAGGAGAAAGGAAAGAGGAGGAAGTGTGAACTCAGAGAGAGAGAGAGAGAGAGAGAGAGAGAGACAGAGAGAGAGAGAGACAGAACCAAGAAACACTAAAAAATTTATGAATGAAGGACATCAGAGGAAATGGGGAAGAAAGGAAATAGGGATGGAGGGAAGAGAGGAAGGGTGGAGTGGGGCATGGGGTATGGGGTAAGGGGGAAAAGGAAAGAGTAGAGAAAGGAAGGGAGTGAAATTATTGAAAAGGAATAACATTGACTACAGTGACAGATCTGAATAAGGGAAAGAAAAATTGTAGGGGGAGGGAGGAAGTAAAATTGAAGTGGCGAACAGAATAACTAAGAAAAGAAGGAAAAAAAAATAATGAGAAGCCTACCAGAGTAACTTACCAAAGAAACGAAAATAGGAAGGAAGGAAGGAAGGAAGGAAGGAATATAACAGAGCTTGGAAGGAACGGAATAACTAGGAGGGGAAAAAAAGAAGGAAAGATGCGAGCTTAGGTGAAGGAGTGAAGTAAGAAGGAAGGTATGAGGAAGTGAGTGTGTGAGTGATTGACAGAGTGAGCGAGTAAATACGAAAATAATGACTGAGTTTCTGGAAGAGCCTTGAGGGAAATACAAGGCAAAACAAACAGCAACACAATATAAAAATAAATAAATAAATATGTTAAAAATGCAAAGGAGACGAAAAAAAAAAAAATGCTTCGGAACACATGGTTACAAAAGAAAACAGGTAAAATTATGAGAGAGAGAGAGAGAGAGAGAGAGAGAGAGAGAGAGAGAGAGAGAGAGAGACAGCAGTGAATTTTTTTATGACAAATTCAGCATTCAATAGAGATATCCCAGAAATTTTCAACACAATCCTCCAACCACATTTTCTATAGACAGACAGACAAACAGACAGAAAGAAAGAATGAAAGACAGACAGACAGACAGACAGAAATACAGAAAGACAGACTGACAGACAGGTAAAACACAATCACTGTCCAGAGGTAGTAATAAACCAGCACGTAATCAGCGAGACAGAAGGACAGAACAAGAGTATAATTTGTGAGAGAAATGGGGGAAGAAAAAGACAAAGAGAGCTACAGTTGGCCGTGAGGTAGACAGGTAGATAGATGGAAACTGAGAGAGAGAGAGAGAGAGAGAGAGAGAGAGAGAGAGAGAGAGAGAGAGAGAGAGAGAGAGAGAGAGAGAGAGAGAGAGAGAGAGAGAGAGAGAGAGAGAAACCAGATCACGAAACAGACATCCAGGCAACAGAGGGAGACGAACACAAATGTGCACAGAGAAAACGGGAGCGAAGGGAGACACAGACAACGAGAGCAACAGCGAGAGAAGAGTAAAGAAGAAGCAAAATTACACATAAGAAACGGAGAAAGGGAAGAACACAGGAAGCAAAGAGAGAGGAGAGTGAAAGCGAGACGAGGGGGAAGAAGAAACAGCATTCCCATTTAAGGACAGGAGAGAGTTGGCAGAATAACAGAGATGAGTCTGAGAGTGTTTGAGAGGAAGCAGACAGACACAAACAGAGAGGGGGGGGGAGACAAAAACAGACAACGGCACAAGAAGGAGAGAAAACAGGCAATAACGGAGAGGGGAGAGACAGACACAAGGATAAGACAACGAGGAAACAGACAGTAAATGAGAAAAGGTAGACAGAAACACAAACGGGAAAAAAATAGGAAGAAACGTACGTTAAAATACACACAAAATGAAGAGAAGGTGACAAGAAGAGAGAGAGAGAGAGAGAGAGAGAGAGAGAGAGAGAGAGAGAGAGAGAGAGAGAGAGAGAGAGAGAGAGAGAGAGAGAGAGAGAGAGAGAACATTAGAAACGCCAATAATACAGGAGAGAGACGAAGAGGAAACTAGAGGAGAATTAACAAGAGTACAGGAGAAACAACAGGAAAACAGAAGAAACAGCAGCAGCAGAAAACAGGAGAAAGAACAACAGAAGAGTATATAAAAAAAAACAATACGAGAAGACAGGCGAAACAGCAACAGGACAGTAAACGAGAAAAAAAACAACAACAACAGGAGAGTAACAAGAGAAACAACAAAAACAGAGTACAGGAGAAACAGGAACAGCAGAATACGGGAGAAACAGCAACAGGAGAGTATACGAGGCACAACAACAGGAGAGTACGGGAGAAACTGCGCTACGGTCCCCAACCCACCCCAACCCCAGCTCAGCCCGGCAAAAGTGAAAACTAGACACCTCGCGAGACTCAACCTTTTTGCCGCTGGTCCCTTCATGATAGGAAGAAAGTTGGCCACGAACGAGGAATTCGCACACAGGCCCACTTCTACGCGCACATGGAAAGGTGCACACGTATAGATGTCTAGTTGCACACACATATGGACACACGTCTAGATACATACGTACGAGTATTGATGGTTATATGTGTAAATGAATATATAAACGCGTATGTCCCCCCCCCCACACACACACAAAGAGTAGATGCCGAAATGCACATATATCTACATGTTCATTAAGTTGCACAGACACAGGCTACAGGTGCACACATCTACATGCACACATGCACACGCTCATAACTTGATGCAGAAGTGCCTATATGTCCTTGTCTAGTTGCACACACACGGCCATACAGCTAGATAAACAAACATACAAGCGTACATGTCTAGATGCACAAGTCGATACATACATACACGCACATATCTAGAGGGACACGTTCAGATGCAGTTAAACGCGCATGTCTACACGGACATACAAGCACACACACACACAGCTGAGTGGATCTGACTCACACACACACACACACACACACACACACACACACACACACACACACACACAATATAGCATAAACACGCACAAAAAGCACAATAATAAGGTTGTCTACAAACTAATAACGATCTGAAAAAGCATTAAAAAAAAAAATGGCAGAGCAATTCCAGCACGATCAAAAACCAGTTCTTTCTAATATAACACAAAATCTTTCCGTAAAATTACACTTCCTAGATCTTTCAGTAATTTACCACTTTAGTTTCCTCTAAGAATCTCATACTTAAAGGCTAGAATCACTAATAAACTTCCGACCAAGACCCTGTCGTACTGAGGATTTCTTTTTCTAGGGAGAGGAAGAAACAGGCTAAGAATCTGCAACCTCCTCTCCTTGTCTTTCCTGCATACCAAATGAACGCATATTTTCTCGTAACGAAGACCGTTTTTCCCAGGAAGGACAAAAGGCATGGTAAGTTTCTACACAAGGATTCTACACTTGTCCTCGTCCTTCCTACGAAATCTAATTACAGGTATGACAGGTAATTGATTGCTAGCCTGCTCGAGAATCAGGGCACAGCAAAATTACGTATAATAATCTTCTAGTAAAATAAAACTATAATCTCTATAATCCTGCACGTCCTTTTACTCACCCATTCACGTGTCCATGAATGTACGATGGGGTGATGGGGTAGGGAGCCTTGTATGGGTATCGGTTGGTCCATATATGTCGTTAGCTTCCCGGCTGACCCATAAAACCATACATGTTAAGCCATTCATATACTGTACACACACACACACACACACACACACACACACACACACACACACTCTAAAACACGGGCTCTCATAGGCTCTCACAAACCTACCAATTAAATGCTCTGTCTGTCTGTCTGTCTGTCTGTCTGTCTCTCTCTCTCTCTCTCTCTCTCTCTCTCTCTCTCTCCCCAGCCTTAATCTCAGTGCCAGTCTCCGTTTTCATTTTCCCTCAATATCCTACATCCATATTTCGTTTCATTTCTTTAACCCCATTTCTTTCACCCAGACTGTCTCCCTTTCCTCACCTCCCTTCTCTATCCCACGGCCATCGCTTGCTCTCTTTGCCTGTTCCCTTTGCCATTTCGCTTTCAGACTGACTTCTCTGTTCTTCTGTACCTTCTTTTATCTCACTTTCTCGTCCTTCTTCTGTTTTGCATCTGTGCCTCTGTATCTTTTTTTTATTCATTTCATTTTCTCACACTTTTCTTCAGTATCGCAAAGACTTACACAGGGCTAATACTGTAAGATTTCTCTCTCTCTCTCTCTCTCTCTCTCTTACCTACCAGGACGACAACAGCAACTAACTCGTCTTACCTGAAAAAAAAAAAAGAAAATAGTTAACAAGGAACATAATATAAACAAGTCAATAAAAAGTAATCAGTTTATATTTAGCACACAGTCAGAATCTCTCTCTCTCTCTCTCTCTCTCTCTCTCTCTCTCTCTCTCTACTTTCACCACGCCTCGCCACTGTTACTTAGGGTGACCGATGACCGACGATGCCCAGAAAGTGAAAACCCGACCATCTAAGACGCCCTGATCTCTCTCTCTCTCTCTCTCTCTCTCTCTCTCTCTTTCTCTCTGGATCACATTTTTCTCTCATACTATCAAGCCCTTAATTTCTACTTTGTAACTATTTTTTTTTTTTCCTGTCTCCATCTCGTCCCCTTGTTTTTTCACTATTCCACCTCTCTCTCTCTCTCTCTCTCTCTCTCTCTCTCTCTCTCCACTTAAAATTTCTCTATCTCTAACGTCCCCCTTAAACTCACTTTCTCTCTCCACATATTTCTCACTTAATCTCTCTCTATCTCTCTCTCTTCCTCACTGACGCACTTTTTCTCCCGTTTCACCTCCTGGGCGGCTCTCTCTCTTGCTCTAATTTCTCTCTTGAGCTAACTTCCCTCTAGATTTCGTTTCTCTCTCGCCCTAACTTTTCCCTCTAAGTTTCTTTTTCCCTTCCCCTCAGCCTCACTATTCGCCTATTTCACCTTCTAAAAAATCTCTCTCTCTCTCTCTCTCTCTCTCTCTCTCTCACACACACACACACACACACACACACACACACACAGATTTCCATATACCTTTAGCTAAACAGGTCAGCACAATCAGAGAAGAATACATATGAGCATTCATTTTCCGGGCAGACATTTAATCTATGAGTCAATTACATAACCCATTTATTTACCTATTATCCTCACAATCCCCAAATAAATCCATTCAGTTAACGATGGATGCCTGTGTCTGATAGTGATTACAGAGTGAACCCCAACTCTAAAAAAAAAAAACGACTTTCCTCATCCTCTTCTTTGCTGCCACCACACGACCTTCATCTGCACACTAAGATCCTCTCGCAGCGAAGGGGTTAAGTGCTACCTCGCCTATTAGCCTATGTGTGCCTCTGATTTTGATGCTTCCGGTTCAGGCGTACGATAAAGATGCAAAGGCAGGCATCAATCATTGCCTCCTGTTTCCTTAGTCTGTCCGTGTGTCTGGCTGCTTTTCTCTCCTTCCCCCCCCTCTCTCTCTCTCTCTCTCTCTCTCTCTCACACACACACACACACACACACACACACACACAATATAAACTTAGAGAGAGAGAGAGAGAGAAAGAGAATCCCCAACAACAAACTCTACAACGCGCACATTCATCTGTTTTTGCTCGCTTCATATTATTTTATTCTCACTTGGAGCGACTTTTCGACCTATACCCATTTCACTCCAACCTGGCCTAAAATTGCCACCTCTAAATCTTCAATGGTGAGGTGTACCGAAAGACTACCGCTAGAATATGATGCTCGTCACGAAGAAGTGCTATCGAAAAGACGCAGATACCTAGCACTGTCTGTTTCTGCCAATGATCTACGTGCAATATGCCAATGATCTACGTGCAATAAGCAGGGAAAAAACCTGGGCCAAGTTAGGGTAAAAGGACTATAGAAAGTTTTGATGTATATTGCACAGGTCGTGGTGAGTAGTCCCTAGAGTTGAACATTCGTATGGCCGGAGAGAGACTGAGAAAAATGGACAAAGAGAGAGAGAATCAATAAATGGGTGGAAGGGCTGAAAGACGGGCGAATGAAAAATGAAAATGAGGAAAAGACGAAAGCAATCATGGAAGGGAAACTGTGAAGGAAGGATGAAGGAAAAACAGGAGAAGGAAGGAATGAAGGAAGGATGGACGGAAACAGAAGAAAAACAAACACGTATAAATGAAAGACATAGAGAAAAAACAGGACAAAACTGACGGGAAAAAAATAAAGACAGACGCAAGAGAGGAAAGAATGAAAGGCAAAGAAAAGGATGGCAGGACAAATAATGTTAAAAAAAATAAACAGAAGAAAATGAGAAGGAAGGAAGGAAGGAAGGAAGGAAGAGAGAGGGAAGGTAAAGACAGAAAGAAGAAACAAGAGGAAACGAAGAAGGTAAAGGAGGAATGACTTACGGAAGGAAAATCATAAAGGAGGGAAAAGTGAGATGGAAGGAAGGACGGAGGGAAGGAAAGAAGGAAACAGGAAGGAAGGAAAAACTGAGCCTAAGGTTGGAGGTCAGAATACTAAGACCGCAAGTGAGAGAAAGTTGGTGTACTAAATGAGAGAGATGGAGATGCGGGAATGCTTAATGATAGGGTGGTGGTGATGATGATGATGGCGATAATGAGAGAGAGAGAGAGAGAGAGAGAGAGAGAGAGAGAGAGAGAGAGAGAGAGAGAGAGAGAGAGAGAGGCTTATATATATTCTGGCTGATGGAAACATGAGTCGGGGAAAAAAAATATATTACACATTTTTCCATCACGATCTCACTCCACCACCATCACCAAAGTCACTATCGCAAAGGAGTTTTATCATTGTAATCACCACCAGTCATCACTATCACCACTAATGTCATCTCCAGCATCACTGCATCACTATTATCACAACCAAACCCAAAATTTTCACCATCACCACCACCACCACCACCACCATCATCACTATCCTCCTCCACTCCCTTATCATCACCACCATCATTATCATCATCATCGAATTCCTCCCCAAACTGATATCATCATCACCAACTCAGCCACACTCCTCTCCACGTACCATCATCATCATCACAGCCCCCAAACTGGCCAAATTTGCAACCCAGTCAGCGTTTGGTGTGGCATGTGAGGAATGAATGAGAGTAGGTTAGCTGAGGAGGGTAGTAAAAGGCGCCATAGTAGGAGTAGAACGAGTATAGTTGTGGGGGGAGGGGGTGGGGAGGAGGGGAAAGGAAAGGGGGAGGGGGGGAGATGAGAAAAAGGAGTAGAGCAAGCGGTAGAGACAGTAGAAGGAGAGGGAAATGAAAGGGAAACAAGGCGACAAGAGGGGAGGGGGTGTAGGGATATGGGGTTGGTGGTGAGAAGGTGGAGTGGAGAGATGGGGTTGGTGGTGGGGAGGTGGAGTAAGATGTGACAGGTGGAAAGGAGGTGGAGAGACTGATGGGAGGTAAGAGGAGGAAGATGCAGTGCAAGATGAACTGGGGGTACGAGGAAATGGAGAGAAGGAGAAGGAAAGGGGACAGGTGTCGAGAAAAGGACGTGTGACAGCAAGACAGAGGGGAAGGAGTAAGAGGAACAGAGTAAGCAGCAGTAAACCTAAGAGATGAAAAATCTGTGAAAAGGGGAAGGGAAGGGTGCAGGTGTGGCAATGTGGAGAAAAAGTGGAGAGGAAAAATAAAGGGATAGGAGTTCAACAAGTAGCTGTATGAATAAGAAAGGTGAGAGAGGTTGACAGGGATAGGGAGAAGAGAGGGCAGTGAAAAGGGGATGGGAAGAATGTGGATGTAGGAGGAAGAAGAGGAAGAAAGTAGAGAGGAGTGAGAGTAGTTGTGGAAATAACCGTAGTAGATGTTCGTGGAATGGAAGGAGTGGAAAGGGGAGGGAAAAGGGTACATGAAGGGGGAAAAGAATAAAAATAGAAAGAAGAAAGGAATGGGAAGGAAGAAATTGTAGTAGTACGTGTACATGTAGAAGAAAGGGAGCTGAAGACGTATGGGAAGGGGGCATGTGTAGAAGAGGGAACGTGCAGGGAAGGCGGAGGGGTGGGTAGGTGGGTGTGTGGGATGGAGGGGTTAGGCAAAACTCTCTCCAGACCGGGTAGTGAGAGAGAAAGCGAGCAGACAGGACCCGCCTCGCCACTTCCTACATACACTGCATGCTGATCACTTCCGCACCAACTCCCTAACATTCCAAGCGGTTCTATTCTCGCCGCATTAGGACACTTTCTAACATCTCTCCCTTAGCGACTCATTTAGCAGATTACACCTTCATTTTCTCTTGTACTGTTGTGGACATAAATACTGATCCACCTTCAATTTCTCTTGATGCTGACATAAATACTGATCCACCTTCCTTTTCGCTTGTTGCTGACATAAATACTGATCCACCTTCATTTTCGCTTGTTGCTGACATAAATACTGATCCACCTTCATTTTCGCTTGTTGCTGACATAAATACTGATCCACCTTCATTTTCGCTTGATGTTGACAGAAATACTGATCCACCTTATTTTCGCTTGATGCTGACGTAAATACTGATCCATCTTCATTTTCTCTTGCAGTGTTGCCGATACAAATACTGATCCACTTCATAGCAATAAACACGAGCGAGCCAAGATTTCCTCAGGGATTTATT
>NC_137031.1:41802750-41855250 GCF_032717465.1 Coenobita brevimanus
TATATATATATATATACATAATGTTTTTTAACCAATTATTATTCCACTTTTACTTCAACTCCTGACTTTTTACAAGCTCTTCCAGAGGATGTAATTTTTTTTTTTACTCTTGCTGTTTAAGGAGGAGTTTATTCAGCTTGGGAGGAGCCCCCCCTAGTAGTATATGTGCTCATGATGGCTTTATAAACCCTTCAGTTGCGGTAGTCTCTCCCAGGTTGAGTAAGCTCGTCTGGATAGCAAGATAAAAACTGCATCGTTTTTATAATTCTGCTGGCCCTCTTTTCATTATAGTAAGAATATAGCGTATCCTTTTCTTTCCCCCAAGTTTTACATATTTGTTCTAGCAGTAAGTTTCTGGCTTACTTTAATTCTTCAAATACTTGTCTTTTCATTACTTTAGGTCATTACCTGTATTCTCAAATTCAACTGTCTTTAAGTTTACTCACTCCATATAATATTTTTCTTTCCACTACACTACCTTTCTTTCTGTTCCAACGTGTCTTTCAACATTTTTCATACATATTTTCCCCAATAACATTCTAAGTCGTATTTTCTTTCTTTTTTTTACCATCCTAACATCTACGCTCACCCCTGTCTTTCTACAGTATTTTTCATTACTAATTTTCCATATATATTTTCCTTCAATTGTATCACTGACTATTTACAAAACTCAGCAGTCCTCCCTCTCCTGCTGTCAACGCTTCCCTTTACTAGACACAACACACACACACACACACACACACACACACACACAGAGGTAAGTCTATATGCACATGATTCGTCCTTTCTACCCACAAGTACAAAAGCTCTGTGTACGTGAGATGCGTACATGAGATATAAACTAAAAGATGTGTACGTAAATGGTATGTGACTTGGTAGATGTCCACATAAACCGCTATCCATGTATGTGAACGGCTATCCATGTACGTCAACGGCTATCCATGTGCGTGGACACTGTGTACGTAACTGTAAGCTGTGTAGATAGCCTGGAAAGATGTGTACACGAATGGCCTTATTTCTAGGTATACAGACCCAATGTCATGAACGTTAATCACAAGCGGTGTACGTAAACTGCAATCCATGTACGTAAACTATGATCTGTGAATGCAAACTGCAGTCCATGTACGTAAACTGTGATCCGGGTATGCAAACCGCTATCCATGTACGTAAACTGTTATTTGTATGTAAACTGCAATCCGTACTCTGTGATCCGTGTACGTAAACTGTGATCCGTGTATGTGAACTGCAATCCGTGTACGCAAACTGTGATCCGTGTATGTAAACTGTGATCCGTGTGTGCTGTGATCCGTGTACGAACTCTGTGTACGTATTGCACTGTACGGATCATGTACGTAAGCACCAGTGTACGTAAAAACCTGTGTAATCGAATTCTGCATATGTGGAAACACACCCACACACCCACCCACACACACACACACACACACACACACACACAGAAGCCCCATGAAAAGGCCTTAATATCACTAGGTACGGTGGTTATCATGACAGGAAGCCTTACATGAAAGAGAGAGAGAGAGAGAGAGAGAGAGAGAGAGAGAGAGAGAGAGAGAGAGAGAGAGAGAAATTAATAAAATTTTGCACACCACCATGTCATGTACACACAAATATCAAAAACTAACAGAACAACACACACTTACACAACACAACTGCACATGCCACCACACCCTACACATACAATAGACGCACACATAAATATCCACACACAATATATGAGAACGGCCTTTGTAAAGCCACACACAAGGCCACGGAGCACACACACACACACACACACACACACACACACACACACACACACACACACACACACTCCAACACAAACCACTGGGGTCCTCACCTCGCCACTTTCTCCTCAATTTTTGCCTCCTACCATTTCCCCGCTAAATGCCTCCCGTGTGTGTCGTGAGGGATGGAAAGTTGCAAGCGTGGCCGACTCACACCAAGCAAAGTCCAACCCCAGAAAGAAGTAGTAGACTCGTAAAAAGGCAGTGGAAAGTCGCAAGCACAGTTGACTCGTAGGAAACAAAGTCGATTCGTAAAAAGTAATCACTCGTAGAACGCGGTGGGGTCAGACAGCCACGGAGTCGTTTAAAGCAGTGGAAAGTTGAAAGCATAATTTTGACCCGTAACAAGCAAAGTCGTCTCGTGTAAGGCTGTGGGGTCTTAATAGGCAGTCATAGAAAGCAATGGAGACAGAGAGCACCAGACTCGCTGGAACCACAATGAAGTAGATTAGTAAAAAGCAGTCGGTTGTCGAAAGCACTGGGTCAGAATGCAATGGACTGGTAATAGCAGTGAAAAGTTACAAGCCTGGTGACTCAAAGAATAGTTCACACAGAAAGCAAGAGTCGGACAGCAGTAAGCTCGTAGAAAGCAGTAGTGTCAGAATGCAGGGAATCGTAGAAAGCAGTCAAGCAGAAAGTAGGGGCGTCGTGGAAAGCAGTAGTGTCAGACAGCAGGGAAGTCATGGAAAGAAGCAGTGTCAGAAAGCAGTGGAGTCGTAGTACGGAGTAGGAAGTCTGTCTAACTATCTATCTATCTATACCCCGACGCCCTAATCCCGCAAAGGGTGGCCGCAGTAGGAGGTACGTGTTTCATATTCAATACATATATAAAGTTACTCATATCATGCAGTAGCCATGTAGCACAGAAGAAAAGAGAACTGTGAGCTTAAAAATGGCAGCTCCTATCGCTAAATAAAACGGTATGATACCAGTACTAACTACACTTCGTTCTCTTTCACTGGGAGGAAAATTAACATCTCTCTATCTTAAATGTTAGGCTAGATGCTAACACTGGAGTAAGGTGCTGGTCACGAAGAAGTGCTCTGGACTGGATGCTGGGCCGTAGTAAATACTGTCTACTTCTGGCACAGGGCAACGGGAAATAGACTATACAAGGACGAAAATCACCACAAAGTCGAGAAAATGAACAATAATTGAATGACATAAGATGGTAAAGCAGAATCTACTCCCATACCCACAGGACTCCCTATATAGCCAGCAGAAAAAAAATAAATCACGCAGTATAAAGGTAGCAGGGGAAAAGGATGAAGTATACAGCTATCAGGGGAAAAAATCACGTAGTATAAAGATATCAGGGAAAAAGTCATGCAGTACAAAGCTAGCAGGAGGAAAATCTTGCAGTACTTAAAAACAAAGTGGAATTTTTATTGGAATGTGAGAAAGAGAAAACAGTGAACCTTGTTGGGAGAAAGTAAATGACTCATAAAAGGTCTTATATTGTTAGCACGCAGGCAAATCCTAGAATGTCTTGGACTCATGGCTAGCCTCTGACTCACCTCACCACAGGTACTTAAAATTCCTTATCAGAACTGACGACTCACAAGAAAAACTGTCGTGTCACATATAAAAATTGACGGACAGCACACACACACACGCACACACACACACACACACACACACACACACACACACACACACATACACACACACAGCATCTTCCATCGCCACTGCTGATAAGTAAGCGTCTTTGATCGTGACGGTACATTGCACCTACACATCCATCCACCCCAGCCCGACACCCGACCGCAATGTCTCACCCAACGCTTGTAATCCCACACTCATGACTGGTTCGCAGGGTGCATGAGGGAGGATTATTTGTGGGTCTTATCATCGACCGGAAAATAGAGAGGAGGTAGTGCCAGATCCCTTCAACCCCCCCATGACGTAATTCTCAACGTCTCATTCTGGCTACCTCCTGACGATTTTCTTCAGATCGGGAAACCCCTATAGCGATGAAGGGGTTCATGAGGCCTATCTATAATAATCGATCTATTTTGAAACGTCCCCCTAAGCTGAATAAAATCGTCTGGAAACAGCACGAATAAAACAGAAAATTAATCACGTCCATTGAGTCAGAGAGCTTGGTGAGGAAGGTAAGGGAAAGGGGGTGTAAATATTCTCTCTCTCTCTCTCTCAAAAATAATGAAGAGAGGAGGCAAGCGTAAAAAAGAAAGCGAAAATAAAACGATATATATTTTTTCCTGTGTTTATCTTCTCTTATTCAAGAAATTCTAAAAAAAAAAGACATTATTTTTTTCAATTCTCACTTCATATTTCTCTCTCTCCCTCCCTCCCTCCCTCTCTCTCTCTCTCTCTCTCTCTCTCTCTCTCTCTCTCTCTCTCCCTCTCTCTCTCTCTCTCTCTCTCATGTCATGCAACACCAATGTCACACCATCCTTCCATTTTTCTTCTCATTTTTTATCACTTCTCGCTTTTTTCCTCGATCTATCTTTTCCGGCCAGTTGCTCACGCCGTCAACAACCTCGAGAGAGAGAGAGAGAGAGAGAGAGAGAGAGAGAGAGAGAGTGTGTGTGTGTGTGTGTGTGTGTGTGTGTGTGTGTGTGTGTGTGTGTGTGTGTGTGTGTGTGTGTGTGTGTGTGTGTGTGTGTAGAGGATGAGGAAATGAACAAAAAGAAAAAAAGACGAAAAGGGAGGGGAGACAGAGAGGAAAGTAGGGAGAAGGCACAAGCAGAAGGTGAAATGTGCGAGAGAGAAGAGAGTTGAGGGGTGGGGGGAGAGGGAGAGAGCGGAGGAAGACTGAGAGAGAGGGAGAAAAAATATAAAAAAGAATGGAGTGGGGCTGCAGATTGAGAAAAAAAGAAAGAGAAGACGAACTGTGAGAAAGAAGGGGAGGAGGAGGAGGAGGAGGAGGAGGAGGAGGAGAGAGGGCACGGGGGAGGGGGAGAGCACAGGGAAAGGGGAAGGAAGTGGGAAAGGTTACGGGGCAGTGTGAAGAGAGAGAGAGGAAAGAGTATAAGACAAGGTGAAAGGGGTATAATGAAGATGGTAGGAGGAAAACTGAGGGATGGAAAGGGAACAGGATAGAAGAATTAAAGAAGGAAAGGGGAAGAAGTAGGAAGAAGATGAGGGGAGGGCAGGAAGGGTGGGTAGGATATCAGGGAATGGAAAGGGGTAGGGGTGGGATAAAAAGAAACACGGAGGAACAGGGGGGAGGGAATGGAAGAGGGAGGAAGAGGGGGCAGAGTGAACACAAGGGGATCGATCGTGTCATAGAGGAAGGGGAAAGGAGGAGGAAACATGGAGAATGGAGAAGCGGAAGGAATGGGGAAGAAAGAAGATGGGTGGAGGAAAGACGGGAGGAAAAAGGGGAAGCGGGAGGGGAAGACAAAGAAGAGGGGTAGGGGGAGGAGATGTGAGAAGGGGAAGAGGTAGAAGGAGAGGGGAAGACAGGACGATATGAGACTGGGGAGGAAGGAAGATGGGAAGGGAGGAGAGAGAAAAAAGGGGGAGGGAAGAGGGGAGGGGGAGGTGAGAAGGAAGGGGGAGGGGTATCCATTTCATTCATTCTTTTGTCCCCTGGTGTCCATTACAAGGTCTCACTGCCAAGCTCATCACATCTACGTTTTACCTCGATTGTTTCACTATTTTTACATCGTATCTTCATCTTCCTTTTTATTTACCATCAACATTTAAGTCGTGTTTAATTACGCATCTCCTCAATATCTTGGTTTACTTTTATCAGGTGAGTTTGCATTTATTATTATTATTATTATTATTATTATTATTATTATTATTTGAAGCCACTGTAGTATCATCCGTATCATCATTCTAATTACAGCGATAACTTCAATCAGTACTTTACATTAATAAACTAAAAACACTCCCAATAATATTTGCTAAGAAAACGTTACTTGACATACAATAAAAAGAGAACTGGCATCAATACACACAATAATAATAATAATAATAATAATAATAATAATAACAACAATAATAATAACTGGACTGATGCGTTAAGTCACCAGGGCATAAGTTCGAATCTCCAAGGGGCGGCTGGAACTTTCGACTGCTCTCTCTCTTTATACTTTATCTATCTATCTATCTATCTATCTATCTATCTATCTATCCGTAAATATTCTGAACTACTGTAGCCAAGCCTCGCCCTCTTACTCCTCTATAAATCCTTTCGTTGATAAGGATATAATAAACTAGAGGGGCACTCATTGGAGCGCGTCTATCCGACAAGGGCAACGCAATTTCCAAACCACTCTTCATAATTGGTTAGAGCTTCTCATCTTTGATACAGGGTTTCGCTAAAAGTGTTTTCCGGATCCAAAGTCTGTAATACGCTCCGGATCGGTCCCAAAGGTTAACCGATTGTTTCCCGGGGCATGGGGCTAACTACCCACCAAATCTGGTCCAAATCTACCTTTCAGTTTTTGAGTAATACTGCTAAAAAAGGACACACAAACAAACAAACAAACAAACAGGGGTGACAACATACCCTCCTTGTCGGGAAGAATGTGTAGTATGCAGGTTTAAAACTAAGCGACTTTTCTTCATGACAGAAAAGCTTGACGTCAGAAAGTATGGAAGATGGTTTATAGGGAAAACACCGATAACTGCAGTTCCTCTTCCATTTTCTCTTTCTGGAGATTTATTTAACTTGGAAATTAATTGCTCTCTCTCTCTCTCTCTCTCTCTCTCTCTCTCTCTCTCCCTCTCTCTCTCTCAGTGTACCCTACGTGCAAACTCACCAAACGTAATATATAACAGTACCATCTTTTTCCTCCGGTTCACCCACGTTCAGTAAACATTCCCCCTCCTTTCTCCTCCCCTCCTACCCCCACCTCCCCCTCCTGCCCTTAGCTCTCCTGCCCTACAAACCCTGGACAAAAGGCCTTCCCTGGAACGTGCCTGGAAGCCCTGGAAAGTCGAGAGCAGTTCCGGTCAACGCTTAGAATGGGTGACGGTATTTGCGTTGGAAAAACTGTCGCCTGTGTTGATCCCCTTTCCCTTCCTCGGTTGTTTAATGTTTCTCGTTTCTTCCTCTCAAACTTCCGTGTGCTCTGGTTTGTTTTGCTCTCTCTCTCTCTCTCTCTCTCTCTCTCTCTCTCTCTCTGATTCGTCAGCCCATCCTACTCCTCCTCCTCCTCCTCCTTCTCCTCCTGTTTTGTCTCCTTCGTCAGTTACACAAAGCCTCTTCCTAACACCTCCTCATTTGCTGTCTCGTCTCTTTCTTCTATGGTCCACTAATACCTAAAAGTGCTAATGTTCCTGTTCCTCAGTACATCTTTGACAGTATATTCCTTCCTGTTTCTGCCTCTCAAAAGTCATATTGTGCTAGATTACTTGTTCTCTCTACCATTATCAATATATCTCTCACGACCTAACATGCAAAACCCTCTCCTCTTCCTCCTTTCTAACCCCTCTGTCACTAGAATCTTGCCTGTTTCTTCCTCTCATACTTCCTTCTGCATTTGTTTCCTTGCTCTCCCCTTACCACCGGTAGTAAATTCCTCACACTCTTGCATGCTCTACCTTCACTTCCTCCTCCTCCTCCTCAGTTTATTCTCTAACCCCTTCGTCTGGGTATTTCTCTCTCTCTTCCTCTCAAACATCCTTCTGCACTAGTTGGCTCTTTCTCCAGCACCGTCAGTAGATTCCTCATACCCGTCCTCCTCTTCCTCCTCCTCCCCAGTTTCTTTTCTAACCCCTTCGTCAGTACTTTCCCTGTTTCTTCCTCTCAAACTTCCTTCTGCACTTACTTCCCTGTTCTCCTTAACCACCCTAAGCTAATGGCCTACTCGTGTCAAACTTCCTTCTCTTCCTCCTCCATCTTCTCTTCCTCATCCACATTGCCTAATCACCTCTCACTCGCCATTAGTGTCCTCACGCACCCATCCACTTAAGTGTCTTTCAGTGTATTCTCTTTACCTCGATCAATCGCTCCTTAATGACCTGTTCATTCCAAACTTCCTCTTCCTCCTCCTCGCCAGTAGATTCCTCACGAATTCCGTCCACTTCCTACCGTGCTCTCTCTCTCTCTCTCTCTCTCTCTCTCCCCACAGCCCACAGGTAAAGGTGGCGGGTTTGCAGACATAACAGAGAGACTCACGTTCGCTCAGGGGGGGTCCTTAATTGTCAGTGTGTCAGTGGTGGAGTTCCGGAGAGAGAGAGAGAGAGAGAGAGAATGTGTGTGTGTGTGTGTGTGTGTGTGTGTGTGTGTGTGTGTGTGTGTGTGTGTGTGTGTGTGTGTGTGTGTGTGTGTGTGTGTGTGTGTTTTAACCTTTCACTACACCTTAGAAACCGCAAGCTGACACACACATACACAAATACACTCCAAGCACGCACTCACATTCAGTACATTCTCTCTCTCTCTCTCTCTCTCTCTCTCTCTCTCTCTCTCACTTGTAATTTGATCACATGGTGTATCGTGGGAGCCACACCTCACACAGGTGCACTCATCCACACCTCCACCCTGCCCCCTCCCACACCTGTCTCTTACCGTATCCTCTTGTCTCGCACCTCTCCTTCCTTCCCACGCCTGCCCTTCCACTCCTACACAAGTCTCTCCCTCTATTTTCCCTTCCCACACCCGTCCCTACCCCTCACACATCTGTCCCCTCCGCCCCGCACGTCTGTCTTTCTATCCTCTCTTCTAATATCTGTCCCTCCCCCTCATACACCTGTCCCCCTCTCCCTCCTCCCTTCACACACTTGTCCCTCCCTTCAGACAACTGTTCACCTCCCACACACACCGGTGCTTCCTTTATCATCCCTCCTCTCCCTACACCTGTCCCTTCATCCCCCCTACCTCTCCTTCCTTCCCCTCACTTCCCGTTCCCACACTTTTCCTTCCCTTACGAAATGTGTATTTCTCATCCCACACCTGTCCTATTTGTGATATACATAACATATAGCTACAGAATAACAATACCTATACATATATATAAATAATATATATATATATATATATATATATATATATATATATGTATATATATATATATATATATATATATATCCCCATATATCTATCTATTACATACTGTATATATATCTATCTATATATACCCATCCACTCATCTATCTATTCCCAGACATCACGTCCTGTGAAGGGACGGCCTCCACAAAAGAACCCGCAGGCATGTTTTATCACTATTCATCAGCTCCCTCCCTCCGTCTCCACAACCAGCCACCATCTCTCATGTATAATTAGCGACAAAAATCCACCTACTATTCCGGTATATCTACTCGTACTTCACACTCACGGCACGTCCGACACCTTCCTCCCTCACGCATCATGTTCAAGATAATCATGTGTGTGCAAAGTGGCGTGCCAAGCCTCTCTCCGCTTACATTATTAGCCAGAAGAGAAAACCGAAAAAGAGAAGCAGTGAAATATTCGGCGGATTTTTGTGCCCACAGTTCACCCCAATCCTGTATCTCCACCTACGGCAACACTCGCTTGGATTCAAAAGGCTTGATATCTCCTCTTCCTTGCAAGTTTTTCTCTGCACAGGTTCCATTAAAATAATCTTGAAGCAATTTCAACTTGGTGTAAAATACGTCTACATTCGGCAATAAAGTGTGATAACGTAAGAAAGAAAGTTGTTACTGGGATTAAGTTCGTAGGTACTTGTTTCTCGCTATTATGCCAAAACACACACACACACACACACACACACACACACACACACACACACACACACACACACACCCAGCTCTTTGTTTTTCACCACCATGTCACAAAACACCCCTGCCACTGCCAATTCACAGTACTGCATGCCTCCCCAATCTCATGAAATGCGGTGTGAAAACTGAACCCAGGCAGGTGGAGTGAGCGCCAGAGAGCAGGCACGCGGGAAATTCATCAACTGGCGTGCCGTGAAGTCAACCGAAGAGAATAACGAGTACATGACGTTCGAAAATCTCATACCCTTTTTTTTACCCTGGCCTGCCCTAAAACTGCCATCCCTCCTTCGTGAATGTCGAGTTGTAACAGCAGATTGCTAGTCACGATGAGGTGCTATGAAGAGAATGAAGTGCCGTAGTATTTTCATTTTCTGTCACTAAGAAGCGTGAAATAAGCCGCTAAAGGACGAAAAAGTGAAAAGAATACAGTACCGTAACTCGAAATGGAGGAGGTGCTAAGCAGCCTCCCAAATCCACGAAAATAAGGCCTCTCGTTCTTGGTATTTTCTTCTTCTCTCTCCGGCATCCATGTTAATTCAGCTCCATCCCCTGATCCCACACACCTGTCCCGTCAAGGTGAGAGAGAGAGAGAGAGAGAGAGAGAGAGAGAGAGAGAGAGAGAGAGAGAGAGAGAGAGTATCCCGGACCCTCACCGTGCTGGGCAGGGGACTATAGTGCTTATGATTCAGAGGGGGTCGCCGTCTCGCATCAGTGGCCGGTACGGTAGGGTAGAGAGCGAAACCTGTACTTTAAACTATCCTGGTATAGGGGAACCAGACGACCAGACGTAAGGACAGGGAGACAGCCGATGGAAAATGATGCTCTCAGGATCATCATCATCATCTCCATTTTCTCTTTTTAATACTTGTACAACAGTTTATTCTCTCTCTCTCTCTCTCTCTCACTTCCCTAGGCCCGACCGGAAGCTCCCAACCGCACTCCCGTCTTGTCTCAGAGAGGGAGGGAGGAGGGAAGGAAGGCCAAGGATTAACTAGACAATTCAATCATGGTTACGGCACTTCGTCTGGTGGTTAGGTATATTGCACTGGTTTCAAAATTGCTGCATTTTTGTTGCTGTTAGTGCTTTTGAGTCTTGCTGCTGTTGTTTTTGCTTCTGGTTACTGTTATTTTTGTTTTTGTTGTTGTGGCCACTCTCAGCGACCGACAGCAGGGCAACAACACCAGCAAACTCCCACGCCCCGTCATACAATATCCTCCTCTGTCTCTCCTTTCTACCTCCCCTCCCTCCCCTTCCCCGTATCTCCCCTCCCCTCTCCCCTCCAACGTATCTTCCCTCCCCTTCCCTCCCCGTATCACTGCTCTCTTCTTCTGTATAATTCCCTACTTCCTCTTCCCTATTATTCCCCATACTTCACGTATTATATTCTCCTGTCTTTCGCTATCATCCTCTTCTCCACCTGTTACTTCCTCCTTTCTCCCGATATGATTCCTTCCCCTACCCTCTTATCTGTCATTCTCTCCCTCTTCTTCTCCTATCATTTCCCCCCCTCTTCTGTCATCTTTCCCTCTCTCCTTCACCTTCCGTATAACTCCTTTCCCCCTTATTTCAGCATCACCTCACTCCTTCCCCCACCTACCCCTCACCCCTCCATCCCCCTCTCACTCCTCCATCCCCCTCCCTCACAAAGACGTATTAGCGGCACTTACATGGCTTTCTAGGTACATATTTACACTGCGATATACATTGGCGACCCGAATATTGCTCTCTGTCTTCCACACTAACAGGTCTTTGGTGGATGGAAGGGGAATGGTGTTATCTGTGTGTGTGTGTGTGTGTGTGTGTGTGTGTGTGTGTGTGTGTGTGTGTGTGTGTGTGTGTGTGTGTGTGTGTGTGTGTGTGTGTGTGTGTGTGTGTGTGTGTGTGTGTGTGTGTGTGTGTGTGTGTGTGTGTGTGTGTGTGTGTGTGTGTGTGTGTGTGTGTGTGTGTGTGTGTGTGTGTGTGACAGACAGACGGAGGGGGAGAGAGAGAAAAAGGAGTCTCTTTTGATGAACTTAAAACACGCCAGACAGCATGCTCGACCGGTCCTGTATAACTCACTCACACACACACACACACACACACACACACACACACACACACACACACACACACACAAGAAGATGAAGAGGCACTCAGAGTTCTTGTAAAACCCGACTGAAGAGAGACGTCCAAATGATGCACTTGACTTGAGCAATTTATTCTTGATATTATTGGTTCACTCTTCATAAACCCTGAACAGGGGTGGGGCTTTTATCAGTGGCATATATTGTTAATGGAGTTTGTTCCTGAGGTGTTACTGAGGGTGGTGTGTATAACTCTCTCTCTCTCTCTCTCTCTCTCTCTCTCTCTCTCACTCTCTCTCTCTCTCTCTCTCTCTTTTCCTCCTTAATACATTTCCGCCTCTCAGCTATAAAACGAAATTGCAAACATCTTTTTACCAACACGCCTCCTATTAAGCACGAACCAGATTGTGGCCCAAATTAAAGTACTCTGAGAAGACCTTTTATTGTCTAAGTTTCCGGTTATTTACAGGTAGAAAACGGAGAGAAGGCAAGAAGGAAAATACAGGAAAATTTAGGGGACAATGGGAAAGGAAGGCCGAAGAGATGAGGAAAAGATAGACAGCGAACAACAGGAAGAAAATGAAAAGGGGAAGAAATCTAATGAGAGGAAAAGGCGAAAATTGAGGGCAAATAAAGAATGAAAATAGGCAAAAGAAAACGAAGGGAAGGCGGAACGGAAAAGACATAAGAGATAACGGAGAGTAAATGAGCAAAGGTTGGAAGAACAAGGAGAGAAAAGAGTAATGAATTTCGAGGAGAGGTAGAGATATTATGAGAACGATAGGCAGAGATTAAGACATAGGGTGGAAGAAAGTGAGAAAGATGGTGTACTCATATCGGTGAGTAACACGAGCCGTCTAAGGAGAGAGAGAGAGAGAGAGAGAGAGAGAGAGAGTGTGTGTGTGTGTGTGTGTGTGTGTGTGTGTGTGTGTGTGTGTGTGTGTGTGTGTGTGTGTGTGTGTGTGTGTGTGTGTGTGTGTGTGTGTGTGTGTGTGTGTGTGTGTGTACCTGCGCATCACACGTGCCATTTAAGGCTATATGAGCACATGTTAGTTTGTTTACAAGGGGCCCCCGGTCAGCTGCCTCCCTCTGCTGACTACACTACTTCAAAGTGCTGAAGAGTAGGTGAGAGAGAGAGAGAGAGAGAGAGAGAGAGAGAGAGAGAGAGAGAGAGACGGAAACAAACAGAAGGTGAGACAGAGAGACAAACAGAGACGGAGGCAGACAGAAGGTGAGAAACAGAGACAGACAGAGAAAGAGACTGACAGATACCGTAGATATAGACATATATAGAAGACACACTGTCAGATATACAGGCAAAGACAGACAGACATACAGGAGGGGAGAGGAGAGGAGAGGAGAGGAAAAGAAAGGAGATGATTACGTACGAAACGAGACGAAAAGGACAAGAGCAAAAATGCGAACTCACAAACATGGCAAACACAAGAGTCCTTAGCGAAAAGGTGAAAATATAATAGTTACCCCATCTTCTCCAAGCCTCCTCCTCTCCTTCATTGCTCAACTACTCTTGCATCGTCGACGTAATTACAAAGAATAATGACAGCAATTTAGGTCGCTTTAGGGTGATAAAGTGAATGTGTGTGTGTGTGTGTGTGTGTGTGTGTGTGTGTGTGTGTGTGAGAGAGAGAGAGAGAGAGAGAGAGCGCTGGACATGTCAGATGTGAAGAGGGAAATGGTGGAGGAGGGAGGAGAGTGAGTCAGTGTGGGCAAGGGTGGAGGAGGTACCCACGAGAGAGAGAGAGAGAGAGAGAGAGAGAGAGAGAGAGAGATGGGGAGCAGAAGGCAGGAAGAGGCAAGACAGAGAGCGAAAACAGAACCAGTAACAAAGAGGAAGAGAGAGAGAGAGAAGAGAGGCAAAAAGAGGCAGAAAGGTGAAAGGACGAGAGGACTTGGTGAGTCAGAGAGGGGCAAGCCGACAGGTAAGCGAAGTACAGAAATATAGAGAAAATGAGAGAAAAAATAAACATATAAAATAAAATATAATTGAGGAGAGACATTTTTAACTCACAATAATTAAAAAGACAAAATTGATAAAAGAGGAAGAATGAGACACAGAAATGAGAGGTAGAGGGACAGAGAGTGGAGAAGGGGGAGAGGAGGAGGCATGGAGTGAAGGAGGGAGTTTGACCAGTCCTCCCTTACCCCCCCCTCTCACCTCCCTCACTCCCCCCCCTCCCTCTACCACTCCTCCCATCTCCCTCCCTTGTCTCTCTCGCTTCCTTCCTTACTCCCCATCTTCCATCCTTCTTCTTCCCTACCTTCCCTCCCTTACCCCTTCCTTCCTTCCTTCCTTTCTCCATTCTTCTCCTCCCTCTTCTATTTCTTTTCTCCCCCCTTTTCCTTCTTATCTTCCCTCTTCTATCCCTCCTCTTACTCCACCACCCTTTCATCTCTTACACCCCATTTTTCTATCCATTCCTCTTCTTCCCTCTCTCCCTCTCCCCCTCCCTTCCTTCCCTCCCCTCCCCTCTTCCCCCTTTCCTTCCTCCACCCCTTCCTTGTGGTCAGAGGCAGGTAGGCAGGTGGACTAAGCTTTGTTGATCTCCCAAGTTGGCTACACTGCTTCCCCTCCCCCTCTGGCTACACTGCTACCCCCTCCCCCCTCTCTCTCTCTCTCTCTCTCTCTCTCCTGCTCATCTGCTCGCTGCTTTTTCAGACCTGCTTATGACTCTGCTTCTTGCCGCTGCTACTTGTAACTTCTGCTACTTCTAAGAGGGTGTTATTACGTCTTGGTGGTCATCAGCGTTAGTTTCCTTGGTCATTATCGTCCACGAATCACTGCTGTGAGCTAATTTACGTGGATCCTCACCGATTCACTATATTTCTCACTGTCACCCTCCTTCGTTCCTAAATTCCTTGCTTTCGCTATCCAAGTTTCTCCTTTTTTTTCTTTCTTCGTCACTGTCTTCCTTTCTCCTTCTTCTTTCCCTAGCTCCTTGCGTTTGTTATCCCAGTTTCTTTCTTTCTTTGTCACTATCCTCCTTCTCTAACTCCTTGCGTTCCTGTTTGTCTTTGCTTCTTTCTTTGTCACTGTTTTCCTTTCTCGTTCACTGTCTCCCACGTCTTTGTAAATTACAGTGTGTGGTCTAGTTTATTTCCTTCCTTTTTTGTTTTCTTTCTCGCCATGACTGCTCCTCTTCCTCATTCTCTGCCTCTTTCTGCTTCTTCTGCTACTCCTGCCGGTGTTATTACCCTTAATGGCTGTTCCTGCTGCTATTCCTTCTTTTTCCGTCGTGAACTGATTTACCTCATTTATCTCTGCTTGCCTTCCTAGTTCACTTCCCCTGTCTTCTAATTTATTTTTTTTATTATTTATCCTTATCATCTCGTCTTCCTTTCTTCGTGCCTTTCTCCATCTACTGCTTAGCATACATACATTTTTAACTTCCCCCTTTTGTCACCTCTTCTTCCTTACTGCTTTCCTTCCTCGTCCTCCGCCTCCCTCTGCTACTTCTGCGAGCGTCATTATCCCTCTTAATGGACGTTTCTACTGCAGTTACTTCCTTCGTTCCTGTTTCTCCTCGTCGTGTACTGGACTGCTTCATTTCCCATTGCTTTCCTTCCTAGTTCACAGCCTCCCTCTGATTCTCTTCTCAATTTTACTCTGTCTTATTGTATATCCCTTAACTTCCATCCTACATTTCATCATTGCATCCCTTCCTCATTCTCAAATTCTCTGTCTCTGTCTACTGTGATTCTTATTCTATATCTAGCATACCATTATTAATCTCTATCTCCATCACTTTCCATTCTCCTCTCAATCTTTCCATCCTTTACCAAGCCACCAACTCACTCCCTTACCTTCCTTCACCACTCTCTCCTTCTTAGTTTCCCCTTTCTCTTAAAACTTCTCATCCTTCACTACCTCTCTCTTCCCCATTTACTTCCCCATCTCCCCCACAAACTTCCTTTTTCCCTCAATATCTGTAATATTGTCTCCGTCTTTGCCTTCCTTTCTCCCATACTACCACTTCTTCCGTCAATTCTTCCCCTCTCCCTCCCTTCCTTTCTTCCTCTCTTCCTGTTTTCCTCTTCTCTCGGTATTTACCTTTCGTCTCACTATTTATCTTCGTCTCTGTCCTCCTCCTTCCATCACTGCCTCTGTTCTTAGCTCAATTTCTATCTTCCTTACTCATCTCCTCATTCCCTTGTCCCTCATTACATCCCCTTCTTTCTCACTACTTATCGCATTCCCTCACTGCGTTTCTTCCCCTCTGTGTGGCTCTACTCTCTGCCTCTCTTTCTCCCTCCTTCCTTTATTGCCTTCCACCTGCAAATACTTCTCCCCCAAATACCTCTCACAGTCACTCTTCCTCCTAAACAATCATTCACTGCCTCTTCATTAAAATACAACTGCTACAACCTCTACTCCTCCATACATGACTCTCACTACCTCTCATCTTCCGAACACTACTCTTGCTGCTCTAAACAACCAACCCCATCCCTCCCCGCTCTCCTTCCGCCATACCCCCTCCTCTCTTCTCCCTCCCCATCCCTAACCATTACCGCTCCATTTACCCCCCTTCCCCCACCATTACCTAGTGCAGGAGATCGAGAGGAGAGAGAGAGAGAGTGGCGCGCTATCATGTCCAAAATTGCAGCTTGTCTCCTCGGCCTTCGTCTGGTTTACGAGCTGTGGACTTCCCTTCACTCGCATTCCGGTTGACTCAGCGAATATCCCGCTTTCTATCAGTATCTTCGCACGGCTGATGGTATTTTATGTGAGTTATGTAAACCTAGGTATACTGCTAGATCGTATATCTCGTCTGTGAGTATTCTTAACATTTAAAGGACAAGGGGCGAATATCCTGCTTGCTTTATCCTCGCATGGTTACGATATATATCACCTGAGTTACGTTAAGAGTTCTGTTAACCGAAGTATACCATCTGGACCCACATACAGTCTGTAAATACTCTTCTTTTAACAATTATGACGACAGAGAATTTCTGCTGACTCAGCGAAGATCCCGCCTACTTTCAGAACTCTCCCGTAGCTAAGGGCATTACGTGAGTTATGTAAACGTAGGTATCTTGTCTGACTCCATAGCCCGTCTGTGAATACTGCACTCCTGAGACTCGCACTGCGGTGGACTTGGCAAATATCTTGTTTTCTTTTAGTTTCTTCGCATGACTGACCGTATTACGTGAGCTCCGTTACTCCAATTGCAGCCTGACCCCACATCGCATCTGCGTTACGTCATACAGAGGGTCAATCGCCAGGAACACAGTTAAGGTATGAGGCAGATTCCTAGTTATGTCTTAAATGTACTGTAGTGTCGAACCATGGTGGCCCGGTGGTAGTGTGTTCGTCTCCCGATATGCATATGCCCCGAGTGTAAGGGTAGCATGTATAAATAAACTGATGTCATCGTACAATACTGAAAGGGGTGATGGAATTTCAATAATTTTTACTGGATGAGGTTTGGACGGGCATGTATAAAATCGCCTGGTAGTACGAAGAATATAAAACAGCGGCCCAAGTAGTGAATGGGTTAAAAGTACTTGTTTACGCTTCTGTTCCCCGTTGTGGTGTGAGGGTGATGTTGCAAGAGGTAAGCCAGTGAGTGTACATGTTGCAAGGGATCACTGTTACACCACATCACTCTATTACTCACAGCCTCAGCACCGGCACCAACATCGCCACCTCAGAGTTTCACGCCTCTCTATTCTTGCTTTTTACACACTTTTTACTCTCAGTTTCTTCCTCACTCTCTTCTCCTTAAAGTATTCGCCTCACACTATATCCATTTTAACATGAGGAGGTGTATGGTACGTAGGATTGCTGAGCCTATGACCTTAGTCGAGGGAAAAAAAAATTCAACACGCCGGTTCATGTAAGACAGGGCCTACTTTCTTCTCGTTAGCTCACGGCGAATGTATTATGTGTGCCGGTATACATATATCAAACAAAATCCCTACATAGTAAATTTAATGAATGTCCCACATTCATTATAAAGGCTGAAAAACACTATAATTATTTTACAGTGATGGCAGAGTTCAGGTACTATATTCTGGCTGGCTCCTGAAGATCTTGCTCACCTGATAGAAACCGTAAGCAGTAAATGGATCAAAACAATTCTTCGAAATACTTTCCTTTCTCTACCAACTCCTCCTCTCTGACGGTGTGTCTGTCTCTCTCCATTACAGCATCCATCTCCATCACTTCTCCCCACAACGCCGCTATCAGTTCTGTCAGCCTGTACTCTTACTTTTCCTTCACCAAACCTTCCCACTCTTACGACACGGTTTCACCAAAAGCAGCACTTACTCTATCAAAACAATTCTCTCTGGTTCTCGCTCTCACTTCCTCATTTTAAAAAGTGATCGTGGTCGTGAAGACAGAGGTAGTAATGACAGGGTGTCAGGGATGGCCCGACTGAGGGGGGGGGGGCCTTACCTCCCCGAATGTTTGTTTCTGAGTTGGTCAAAAATGGATAATGGAGACTATTTTTCCTTTACATAAAAGGAGAGGTCTCCGAGGACAAAATTTGTTTTTTACTAAAGTTTATATATATATATATATATATATATATATATATATATAAAGACAAAATACAAAATACCCAAGATTACCTCCTGTCAGGAGAATAGTCTAGGCCAAAATCAAGTACCATATTAATCAAAGTGCCTGGACATGGACCCCCATCACCCACAGAACGGTGGCGGGGGGGGGGGGGGGGTATGCACTCCTGCTACTGGTCTGGTCATAAATAGCACCAGATGTCATGACTGAGTCAATTAGTTTAATTAGACTACTATATAATTTACATGGTGTCTATTTTCTTGTCAACAATAATTCAGGCTTGGGTTCAAGTTCAGGTGGCCTTACGTACAAGTATATTAGTTTCTAAAATCCCATGCACAAGTATTCAAAAAATTGTACTTAATTACAACTGTCCATGTACTTCATATGATAACTATTTAGCTGGTCAAACCGTAACGCCGAACGGATCAATTGGTCAAAATTGTCCTTACCCCCCCCCCCTCATCAAATACTCCTCGGGCCATCGCTGGCGGTAGTGGTGACTGTGGAACTAACGAAAGTGGTAGCAATGATAGCCATGGTTGTAGTGGTAATGTCAGTGATGATGTTGATGACGATGATGATGATGATGATGCTGGTGGTGATGGCTGTGGTAGTGGTCATGCGGGCTGAATTTCAACCTTTACTAGCCCACAATATCGTTATATAACCCCAAATATACTGCTATTCTCTTAATATTCTTCTTCCGCCTTCCTCGCCTACATCAATTTACCGATCTATCTATCTACCTATCAATCTTCAGCATCTATCTAGTTTGGCACCGTAATTCCGAGTGGAGGTGGCCACGAACAAATCTTCTTTTGAAAATACATGCTTACAACTGGTCTTCCCCACAAAAATTAATATTACTCTTACTCTACACATCCATCTTCCCTCCTTCTATCAAATATTCCTCTGGCTACTGCATCAATACCCCTCCTTAACCTCTTTCGATACTGCTTACTGTTACATATGACCTTCCTTCGAGTACTACGCTCAGAAATTCACATGACTCTCTCTCTCTCTCTCTCTCTCTCTCTCTCTCTCTCTCTCTCTCTCTCTCTCTCAAGCCGAATAAATCAGTCCATGGATAACAAGAATAAAATAAACAAGACGCCATCGGGGCTGAAGGTAACACAGTGACACAGTAAAGGCGTAACACAGGCCGCCATAAATAACGTGACGGCTATTATTATAACCGGAGGCGTGACACTCGATGCGTTATGATGTCGCGTGACTTGGCGTAACGAGTAAGGAAATATCAGGGTGATGTCACACGTTACCTAAGCTGCTTTATTCCTGCCACTTTCCTCAAACACGATGGTTTATAAGCGTCTGGTGACACGAGGAACTAAATAAAACACGTCATGGTACTGAAGGGGTTAATGGGGATTTTCTCTAAAGCATGGGTGTGGTTCGCCTGCATGCCATCCTACAGAGCCAATTCAAAAGAAGCTAAATACGTTTTACTCTCGTCATGAGTTTCATAATTACTGTCTGAAATTGCACCTCCATTATTCCAAGGCCTCGCGCGCTCTGCTCAAAGAATAAAGCCATAAGGTTCTATGTTTTATGGTTGCATTTGAAAGGAGAACATGAGAAAAGGGGGAAAAAAAAGAGGGGATGATAAAGGTAGTCAAAAAAGAACCCAACACAAACGGAAAGGGACGTGGAAAAGAAAGAAAGAGGAGAGGAGAAACGAAAAAAAAAAAGAAAGAAAGAAACAGACGGAAAGGGAATGGGACACTGAAAAGAAAAAAGAAAGAGGAGAGGGGAAAGGAAGTAGAAAAAGAAACAAACACAATGGGAAAGGGACGTTGAAAACAAAGAGGAAAGGATGGAGAAAAGAAATTAGCCAGACAGAGGACATCTTTGCTTCCAGCACCTACTCCAACTGTATCTACCGCCCTCAGACACACCCCAGACGCAAACCATATGTACTCCTCGTGCACACAACACACACTCAAGACACGGCCAGATGCACACTAGACACATCACGAACATCTTCAGCCCTCAACATACACCTCATGAGTGTCATTCATAAAAACCCTATGGTTACAACTTGCCAGCCGTCATTCGTCTAAACAGTACAGTGACTCATGAGTGGGTGAGTGAGTGAATGACAGAGTTAGGGACATACACTGGGATTGACCGCTTCTGCCGGTGCGGCTAAAACCAAAGGAACAAAAGAGGAGAAGCCATAAACGCTGGATGGGCAAAGAGCAGTGGCAATTTTGTCTGGATAACCCCGTAATTTTTTGCACTTGGCAGTAATGAAGGAGTAACACTAATAATACAGGGAAAATCAAGTTATTACAACCCCAAATATGTCGTCTTTTTTTTTCTCTCTCTCTCTCCTTATATAGTTCATCAGATCCACGTCCAAGGGTGACAGTAAAAACGGATATCACAAAAGAAGATATGGCAACTTTTTGTTAACTAAAGTACATAAGCAGCTGTGAACAAAATGATGATGATGATGATGATGATGATGATGATGATGATGATGATGATGGTCGATCTCAGTTGCAACGTTTAGTACTTTAAGACGGCGATGAAGGTGAAGATGCTGAGGATAAGGATGATGGAGATATTAAATGATAGTATAGATGGCAATGAAGAGGACAAAGGAAATGACGAAGACGATGAAGATGAAGACAAATATGAAGATAAAGATGATGACGACGAGGATGATGGGAAAGGTTCTGTATATATATATATATATATATATATATATATATATATATATATATATATATATATATAATATGTACGTAACCTTTAGTGATGATTAATAGTTTACCAATCTTTCAACTGCTGATAATGATGCTGATGCTGATGAGGACGATCAAGATAAAGATGGCGATAATGCAGACAAAGAAGATCATGAAGACGAAAAAGTGAAAAACAATGATGATGATGATGATGATGATGACGATGGGAAAACTGTATCCACGTAACCTTTACCAATAACAATAAAGGGAAAGGTAAGGTATTTCTATTGTAAGCTCTAGCATTGAGACGGCCGAATCGCTTGGCAAACAACAAAGGCAGACAGTGACCTTCCAAACAAACAGACCAATTATCCAGTCACTGCTACCCAATCATAAATTACAGCCACGTTACTAACCTTGCCCTGTACACAACCATTAGGCACGGTCATTACAAGAGCCAGGCTACCGTGATTAGCCCATTCATAGCCTATTCAATGGGATGACGTATATTGCTATTCTATTCTTTGGAAAAAAAAAAAAAAAAAGGGCAAATAAAGATCCCGACGACGGCAACGATGATGATGATGATGATGATGATGATGATGATGATGATTCTATAAGACTACATTCAGCTTCCGAACGGCCTCGCGTACTGATGAGGCTAATGAAGTATTGTATATATGTAACTCCTCCCGAGCGTCGCCTACGCTTAAAAAAAAAAAAAAAAAAAAAAAAAATCACCTGGAAGTAGGAAGAATACAAATATACCAGGTGTGTTTAGCTTAACTTCCCCTATTTACTTCATCATTCCGTGATGGCACTTAGGTTATTATGGCTTCCTATATGCCTCATTCAGACCTGATAACCAACTGTGGAGAAACTCACTCGTTTTATGCATTCCCCCCCCCAAAAAAAAAAAAAAACAACAACCATTCCAACCATTCCAAGGCTGTTCCCCATTAATGAAGGGGTTGACGAAGGGGAGGGGGGAGCATATCTTGAGAGAGAGAGAGAGAGAGAGAGAGAGAGAGAGAGAGAGAGAGAGAGAGAGAGAGAGAGAGAGAAATTTCCACCAGATAAGGTTGTCATATCAGAATAAATAACATCATAAATCATCCGAAAATCCTACCCTTTATGTCCAAACAGGTATAAAGGGGACAGGGAAAAAATACGAAAACGTGAATAGCCATGTTATAGGTACTACTGCAAGCTTCGTGACTAAAACTGTCTCGTCCTTTGATTATTAATATCATTTTCATATAGACATGGTTAGGATCAGTAACAAAGAAGCTATTGAGATAATGAGGTGTAGTGTGAAGAAATACAGTCATGGAGAAGGTGACTGATACTCTCCAATTCTATTTAGAGGATCAGTGCGAAAGAAGAGGATACTGAGTTACTGAGGTGTAATGTGCAAAAATAAAGTCAATGAGAAGATGACAGATAATCTCCAATTCTATTTAGAGTTCGAGCTTATGACTAAACTATCAATACACAAAAAATGCCGTACGAACAACCATTAGACTCAAGTAATGGAGATCAGAGGCAATCATTAGTGGGGCCAAAAACTCTCTATTACACCCAGCCAACCACAATCAGACCTTCACAACCACAATACCCGGCACACAACAGGAAGACACCGGATGAAAGGCAAAGAACGAGCAACAACCAGACACATTATCATCATCATCGTTATCATCATCATCATTATCATCTCGACTCTTATACCCACATAAACATCATTAGACCTACACAACCCTCATCATCATTATCATCTCGACTCTTATACACACACACAATCATCATTAAAACCACATAACCACAAGACCACCACCCCCATCATCATCATCATCATCATCTCGACCCTTCCACCCATACAACCACACTCAGACCGTCCCAACCATACTCCGGACACACAAGAGGCAAACCCTGGATGAATCAGAGCCAGCCAGCCATCCCTAGACGAGATCAGGCAGGCAGACAGGCAGAGCGTCACGGCCCGCCTCACCGATGACGAATGGGCGCGGTGGTGACGGCGTGAGGACAGTGTCGGCGAAAGTGAGGGAGTGAGTTTTATTTTTTTAGTCAAGGGGTATCGTGTGTGTGTGTGTGTGTGTGTGTGTGTGTGTGTGTGTGTGTGTGTGTGTGTGTGTGTGTGTGTGTGTGTGTGTGTGTGTGTGTGTGTGTGTGTGTGTGTGTGTGTGTGTGTGTGTGTGTGTGTGTGTGTGTGTGTGTGTGTGTGTGTGTGTGTGTGTGTGTGTGTGTGTGTGTGTGTGTGTGTGTGTGTGTGTGTGTGTGTGTGTGTGTGTGTGTGTGTGTGTGTGTGTGTGTGTGTGTGTGTGTGTGTGTGTGTGTGTGTGTGTGTGTGTGTGTGTGTGTGTGTGTGTGTGTGTGTGTGTGTGTGTGTGTGTGTGTGTGTGTGTGTGTGTGTGTGTGTGTGTGTGTGTGTGTGTGTGTGTGTGTGTGTGTGTGTGTGTGTGTGTGTGTGTGTGTGTGTGTGTGTGTGTGTGTGTGTGTGTGTGTGTGTGTGTGTGTGTGTGTGTTTAACGGCCGTGTGTGTCTTGTTTTATGATATGCCCTGAGACTGGTTTGCGGTTCAGTCCACTTAATGTCCAACGTACAGTGCATAATCTTACAACAGAACCAAAAAGAAATCAATTACCACAATCTAACAATCACCGACACGAAGCACAATATTAGCACTTACGAACCTCACAAATAATCTTAAACCTTCTCAACCCGAGGACGTAATGTGTTTTTTACTTTTGCTCCTAACAGACGATTTTACTCAGTTTGGGATGGACTGTATGGACTGGAAGAGTTACATAAGAAATACATTAGTCCTAAAATACATCAATCTTTCAGTACGACACCCTTTCCCCAAGTTGAATAAAATCGTCTGGAAGCAGCAAGAATAAACTAAAAATTACATCACGAAATTGAAGGGGTTAAGAGAGAAAACATTCTTCTTTTCCTAACCAGGACACCTTGGGAGGAGGAGGGAGAAGGCTAAGATGTAATGAGTATCTGATTCACAAGGGGCAGTAAGACAGGGAGTAAAATTCTGCCATGTCCTTCGCTAGAATACAACACGCAACCAGCAACTTTGCATGCATGTCCCCAATTATACTGCCGGATGAACAAAGACAAAGGGAAGGGAAAACTGACAGACAGCTTTTGTTAATACATCCACATATATGCACAATTAATAATGAAAATCTACGTAAACTAATAACATAATATAAAGGTTCGATGGAGTGCAATGGATTACAGCCTTTTCCACTACTTTTACGCTGCCTCACCGTCACCACAGAAGGTAATCACGCCGATATAATAAGGCAGGAGATACTCTACTTGGATACGCGTGCCCCTGAGTTTCTGTTCACCTTTTAATTCCACCCATGGCTAATGAGAGAGAGAGAGAGAGAGAGAGGAATGAAGTCCTGTTGTCTACTTACGGGGGTACTTCGAAATTTCACTGGAATACACGAGCAACAGTTGGCGATAATACTACTACACCCTTTTTACTCTAACTTGGCCTAACACTGCCATCCCTCCATCTTGAATGCTGAGCTCAAACAATGGTAGAACTCTAGAATAGGATGCTAGTCAATGGGAAGTCTAAGGAAAGGATGCAGAGCCATATTATTGTCTTATTCTGCTGCTGAACTCTGGCAAATAAACCGGAAAAGGACAAACATTTTTGGCCAAGTTAAAATAAAAGCACTACAGATACCCGTGCTACACACTGTTAAAGACAACGGACCATGCGACCACGTGTAGGTCTTTTCTGCTTGATGGCAACTCTCCATATGTCACAACCCCTAGCCATTTCCCTTCTCAAATCCCTATCCCGAAAGTCTCCACGCAGGATCTCATCCCTTGTCTTCTTAGTCTATCCAAAAAAATAAAAAATTTAAACTATTAACAAAAGGCATACGTTCGGTGTGAGACCCTGGTTACGTCTTCCCTCCAAGCACTGGTAAATTAGAAGGTGAGTTCACTATGGATCACGCGAGAATCAAGTAGTGGAACACTGTGATGTTTAGGTAACAATACGACTTCAGGTTCCATGGGGGTGAACCTGCTCAAACGTGTGCCGGCTAGCCATACGTCTCTCCCGTGATGATGATGATGATGATGATGATGATGATGATGATGATGATGGGTGTGCGCAGATTTTGCTTTATCAAAGGCACCTCCTGATGTGTTTCTTCCTATTCGCATTTTTTTTTTGTTCACCACTTAAATTCTATTGCATAAATAATTTCCTCTGAATTGTCTCTATCACAGTACACAAATATTCCTATTATTTAACCTGTGTTTTCAACGTACAGAAGCTGTAGCCTGTTTGTTTTTACAATTCCTATTAAAATACCACTGTGGCTGGTGGTGTTGGCATTTACCTGTTTCATGCCCTCCATCCTGCCCACGGTGCGGGATCCTTCCACTCGTCGTGCTGCTGGCGTGGGGGTGTCAACTTTCCTCCTGATCCTGGCGGGCACGTCGTATATGTTCTCCAGGTCCTGGTGGGGCGGATACGGCTCGTCCGGCACGGCCCTGCCCCGCCCCGCGCCCCGGCCCCCTGCAAAGGGCGCAGCGGGGGCGCTGGTCTTGCGTCGGTCGCGGCTGGGGCCATCATACTCCAGTTCAGGCTCACTCTGCACCTCCCTCAGGTCCTCCCGCGAGAACCCAGAATCCTTCCTTTTGCGGGATTTACCGAAGCCCAGTTTCCTGCGGAGCTTCGGGCTGGTGGACGGGGAGGTGGTGGGGCTGGCCAGTGGGCTCAGCGATTGTAGCTTCTGTACCAGGCTGCCGAACATGGTGTCACACTACTCACCACTCCCACACTGCACACTACACTACACACTACAATAACACTGGTGCGAGGCGGTACGGGGCCGCGTCAGTCGGGGCGGGTCAGCGGGGCCTGGCGGGGTCGGGGCACTGCAGGCGCCGGGGCCCTGCGTCAGCCTCACCCAGCATCACGGCAACGATGCTGATGCCCACACTCCGCCACTCCTCCACTCACTCTCACACTCTGGTCTAGCACAGTATGGCGCGTTTTTTCTAACTTGACGGAAGTCCCTAACTCTTTCAGCTCAGTTGATGGCCAAGTGTGGTCAGATTGGAGGGTGGATTTGACAGGTAACCGCCCTCATAACTAAGGCTCATCGAATTTCATGCAACCACAACTTGAGTATTCAGGTATGGGAGTGGGCCAGTTCCATCAAGTGAAAACACAGCGACTACAAGCACACTATCACTGGACGTGTATATCCTGAGGGCAGCAGGTACGCGCACACGCACACACGTACACTGCTGCTGTTGCACACACAAGCCACAGACGGCAGCTGTCCGCACCTCACAGCGGCTCCACAACTTCTACTGCTCACCTCTCGCACACCCGAGTCAGCCCGCCAGCCACTCTCAGCCCTCCCCCACCCTTTCCCACCCCTAACCATTCCACCCCATCCTTCCCCTACCCCTTCCTCACCTGGCATGCCTACCCTTCCTATGCTTCTCCTTCTCGTGCCGGTCAGACTCCTAGACAAAGCTAATTTTCCCCCTGTCCCTGTTAGCCTCGCAGTACAGCCGGGGACTTAGATGTAACAAAGCTTATTGTGGGTTGTGTACTAGGGAAAGAGTAATACTTAGCAAATAATGAGTGTTTGCCTTAATGACCCTCGTGTAGTCAATAGGTACTCAACTCCTTGTCCTTTTCTTTTACTTGTCTTCTTAATCTACCTCCCTCATGGCGTGAAATGAGTCATAGGAGCACACAAAATCACCATCACCTGAGGTCGTGTTCACATACTTGCTTAACCACTTCACTCCCACAACGGTGCTGAAGAGGGACGCCTTCGCACAGTGACACCGATATGACCAAGTGGTGGCGCTGCCTGCTTACACAAACGACCCTCGACCCCCTCCCTATTGGCCGAAGGAGATGGTGGACTGCTCTGACCAGCTGTCCACCGGGTTCACACTAACATGAGCCTGGTGTTGCTACTGCCGCCGCATTAATTAACCTCTTTAATCCGAGAGCACTTGCCTAAGGAATATATAAGTCGTCTGATAGCAGCACGAATTAACTGTAAATACATCACTGGGCTGATATGGTTAGAAGAAAAACAAAGTCCAATATTAAATTAGTTCGGCTAAGGTGTCGCCTGATGGTCATGGCAGGTAAACCACAGCCAGAATCCTGCCACCTCGTCCCCACGCTCGCCCTCCACATATCAAATCTCATCCTGTTGTAGGTCAGACGCTTACCATTACGCTGTCCCAACTGTTTTAAAAAGAAAAATATGCGATACATACCGTAGAAGTCTCCCTAAATACACGACACAAAGGAGTTTCTCTATATACACAATACAAAGGAGTGTCTTTCTACATACACGATAAAAAGAATGTGCTCCATACCCAGAAGGGTCTCTTTATATACACATGATACCCACAAGTGTCTCTCTATACAAACATGATACCTAGCAGTGCCTCTCTATACACACAATAACCAGAAGTGTCTCTCTATCAACAGGTTTCTTGAACTCAGATAGCGCAGGCAAAGACAAGCCCCGACTTCCAACACTCATTTTATATGTGAAGCATGAGGACAATGTTACTGTACCTTTCTGCTGCCTATGCTCTGCAACGTGGAAGGCAAGTACACTACTGTCAAAATATTGGGCTTCACTCCATCGCGCGAAATCTGACGAGTTCTGCCTGACGTCTTTCATTTATTTTTTGGCGCCTTTCGTACTCAAAGATTAAAAACAATCTCCATTAAACTCATGATCACTCTGCCTCACTCACCCTCCCTTCACCCTTTCAACCACCCTCACCCTTACTCCTGCTGTCACTCTCACTCACCCTTCCCCACATACATCTTGTCCCACTTATCCTCCCGTCACTCGTTCGCCCTCCTTACTCGTACACTCACCCTACTAATCCTTCCTCCACCCTTTCACCCACCCTCTCATATACACTCTGCCTTACCTCTTCTTATCGTCTTATTCCTTTTACCATCATTAACTCACTCACCTACTCAACTCACCCACTCACTCACTCACTCACCATACCCACTGCCTCTTCCTCCCCCATTAGCCCAGTGAACCACACCCCATCACCAGCCTCACACCCAAGCCCCATTGTTACATTCAGTTCTGCTTCTTCGTAATACTCGTAAAAACCTTCACAGGCAAACCTAGGGACTTTCTGTTTACCTCCTCATCAGTTTGTCTTTTCTGCAAACTTATATCTATGCTAGCTATGAACTATTTCCAAATTCCAAAGCTTAACCTCATCGTTATCAACAAAACGACGACATATTCTCCCTAAAAAAAAAAAAAAAAGTACTGGAGCTGCCCATAATGCAGCAGATGGTTTTCTATTGGTTAAACGTTTTGCCATGCATCAAACCAGCTCACTGAAAGAAAAAAACTCGATGACGCGTGATAAGATTTGTAATATGTATAAATCCCTCATCTTGTACTGTAAAACCTTCAGTTTGATGATGGTCTTCGTATATTGTAACTAACGTCAAATGATTTCATGCAGCTCAAGAGAAATCCCTCTGGAAGAATGGCTTAGCACTAACAAGAGCCTTGCTAGTACTATTTCATGTCTTATTACACAACACAGATATCTAAAAAACATGCTACAACACAACGTTACACCAAAAATTTCCAGTGGCCAAAAATAACAAATCTGTTCCCAACATTCCACGGGAAGTCAATCCAGTCTCGTTCTCCGTCTCGCCTTTCCAAATCGCTCCAGATACAAAACCAGATGACACCAGACTAGAAACTCACTCGAAAATACGGTTCCTCAGCGCTACAAAGGAATTACAGCCATTGTCACTGTTCTCGAGGATTGCCGTGGAAGAACAAAAAAAAATATATATATATGAACTCGCCGTCAGAGAAAGAAGAAAAAATATATACATCAGCTCATGACACATTCTTACGTCACATATCACAACACAACTAATCCGATTTGCTCTGTTTCCTGCAACCTTTCTTACATATACATTTTTTTTTTCGTTCAGTCCTTCCACTTCCGACTGTCCAAGCCCTTTTTCTTTCCCTTTATTTATGTTATCCTTCTATTTCCATTATTTATTTTTCTTTAATTTTCCTTCTTTCCATTTCCGATTATTCTATTTCCTTTTTTCTTTTCCTACTGTAATCTGTCTTAATCTCTTCCCATGCTTTATTATTCATATTTATTTTTGTAACCTTTAATCCTTTTCTCTTATGTCTTTCCTCCTGTCTCGGTCTTCTCTTCATTTCTAATTATTCAGTCCTTCATTCATGTTTGTTCTTCAGGCTCCGTCCTTCTCGTATATCTTTATGCCTCAGCTTTCTCTCACTTCCCATTATTTTAAAAACCTCAATCTTCTTTTCTCACTTATCTGTTTATGCTCTGCCTCAGCTCACTGCTTCCTCACGGCACCTCATCACAATGCATTTCTCCTTCACTTCACAATTTGCTTAAACATTTACTTTTTTCACCATCACATACATTTCTTTCTTTCTTTCTTTCTTTTTTTTTGTCTCTTGCACTCGCCTCTTCCGTTTCCATACTTCCTCCATTATCTTCTTTTACCCCCATAATTACATTTCTTCCATCTACTCCTCCTCCTCCTTCCCCTCCTCCAATTCTTCTCTCTTCCTTCCACCTTCCCTACATCCAACCTACAACTAACTTCCTCATAACCTGATGCTAATAATTACTGCCTTACCATCTTGCCCTTGGACTCCTCCCCTACCTATCTCCATTCCCTCCCCATGTTAAAAGTCCTTCACATCATCTTCTTGCCTTCCTTTTCACTTCCTTCTGACCCTATTCTCTTCATCCACCTTTATCTTCTTCTGCTGCATCTTCTCCCTTCATCCCATCTCATCTTTTTATAACCTACCTAATTTTCTTCCCTCCTCTCCCCCTCCCCCTTTCATCTTTTCTGATCTCTTCCTTCTTCCTTCCTTTCCCACTTTTCCCTTCCTCCACTTCCTCGCTCCCTCCTCTCACACCAACCTTCCAGCAGCCAATTCCTCTTCTCCCTCCTCTTCCATCCTCACTTCCATCTTTTCCTTCCTCCTCTTCTTCCCTCACTCGCTTCCCAACCCTTCTGATCTTTTAATGCCTCTCTTTCTATCCTCCTTCTCTCACTCCCTCTCATCGTTTCCTACCTCCTCTCTTTGTTCTTCTCTTTCCACACCTATGCATCTTTTCCTTCCTCCTCTTCCCCCCCCCCTCCCCTCTACCTCCCTTCCCAACCACTTTTATCTTTTTCTTCCTATACCAAGGCTAATGTTGTCTCCACTTTTACCCTCCACCTTCTCTCTCTCTCTCTCTCTCTCTCTCTCTCTCTCTCTCTCTCTATGCTTCATCCTCATTCTGTGTTTATTCCTTTTCTTTTTTCTTTCTCTCCCCTTGAGTGATTACCCACTTCTTGTTTATGCATCAAAGCCTCCACCGCTGTTCAAATATTCTTCACCTTCTTATCGTCTCTCTCTCTCTCTCTCTCTCTCTCTCTCTCCAGCACGTCCTTAATCTTGTCATTCCCTTCTCTTCTTTTTTCATTCGTCTTCACTACTAATCCTTCACCTTTTATTCTTCTTTCCCTTCCTTTCTGCTTCTTCCGTTTCCTTCCCTTCCTTACCCCCTTCCCTTCTTTTCTCCTCCCTTCCTACTCTCTCCTCCTCCTCCTCCTCTCCTCTTTCCTCCCATTCCAACTCTTCGCTCCTTTCATCCCTCTTCGTTCCTTTTCTTTTACACAAACTCACACAACATCCTCCACTGCTTAAAACCATATATCATTAAATTTGGAGCGACAAGGTTAAAGAGTATATTATGAGGGAGGGTGACGTGTTATACGATGAAGGCAAAAGAGTATACCATATGTGGGAGGGTGGTGTGTGGAAGGATGAGGGGTTGTTACTGCTACGTGATATATACTGAGCCATACCGCTGTCTCTCTCTCTGCTACTGAGTTACGTGAAATATACCGAGCCGCAGCACTGTCTTTTTTCTGCTACAGCGTTACGTGAAATATAATGATCTGCTACTGAGCTACGTGAAATATATGAGCCATGGCGCTGTCTCTTTCTGCTACTGAGCTACGTGAAATACCGGTATACTGAGCCGCAGCACTGCCTCTCTGCTACTTAGTTAAGTGATATATACTGAACAACAGCAATCTCTCTCTCTGCTACTGAGTTACATGAAATATACTGAACCGTAAAACTGTCTCTTTCTGCTACTGAGCTACGTGAAATATATGAGCCGTAGCACCGTCTCTCTGCTACTGAGTTACGTGAAATATACAGACCCATAGCACTGCCTCTTTCTGCTAGTGAGTTACGTGAAATAAGCTGCAAAATAAACGAAAATCTCCACCAAGAAAAAAGCGACAGTACTATATTTTATCAGGGCACTTCAATACCAGCTGACAAATTACTGGATCGGGGAGCCTCCTACGTCTACCAGCACTACCCAACATGACATTATTTCAGGGACAACCATTTTTCCGCCCCTTGCCCCCCTGCCTCCCCTATTTACGGTTTCGTTGTACAGGATGAAGGAGGTAACTGTATCAGCCATCATAGGGAGAGTAACGGGGATGGGGTCTTGTGCGAGGGGGATATAATTACCTATTGAGAGAGAGAGAGAGAGAGAGAGACAGAGAGAGACAGAGAGAGAGACAGAGAGACAGACAGACAGAGAGAGAGAGACAGAGAGAGAGACAGAGAGAGTCCCTGCCCTTGAAACGCCAGAAGTAAAACTCTCCCAGCCTTTTCATCACCACCACATCCAATGCCCTTAGACTTGTGGGTTTGGAAGGCTCCCAGGCAACTCTTACTTCCTGTACTAGTCTATTTTGTGCATATGGTTCGTTAATTCTCCCTACTGTTTTCTATATGCGGACTACGTTGATAAAAACATAAGCGTATTCCAATCAACTCTATGGCACAATATTAACTAATGGGCAAAAATCTGTTATGAGAATGCGAGGTTAAAAAAAATATATATTCTGTCCAACTGCTGCCACATATAACGTTATCAACAAACAGGGTCACTCAATGAACGTAATGTAATTCGTAATGTGCTTCCGAAAATTTATCTACGAATGGGCACATCTACCTCAAACAGAACTGGAACCACCACCTCGAACACTTGTACAATTGTCAAGACACTTTTGAGACTGTGATTGAGCATTTAGGGGCAGAATTAGGTCCTTATATTACTGAGTCAAGTGCCACCTAATATGATGGATGTTCTGATAATTACTATTTGTCTCTGGGGGCCAATATGTGCATCTGAACGTGTGTGAATCTACGTCCTTTATATTCTGACTCATAACACTCAAACGTCCTGGGGATGATGGTGGTTGTGACACTGCAGGTGATGATAGTGGTGGTCGTGGTTATAGTGGTAATGATGATGGTGGTGACTGGAAGCGTCGGCGATGCTGGGGTGATGAGGACAGTGGTAATGATGATGGTGGTGGCTGGCAGTGTCGGCGATGCTGGGGTGATGAAGATGGTGGTGGTGTGGTAATGTATGTGATGATGTTTTGGTCGTGGTTATGGTGGTAATGGTGACAGTGGTCATGAGGTAATCTGTGGAACTATAAATCATGCTAAAGGAAATGATGATACATACTACAGAGGGATCTATATACAAACCAACAACAACATTAACAACAATAAAAAATAATAATAATAATAAAAACAATAATATTAGTGCCTGCCAGTAAGCACCAAATCGCTTCAGACAAGGTGCCTACAAATCCTTCCACAAATACAATACTAAGTTAATATGGGCCCCAGGCGATACCGAGGCCTGGCACGATCAAAGAACCTGCAGACAACTTTCCTCAACGCCGGAGGAGGTGACTGAAGAAGCTGCAAGACAGATTTTCACACCATTATGCCTTCACGTCTCCTTTCTTCTCGCCCCTTCCGTCTCTCTTCTGGCTCATATTCGGGTCAATCGGCATCTTAAAGTGACCTTCATTGCTGCGTGCCTCCCTGACCCATCTGTTACTCATCTCTCTCTCTCTCTCTCTCTCTCTTCACCTTCACATTCTTTTCTTACACATTGGTTTCAACGCCATTATGTCTTTCATTTTCTCTCACTTTCCTCATCTCTTATTCAGGTCAGCTGGCGTCTTGGCGTACCGGTAACCTTGATTATTATTGCGTGCATCTGTTACTCATCTTCCTCTCTCTCTCTCTCTCTCTCTCTCTCTCTCTTATGTTACCCAGTGATTGCCATATTATTTGCTCTGCTTATTTTGTTCTCAAAGTTTCATATAATTAGTTTCCCTCTCTCTCTTTCCTCGCAGTCGTATTCATTTTAATCCAACAAAACACACACACACACTGAACTAAAACAATCTACGTGTTTTTAAGGATAATGTTTTTTTACTTCTCTTCCGACTTTCATATTCGCCTCATCCCAAGGAAAAAAAACACAACCGTCCTTAAATCAACCAAAAATTAATAAGTACATGTGTTTTGCCGTGTCCATTGTCCCTGCCGTGGCGATGCGGATGTACGGTAGCAGCCCTGGCCCTCACAACTATATTTCTCCAAGCAACCTTCATAAATATTCGGGCGACGTGACTTTCGAAGAGGGTGGAGAGAGGAGTAGGAAAGACGAGCGGGAGGAGGAAAGAGGACGCGAGAAGAGGAGGGAATGAGGAAAAGAATAGAAGAGATGGACGGGAGACAGCAAGTGATGGTGAAAGGGAAATGGGAAACAGAGATCAGGGGAGGAGTGGAAAAGATATGAGACAAGGAAAGGGGATAGAAGGATGTGGGAGTCAGAGGCGTGGGGAGGGGAGGGGAAAAAGAGTATGGGGGTTGGTGGGTGGAGAGAGGGCAGAACGGGAACGGGTGAGAAAAAGAGAGGCTAAAAGAAGAGAATGGGAACTGCTGGAGAGGCGGAGAGACCATCGTGAGTATGGGGAGGTGGACGGCAGTGGAAGAGATGGTATGGAGAAAAAGGTGAGAGGAGTGGTGAAAAAGAGAAGCCAAAATGTGAAGGTGGTGAAGTGGAGAAACAGAAATGGAAGGGAGTGCAGCAGGTGCAAAGGACTGAAGCAGGTGGAAGGGAGTGTATAAGTATGAAATAGAAGATAAAGGTGAAGAGGTGCAGCACGCGCAAAGAAGTTGGGAAGATGGAAAAGAATGGAGGAGGTGGAGGAGAGAAGAATAAATGATAGGGGGTAGAAATGATGGAAGAGACTGGAGGAATGGACTGCAGGAAGCAGAGGGGAGTGAAGAATATCAAAGGAAAAGAACTGAAAACTCTGGGGGTGAAAAAAAGTGAATGTACGGAGCTGAAAAAGAAAAAATCGCTAGAAAAATTAAGGAAGTGCAGAGGTGAAGGAGTGACACAAGACTGAACTAAGGTGCTCCCCTCAACAATCCCCCCTACTTCCCCCACCCCACACCCGCTGAGTAAAGGTAAGGGGAGGGGGGCTACGGAAAAGAATGTCACCGCGGTACGTGTTTCAGGTTGCGCATTTCACATCATTCTTCCTTTTGTGTGTATTTCTTTTTTTCTTTCAGCGGTATCGTTATTCCATGTTATTCCATTTCCACGGTGTCTAAAAACTGAAGTGGGACTTGTAGGTTAATTTGCCTACTGAAAAATTCTATCGCCATGCCTACGTATTAGATCACTGAGTTTATGTGCACGCCTCTCTCTCTCCCTCTCTCTCCCTCTCCCTCTCTCTCTCTCTCTCTCTCTCTCTCTCTCTCTCTCTCTCTCTCTCTCTCTCTCTCTCTCTCTCTCTCTCAGTGAGAGGCGACATTTCGAAAGCCGGGATGACAGACTCATTTCACAGAGGAATTAGTGGAGGGACGGGGGATAAGGGGGTGGGTAGGGGTGAGGGGCGGGATAAGGGTTTGGGTAGGGGTGAGGGGTGGGATAGGGGAGTGGGTGGGGGATGGATAGGGGGTGGGGGAAGGATAGGGGGTGGGGTGGTGGGGGAGGGTAGGGGGTGGGAGATTGTGGTGCGGTAATCTAGGGGGAAGAAATTAGGGTCTATTGCTCAAGCTGCCACGCATATATTACCGATTGAGGTCACTGACAGGTGGGAAAGGAAGGGTGATGAGAGGTGAGATGACGTGAGATGAAGTGAGACAATGAGAAATGAGATAAACTGATAGATAGTTTTAGAGAGAGAGAGAGAGAGAGAGAGAGAGAGAGAGAGAGAGAGAGAGAGAGAGAGAGAGCGCAAAACCGTGTAAACAGCAAGAAAAAGAACACATGTCTAATAATCAATCAACATCCAATATAACAAAAAATAAAGAAAAAATGTGGAAAACGAAAAATAAAACGGGTATATACCTCAAGCACGGACATTAAAGAGAGAGAGAGAGAGAGAGGGGGGGGGGAAAGAAAACGTGATATTATGAAAGGGGTTTCTCAAGTATTAGCCTGAAGTACCCCTCATAGATACAGGTGTTTATTGGGACCACACTCACCTGTTCTCGTGGAGGTGGTGGTTGAGTGGAGTAGGCAATGAGGTGGAAGAGGCGGTGGAAGGAGGAGGGAGTGAGCGAAGGGGAAACAGAGGAGGTCGGGGAAGTGGAGTACAAGGTTGAGAAGAAGGAGGAGGAGGAAGAAGCAGGAATATGAGGGTAATGGGAGTGTAAAACATTGCAAAGGATCAGAACAATGAGATAAGAAATGGCAGAAAGGGCAGGCAACAGAGGAAGAAGGTGAAGTGAAGAAGAAAACAAAAAAGCCGTAGACATGTAACCCAAGTGAGTGCAGAAGAGAAAGGAAGAGAGGATGGTAATAAAGAGGGGAAGGAGACGATGATGACTGAGAAGGAAGAAGGAATTGAAGGATTTAGAAAAAATCAAAGTGAAGGAAGATGCCAATAAAATGGGTGTAGACGTGACACCCTAGTGTATGCAGAAGAGAAAAGGAAAAGAAGGTGAAAGACTGGGAAGAAGAGGAGGATGATGAAGGAGAATGAAGAAGATAAAAGATGAAGCTAATGAAAGCGGTATGCATATGGAACCCAAGTGTATGCGGATGAGAAAAGGAAGAAAAATGACAGAAAACGAAGAAGAGGAAGATGAGAGGGAAAGAAGAAGAATAATGTGAAGGAGGAGAAAGGGAAGATGACAGAGAACGGAAGAAGAGGAAGGGGAGGGGAAAAAGGGAGAATGAAAAAGGTGATGAATAAAGCTAATGAAAGAGATGTCGACGTGAACTCAAGCGTATGCATAAGAGTGAATGAAAAGACGAAGATGATAAGGAGATAAGACGAGGACGGAAATACAGAAAGGAGAAGGAGGATGCTAATGAAAGAGGTGTGAACGAGGATGCTAATGAAAGAGGTGCGAAGAAGGATGCTAATGAAAGAGGTGTGAAGGAGGAGGCAATGAAAGAGATGTGAACGTGTGACTTAAGTATATTCACAGAAGAAAAGGAGAGTCTGGAATAACAAGGGTGAGCGATGGGGGAGAGTCCTAGTGCACTTCTTCTATGTTAGGGTAGCTCTTGGGTATTTTAGTCAGGCAAGAACCACATGATTTTGTTCAGCTGAGCGAAATTGTATCAGACACTGAGTTTCAAATCATCTCGACAATATTCTCTCTCTCTCTCTCTCTCTTACTTGACCAAGATTTTCGTCCTATTGCAGCACAGTGTCACGTAGCTCGACGGAAGAATAAGCCAACGCTACGACTCACACGTCCTTTCCATGCCACTTCTTGCTATTACCATCATGTTCTAGGATTAATCTATTGTTGCAACTCAGAATTCAAGATGGATAGATGAAAATTTTGGGCCAAGTTAAAAGGAAAAAATTATAGCCCTCTCGTTCCCTCAAACTTCGCTCAAGTAAGACCAAACGCTTGTGTTGAGACGTAAAATATTCTAAAATAAATGGATTAGAAACCATCGCACCCCTTGTTCCTTAGGCTAAAACCAGACGATTAGGTGTGGCCAAGGGAAATTCAAGAACGTATAAGTTAAGCGTTCATATAAATTAGTCGAACCTAACTTAACCTAGCCTAACCTTACCTATACTTAGCTTATCCCAGCCTAACCTAACCGCAGCCTAAATCAACCTAACCTTAATTAATCCATCCAAATTTAAACTCATTTCACGAATTCCCTAGGGATTTTATGTAATCACTGGTTACACAAATTCCCTGTAACATTTATAAGAAATGAGAAATGGGCGAAAGCTTACACACACACACACACACACACACACACACACACACACACACATGCTAATATCCACAAATATAAGGAAACACAAAATATCCCGAACGCTTTCGTGTATTTTCAGAGGAGAAATACACGAACGCGCTCGGGATATTTCGTGTTTCCTTTTCCTTGTGGAGATCAGTGTATCCACGAATCATGCGTTATGACGTGATTTAATTGCACATACATACATACATACATACACAGACAAACACACAAAGGAAAAAAAAACACATGTAATACTGACACATAAGAAACACTCATATCAAGGGTAAAGAAAAGGAACAGTGGGGGGAAAGTGAAGGCTGGAGCTCGACAATTACGTGTGTGTGTGTGTGTGTGTGTGTGTGTGTGTGTGTGTGTGTGTGTGTGTGTGTGTGTGTGTGTGTGTGTGTGTGTGTGTGTGTGTGTGTGTGTGTGTGTGTGTGTGTGTGTGTGTGTGTGTGTGTGTGTGTGTGTGTGTGTGTGTGTGTGTGTGTGTGTGTGTGTGTGTGTGTGTGTGTGTGTGTGTGTGTGTGTGTGTGTGTGTGTGTGTGTGTGTGTGTGTGTGTGTGTGTGTGTGTGTGTGTGTGTGTGTGTGTGTGTGTGTGTGTGTGTGTGTGTGTGTGTGTGTGTGTGTGTGTGTGTGTGTGTGTGTGTGTGTGTGTGTGTGTGTGTGTGTGTGTGTGTGTGTGTGCGTGCGCGCGCTCCTGAAGAACCCTGAAAAGAACTCGACAAGGCTAGCATGGCTTAGGAAACCGCAGGGAAAAGAAACCCCAGCACAAGACCAAGGCACAATACATGAACGACGAAGGACGTAGGTAAAACAGTAGTAAGAAGAATCATAAATAAGGAAAATGAGAGGATAATAAGCTGAAAATGAACAAGGAAAAATGGCGAATTAAAAGAGGAAGAAACAAGAAGAAAAACACAGAAGTAAGAACAATATTAGTCACAAAAGAAGCAAAATGAAACGAAATAGAGCGAAAATAAAAAATAAGAAAGGGTGAACCATAAAAATGCAACGGTGAGAGAAAAATACCGTCATTTGCACAAAAAATATGAGATCAAAAAATAACAATCAGGGAGAATTACGAGTAAACAAAATTATAAAAGCGAAAATGAGAGGTAAAAAGTCAGGAGAGAGAGAGAATTTATGGTTTATTTAAGATTATGCATGAAAATAAAATGCGAAAGGGGTGGAGTGCGGGTGGAGGGCAGTGTGAGGGAGGGCAGTGAGAGAAGATGAGGAGGTGAAAAGATGCTGAGGCATGAGGGAGAAGGGCGCGGCGAGGTGTGAGAGAGAAATGGGAGGAGGGGAAGGTTGAGGAATGAGGGAGGTTAGGACGCGAGGGAAAAAGGGAGCTAAGTTGGGGGAGAATAGGGGTTGGGGTGTGAGGGACAAGGGAGGTCGAGGTGTGAGGGAGTATGAAGAGCGGATTGCGGAGAAATAGTTGAAGTGTGAGGTGTGTGTGAGGGAGGTGAAGCTGATGTGAAGGTGGTGATGAGGGGGACGATGTGAGGCAGCTGGGGGATGAGTGATGAGGGAGGAGAAGGAAAATGATGAAGAGTGATTGCTGGTAAGAGAAGGACGTGGTGGAGAGGTAAGAAAGGCGACAGGTAGGATACGGGGAAGGGAGGCAGGTGAGGGCTGAGTTAGGCAGGTGAGCGGGAGGGAGGTGATGTAAGAATGTTGGGGCAGGTGGTGGAGGGGTCAGGGAAAAGACAGGTGTACAGGGGTAAGGAAAGAGAGGTGATGGAGGAATGAGGCAGGCATGGGATGGAGGTGAGGAAAAGGTGAGGTAAACGGTATAGGGAGGGAAGAGAGGAGTGGGTGACAAAGGGGTGAGCGGTGAGGGAGGAGTGAAAGATGGGGGAGAAGTGAAGGAGGTGAGGGGTGAGGGAGGCACGAGCTAGATAGTGAAGGGTGAGGGAGGGACGGGGTGAGGGGTGAGGGAGGTCAGAGTAACTAGGTCGGGGGTAACAGCACTGGGTAATTTTTGGCAGTAACAGCAGCGGTATTACACTCCTTCCTTCCTCTTTCTCTCTACACCTTCGTTACTACTCTCTCTCTCTCTCTCTCTCTCTCTCTCTCTCTCTATCTATCTATCTATAATCTATCTCTATCTATCTACCTATCTTATTTACATACTTCCATCACTTTTCATCTTTACTCCTCCTTCACTCCTTCCTCCTTCTTTTCACCTTCCTTTCTAGTTCTTCCCTCTCTCCTTTTCTCCTTCTTTATTACTTATTTCTTCCCTCTTTCTCTATCTTATACTTCCATCTTCTTAATTCTTACCCCCTTCTCTACTCACTCCTTCCCTCATCTTTCCTTTTCTACTATCTTCCCTACCCGTCCCTTCACCTTTCCCATAAATTCCTTCCAACTTCACTCAACCTCCTTCTTTCCCCTTTAACTCCTTCCATCCCATCCTTCTTTCCTTCATCCTCTCCCCTCCCTTTCCTCCTCCTTTACTATTTTCGTCCTCTTCTCCTGCCTTGCATCTAGCCATTTTTAAAACCATTAATATCTTCCATTTTTCTATCCAGCTATTCTCTCTATTCCACATCTTCCCCATTCATTCATGCACCATTTTCAACTTCACTTTCATCCATCCACCAAAGTCCTCTGTCTGCTCTTCGCTACACAACTGCATTAATTTTCTCCTTTACCAGTCTCATCTATCCAACCATCCATCCATCCGTCAACCTATCCTTCATTCCTCACACCTCACTACCTCAACCATCCAACCATCCATCCATCGCCCACACCTCACTGCATTAATCAACCATTCATTAATTTTTTCCACCGATACATCAACTCTCCCATTTCATCAACTCGCTTAACCACCTCCACTTTTCCCCTCCACCTCCTACCTCCTGCTTCTTCCATCCCTCCCCACCACCCTTCCACATCACCTACCCTTTCCACTCCCTCACCACCCCCTCCCCTTCTGCCTTGTGTGGGTCCGCTTGTGAGATGATCAAGGTAAAGTGATTCTGAAATAAGTTACTGAGGGGAGGCACGCGAGCTGGGAAATGCTACTCTGTGTGTGTGTGTGTGTGTGTGTGTGTGTGTGTGAGAGAGAGAGAGAGAGAGAGAGAGAGAGAGAGAGAGAGAGAGAGAGAGAGAGAGAGAAACTAACACCAAGCAACTTTTAGTTCCAAAAGCTCTCCAATTCCAGTCCCTCTAAGTATCAATCACGCCATCTAATTTAACCCAAAGCCAAAGCCATTATCACTTTCCCTTCAGCGACACCTTCCTAACGACCCACCTTAACCAATCTCTAATCACTTCCCTTCTCCAGCTCGACCTAATCACCCTGCAAGTGGAAGGCAGAGTGATCTGGATTGAGTATCGATTGAGTGAGAGGTTGACCTTTTCACTCTCAGAACGAATTTTTAGTCTCCACCTATTACATACGGGTGGAGACTATTGTTTTTGCTGGTATTACTATTATTCCGACCTCAGAGTCTCGCCACGATTCCAGGAGAACCGGTGCCTGCGTGAGGAATCTGAAGGGGCCTGGGTATGTCCTGGCATGGAGAATCCAAACCCCTAATGCGCAGTGGAAAGGCATGTCAGAAAGTGTCATTATCAGTATTATGTTGTGAACGAGATAAGGTTGTTGTATCTACTGGAGATTTCAGTGAGACCTGCGCAAGTGATCTGAATTGCACAGATTATGTGATATGGGCCACTGCTGTTTGAAAAAAAATTCAAAATCTCTCCAATGGGGTCAAGGTCATTGTAAGAAACAGTAGACGGAGATTAATAACTGTCAGCAGGATAGTTACAGAGTTCTAGTTTATTTTAACTTTGGTACCGACTGCCCATTTTATTTATATTATTTTTTATTACTTTGCTTAGGAGAGACATGGGTTATGGATGGGTTATGTGGCTTAGACTTTTGGAAATGGACAGGTTCGATATGGCCTTCATTAACCCCTTCACTACGATGGGGTTTTTGTGAGGTTCAATAAAATAATCTTAAGGTGACAAGAACGAAGTGAGAAGACGTCACCGAACTGAAGGGGTTAATGGGGTGCTTAACCACTTCAGTACGGAGACGCAAATTGTCTGCTTTATTCTAGGTACCTGCAGACGATTTCATTCGGCTCAGATAAGAGTTCTCGTACTGAAAGGGTTAAGGAAGGATGTGTATTAAACTCTCTCTCTCTCTCTCTCAAGCTGAACAAAATCGTCAGGAGATAGCAAGAATCAGATAAACAATACGTCATGGGACTGGAAGGGTAAGAGCAATGAATGGAAAGGAAGGAGGTTCGATTTTAGTGACGATGGAACAAATTCTCTTGTGTGTGTGTGTGTGTGTGTGTGTGTGTGTGTGTGTGTGTGTGTGTGTGTGTGTGTGTGTGTGTGTGTGTGTGTGTGTGTGTGTGTGTGTGTGTGTGTGTGTGTGTGTGTGTGTGTGTGTGTGTGAGAGAGAGAGAGAGAGAGAGAGAGAGAGAGAGAGAGAGAGAGAGAGAGAGAGAGAGAGAGAGAGAGAGAGAGAGATTTGGCACTGATGAGAGAGAAGGGGGTGACGTAAGAGAGGTAAAAGGGCCAGGTAATGGGAGTTAATGGGGCAATCTTTTGGGCATTAGGTGGAAGGAGGAAGAGGTAAAAAAAAAAAAAACGGAGAGATGGGAGGGAAAGGAGAGATGGAGAGAACGGAGAGACGGGGGAAACTGAGCGATGGATGAGGAGTGAGTCAAAACTGGGAAGATGTGAAGGAATGAAGGGATGGGAAGAAATGACATGCTGCTCTGAATGAAGGGATGGAAAGGACTGACATGTTCTGAGATGCGTATGATAAAGGTGTTAAGAGGTCACAAAATTACAACATAGAGAGGTTATCGTTGTGAAGGAGTTAACCACTTCAGTCTGAGGACGTCATTTTAATTTGATATCTGCTGGTACCGCAAGATTTTAGTCCATTTAATAAAGTCTTATCGACAATAGGTTAAGTCAGATTTATTTCACTGGCGCTTCATAACAAATGGCCTCCCCAGTGAAAAAAAAAATCGTCAGGAGGTAGAAAAAAAAAAAAAGACCCATCAGAATACATCACCTGACTGAAAGGATTAATAATAATAAAAATAATAATAATAATAATAGGCTGCATTGGGGTGCGTATTTCCGAACGAGGTGAAGGGGGTAACTGCAGCAGAGTTGGCGTTTGAAAAGTTCAGGGTTGGAGGGGGATGAAAACGGCAAGAATCAGAGGCCAAATGAACTCACACGACATGCAGGAAATGGGGGAGAGTTGGCGAAATGAATTTATTTATCGAGTGGGAGGGGCGGGGGACGAGGCGTGGGGTGTAGGGAGGGAAGTGGAGGGCTTGGGGAAGGATGCAGCGAGGGTGGGGAAGGGTCTGGGTGTGGGAGAGGTGTGTGGATGGAGCGTGTGTAGAAAGAGGACGGTGAGAAGGAGAGGGTGTGGGGTGTGTGCACAGGAAAGTGAGAAGAAGAATGTGAGGAAGGATGTGGGAGAGGTGTGAGGAAAGGGTGTGAGAGAGAGGTGTGAATGAAGAGTGGAGAGGTGCACGGGGAAAAGTGTGTTGGAAGGGTGTGAGGAGGGTGAGGAAGGCAGTGGGGAGATGTGAGGAAGGTACATAAGCAAGAATGTACGGAGGGAACTGGGTAGGGGTGTGGGGAGATGGGAGGGATGCGTGTGAGCAAGGGTGTGGGGAGAGGTAAAAAGCGGAACGAATGGATACTTACGACGGACGGATCAAAGACTTACTACCCTCACCACATTACTCACAGGAATACAGATACATATAAATAATCGATTCTCCAACTCCTTCCTTCCCGCCAAAAGTAGAGAGAGAGAGGAGTCACGGTGTTGTGGAGGAAATTGCCACACTAAACACCACCACGCCACACTTCAATACCACGCCGCAGGGTCACACTCCACATCACCACACTACACACTGCCACGTTTTTTAACTGCCGATCTTCTCTCTACCAACCCATACACAAAGTCACTCTCTCATATAACACCACACACATTCACACATCGTTAAACCCTTCGTAAGCTTTCCTTCAAATCACAGGTAACGCCAAAATCTCATTTTAAAAATCTCCCTATATCTCTCTTTAAAAGTCCCAGCATTTCACTTGAAGCTGGGAAGTGAGAAAAATACTCCAATACCAACAAATATTACCCTAAACCTTCCTACAATTCCTTACACTCAATCTAAATTTCTAAATGGTAAGATCAAAATATTCCTCCGCTAACCAATATAATTCTAGACCTTCCTAAATTTCCATATACTCGTACTTTCTACATTTTTAAGAGGTAATATCACAATACTTCTCTTCCAACAAATATTATCTTAGGTCCTAAAATTCCTCAGACTGCCCTAAACTTTCGAGATCTTTCCAATAATCCTGCATACTTCAAAAAATCCCCCAAACCCCCCTTCTCTCTTCCCCAATTTCCCTACTCTGCATACTTCAAAAAAATCCCCCAAACCCCCCTTATCTCTCCCCCATTTTCCCTATCCTGCATACTTCAAAAAATCCCTCCAACCCCCCTCCCTCTCCCCCTAATCCCCCCCTATATTTACACTCTCATGATATTTTTCCTTATCCCTCAGAAGTGTTACAGCGTCGGCCAACCTTCCACTAGGATTTTTACTGACTGAAGTCCTTGTACCCTTAAATGTGCAGTTCAAGGGTTTATCTTTGGCGGTAAATAAGGACGTGAGGATGTGTGTGGGAGGCTGCATGTGTATTTTTATGGGGGTGGGTATATTTGTATGGTTGTGTGTGTGTGTGTGAGAGAGAGAGAGAGAGGCAATGTGTGTGTGTGTGTGTGTGGGAGAGAGAGAGACAGGCAATGTGTGTGTGTGCAAAAATATGAGCTAGCATTACGCGCACTCTGGTGTTGGAGTGAAAGTGAATGTGTCAGGGAGGCGGAGAGGAATGGTGTGGGTGTGTGGGTGTGTGTGTGTGTGTGTGTGTGTGTGTTTCTTGGTACACATTTCACCGTCTGTTCCCTAAGGTCAAGTAGTCCTACGTGCAATACACCTGCACATGTCACCATTTCGGCACTCACACCCACCGCCCATACTGAATACATACCAGGGGGCGTCTCCTTCAGGACTGGTGTAATGGTATCAGCGTATATATATAGATTTTTTTTTAATGATGCGTTAGTACGTCGAATTATCAGTAACGTACACTTTAATTAACTGTTTCCTGATTTAACTTAGGGCTGATCTCGCGTCCTTACAGAGCGCAGTCTAACTCTCTAACCAACTGACATACTAAGAGCCCCATGGAGGTATAACAAGAGTGGACCCAATAGAACGGCGTACAGTGCTCTCTCTCTCTCTCTCTCTCTCTCTCTCTCTCTCTCTCACGCACCAAAGCTCACGTAAACTGTCATTATGCCCACCAGGTTGTAAACAGCCCAGGGGGAAAGTCGGCAATATGGGGCAGATGGTTTCACACCCACGCGATCACAGTTTTCCCTCACTCTCTACAAAATTACGTGTTTTGGTCCCCTCCTGCCGCTTTCTGCTCGTGTTTGCATCCATTCTGCCGTTTTTTGTTCCTGTCTGCATCCCTCCTGCCGTTTTCTCTTCGTGTTTGCATCCATCCAGCCTTCCGTTTTCTCTTCCAACCTCCCATCTTGTTCCATCTTATCTTGTCGCCTTTCTGTCTATTCCTCCACTGATTTCTACAATACTCTTGTATTGTGTTCTACACTCTCTTACTGCAATTTTCCCTTACCCCCTACTACATATATTCTTTCCTGCCTCTACAGCGCATTAAATCCAATTTCCTCTTCTATTATCGAAGCTTCAGTCGCTTCTGGTTCATCATCTGTGTATTTCTAAATGATTCATAAAAGCCATGCACACTTATTTTATGTTTCAATTTACATCCTCACACCGTCAAAACGTATAGACCTACAACACACCAATACTCACTCAATGCTCTCTCCTATGTCTAACACCATCAAAAACTATTGTATTTTCCTCCTCCTCAGTCATCCTCGCACGATGGAAGTAGGCGGTCGAAGAAAGCAATTACTATTCCTAAAATGCACACTGTCCTTCACCAGCTTTTATCTGTTCGTATATCTGCTAACATCAGCTTTAAATCCAAGGGGAGGCTGGGTTATATTGCTCACATAAAAGCTAAGGAAAAAAGACCTAGCAACTCTAACATTATATTGCTAGACAGATCCTATCCCAGGCCCCTATCCTACTGACGAGGCAGCAATAAAGTAAAATATATTCTTTTTTATTTACCTTCTGTATCGGCACGACAGCTCCTCGACACTCACCTGAAATATAAAGAAGCATTAAACACAACACAAAACACAAGTGAGATTCTACTTTACACCTAAAAGAAGTCAAAAAGTGTAAAGACAAATCATGACCATTATCCTCTCCATTAAACTGTTGCATAAGATGACCCCAAATATTTACTCTCAAGCTCCTATGACCCACTCAAGCTGAACAAAATCATCTGGCGTTAGTTGGAACATAATACTTGAGTGTCAAGACCATGAGGTTAAAAATACATGCAAATGACATACATAAACACAAAAACACACACGTAGAAGTAGCTTACAAATCAAAACACACACACACACACACACACACACACACACACACACACACACACACACACACACACACACACACACACCATACTCGACATCCACAAGGTAACTACGTAAGTCTCCCTAAAATGCAGTCTGTTTTTACGCCATCAGGGTCGAAACATAATACCGGACGAAAATATTACCATTCGGCTCAAGAGATTTAGGGGGAAATGGGGTTGGCTCGTGGGTGGAGGGGCTAGAGCAGAGGAGAGAAGGGGAAGCAGGAGAGGAGGGGAGACGATAAGAGGGGAAAGAATGGGTACTATGTGAAGGAGAGAAGACAGGAGAGGAGAGGATGGGTTAGTGTGGGAAAGAGGAGAGGATAAGGCGAGATGTGACACGGGTGATACAAGAAGGGAGAGGAGAGGAGAGGTAAGTATGAGGTGACAGGAGAGAGAGTGTGATTGAATTGTGTGTGTGTGTGTGTGTGTGTGTGTGTGTGTGTGTGTGTGTGTGTGTGTGTGTGTGTGTGTGTGTGTGTGTGTGTGTGTGTGTGAGAGAGAGAGAGAGAAATATTCACTCCATCTTCCTGTACCAACACCTTTATATCCAGGTTTACCCCTAGACAAGAAGATAACACTATTTTCTATAATATTTCGCCTTCCTCTTCCAGTTCTTCAAAATCCTCTCTCCTCATAATATTCCTAAATGTTTTCGCTTCCACTCTTCCACATTGCACAACATCCCACAATTCTTCGTTCCCAATCATTCCCTTTAATACCAAGTCCAAAATATTTCACTATCTTTCCACTCCACTTCCACAATATTCACATTATCCTTACCCGAAATGGCCTTCCCCATTTCCTCCAAATTTCAGCTATTTTTTTCGAGTCACGATCCTATTAAGGGGAATAAATTATGAGGCGAAGGAAAAATTATTAACATATATTTCATCGGTATTTTTTTCCCCGTTTCGACGCCAAGGCCAACCATGGATTCCAAAGTGGGTGGTGGGGAAGGCGAAATTTCTTTATTCTGCACTGCTGTTACTCTTCCATTTTTTTATTTTTATTCGAAAAATTTTTACTACTACTACTACCATTATTATTATTATTATTATTATTATTATTATTATTATTATCATCATTATTATGGCAATAATACAAAACAATCACAAATCACTCATACTAAAGGTATAAATCTCTCTCTCTCTCTCTCTCTCTCTCTCTCTCACACACACACACACACACACACACACACACACACACACACACACACACACACACCTTATCAGAAACATTTTTACTATACAAAAAGAAATATTACAATAATTTTCAAAAGTAATGTCAATATAAATAATAAAAAAACACAGTCTCCTACACACACACACACACACACACACACACACACACACACTCCTTAGCATCAAGTGGACAAGAGAAATACCCCCATCCCCGCACACACACGTAAGACATCAAACTGGTAAATCCTCACACACACAGACACACACACACACACACACACACACACACACACACACACACACACCGCCCCCAGCCACCATCCCTACCACCAAGTACTGTTGCTAACCACACAGTAGCCACCACCCCGCTAAACCAACCACTATCACCTACCACAACTACCACGACTACCACCATTATTATTACCTACACAAATACCAGGACCGATACCACTAGAACCATTATCATTACTACTACTACTACTACTACCGCCACCACCACTACCACCACCATCAACACTACTACTACTACTACTACAACTACTACTACTACAACTACTACTACTACTACTATTACTACAACTACTACCACTACTACTGCTACTACTACTTTTACTACTACTACTACTACTACTACCATCTGCCATACCTACCACAAAAACCACTATCCACTACGAAAACCACCACCACCACTACACCTACCATATCATCCGCTACACCTACCACAACTACAACCTGCCTACCTCAACTACCATCATTAGCATCATCATCATCTCGCTATTACCACCAAAACCCGCTATTATTCACACTTCCATCATTACCTGTGCTTTTACCTCATTCAGTAGGACGAGACCAAATTTTTTTAAGTCTTCTTCTGTATACCGACAAGCCACTACATTCAGATCAAGGAAAGAGATATTGAACATCCCTACAAACCCCTTCAACGACGATTTCCTGCTTTTATTACCCCACAGACGATTATTCTACCCAGCTCAAAAACTACTTCTCTGATCAATATTAAACCCAACTTTCCATAAACCATCCAACCTCCTTGCCTATGAAGACGATTATTCTACTTCATTCTTGTTACCATCAGACGATTTCATTCAGCTCCAAAAGAAATTAAGGCCACGAAGCGATTAACAAATATAACACGATCGGTTTCTTGGAGGATGAATAAAATAGGCTCATGGTAGCATAATGAACACAAATTGGATAATGGGGGACTGTTTCTTATCTTTTCACTATTAAAGGTCTGACCTGAGTTAGTTAAGTCACCTAGTGGGAGAAATAATAATACTAATAATATAATAATAATAATAATAATAATAATAATAAAGAAAAATCGTCGTCATCATCATCATCATCATCATAAAAGTCGCCATCGAACTTAAGAGGCTAAAACTTTTCTGCCTTTACCTTCACCTGGTCCTGATTTTCGTCCTTTTGCAGTAGGCCTATATATCCCATAGGTCAGTGGCAGAAAAAGACTTTGCTAAGCCTCAACATCCCCTCCATAGCACTTCTTCGTGATCTGCATCATATTCTAATGTTCAACTATTGCTACAGCTCAGCAATCGAGATGGAGGGATGGCAATCTTAGGACAAGCTAGAGTAAAATGAACAGGATATACCATTAACACTAACTACCACTTGCAGTACGACCACCACCACCACCACCACCACCACCACAAGTACTACTACTACTACTAATACTACTACTACTACTAATACCATCGTCAGTTTTTGCTAACACTATCACCACCTCCATCACGACCAACGACCATTACCTTCACTGATATCACCATTGTCATTCCAACACCATTACCTGAGAGAGAGAGAGAGAGAGAGAGAGAGAGAGAGAGAGAGAGAGAGAGAGAGAGAGAGAGAGAGAATTTTCCACGAGTGAATTTATTTCTGTATGTGATATAATGTACCAGCAACCAACCTCTTCAGTACGATGACGTCTTGTTTCCCCTTACTGTTTTAATTACCAGACGATTAATATTTAGCTTTGGAAATCCGCCTATTAGTGAAAGGGTTAATGAAGGCTCTATCTAACCCCTCGAAGTCGCACAGCAACTCTTAAGGAAAAATAATACCGTCAGTTGGCAGAAAGAGTTTACGACAAAATGCACGAATATACACAAGCATGAGCACGCGCACACACACACACACACACACACACACACACACACACACACACACACACACACACACACACACACACACACAAAGAAAATATAAACCAGACACACCTACAGAGCCACAACTTTCACGTCATCCCCAATAATATTCTTCTCAAGGTGGGGGAAACAGCGAGGGGAACCTGGGGGGAATGTGCATTATTTTTCACCGCTTTCTCCGCAGCCCAAGCACTCCAAAAGGGCGTCGGGGTGGGGTGAGGTGGAAGGTGGGAGGGGATAATGAAAGGTGCAGAGAGTAATGAGCTGAACTTCCAAGTCCCAACAGCTACACCTTCTGAATCTATTTCCTCGCCGTCTGTGTCTTCCACTACCACCTCAGTCTTTCAGAGCTGTTAAGTTCCCGACATCTGTTCCTTCTAAAATCCACTTCCTCGCTATCTTTCATGTTACGCATTTAATTCCACTTGAACTATATATACAAACCATAGCTTCATCACAGTAACAACTGTTTATACTCCCTTCACCCAAATGATCCCTAAACCAAGCATAATAATTCCCCTTTGACAAATCTCCTCTCCCAGGGAATGCCCAAAGCAAACGCAATCCCAGACTCAAGCACTACAAACGCTGCCAGCGGAAGTCTCTCTCATCCGTCACAAGAACAGCCTTTATGAAAGTTCCTGTTATAACAATACTGTACTTCCCCTACTGGAAGCCTAGTTTGTCATTTCACATTAATTGCTATTACACTTCTTCCTGCTATTACAGTTCTTCCTTCTCCCTTTTTTCACAATAAGCCACTTCGTCACAGATGAGAGGGAAATCTAGAGTCAGCAGCTGGGCACTGAGGTGAACGGTGGGGCGAAGAGAAAGTTTTTCCCGAAGCAGTAAAAAGGATGCTTAACTTACATCACTTACGAGCCTTTTTTTTTTTCTAATCGAGAAAGGTTACTTGCTCTCACTTGTCGCTCAACTGCATCGTTACGAAAGCTGTTCTTTATTCAATTTCGAAAGGGGTAACCAATATATGAAAAACCCCTCTGTAAATCGATTTTTCCTAAAGATGCTTGTGTAACAAGGGGCCTGGATTACAATCTTCATATACAGTTGCGGTTCTTCTCATTCACTGCCTTATCTATCCTTCTTTCTCAGCTTCCTATATCTCTCCTTCCTTATCATTCTGTTCGTCATGTTTCCTTCTTCCCCACCCTCGGTCTTTCCTTTCTGTCATCCGCTTCCTCCGGTTTCCTTCTTTCCTTGTCTCTCTTTTCCCTTCGCCCTCTCTCCCTCTTTCTTATCTTTTCTTCACTCCTACTCTTCCTTCAGCTACCCATCTTCTCGCTCTTTCCTCCACTTCTCCATCCCTTCACTTCACATCTGTCCCACCGATCTCCTCATCTCCATCCATATATTTCCATCATTCGTCTTTCTCCTACATCATGCTTTCACATAATACTTGCTTCCTCCTCCTCTTCCTATCTTTTCCTTCTTTTGTTCTTTCATTTCTCTTATTCCTTCCTTTCCTTCTTGAACCCTTCCTTCACATTTTTTTATTTAACTTTCTCTCCATCCTCCGCTTCTCCAGCCTTCCTATCTTCTCTCCCCTTCCTCCACTTTTCCACCTCCTTCTCTTCCTTTCCTCCACTTTTCCACCTCCTTCTCTTCCTTTCCTCCACTTTTCCACCTCCTTCTCTTCCTTTCCTCCACTTTTCCACCTCCTTCTCTCCCCTTCCTCCATTTTTCAACCTCCTTCTATCCCTTTCCTCCACTTTTCCACCTCCTTCTGTTCCTTTCCTCCACTTTCCCACCTCCTTCTGTTCCTTTCCTCCACTTTGCCACCTCCTTCTGTTCCTTTCCTCCACTTTTCCACCTCCTTCTCTCCCCTTCCTCCACTTTTCCACCTCATTCTCTTCCCTCCCTCCACTTTTCCACCTCCTTCTCTTCCTTTCCTCCATTTTCCACCTCCTTCTCTCCGCTTCCTCCACTTTTCCACCTCCTTCTCTCCCCTTCCTCTGCTCTTCCACCTCCTCCTCTCCACATCCACCACCTTGACCTCTTCACCTCCACCATCGTTTCGCAGTCTTTTCCATTGAAACGAGACGCGACTCAGTTTTTATTAACCCCTCCTTCGACAGCGTTTCGCCTATTCTGGAAACCCATAGGAGTTCCTGGCGATAAATTTACCTGCAAATGGGCCAAAAGTGCACATAAACCAGGGGAAAAAAAATAGTATGTGTTACCCTCTTGTGTGTGGTAATCTTATTTCGTGATTTGAATTGACGTTGCATACCATAAAGTTCTGATTCTTTTTATATTCATTTTTTGTCCATATATAGGCTTCCTGGAATATAAACTTGCAATACACACACACACACACACACACACACACACACACACACACACACACATTCATGCTTCATCCATAAATACTTATCCATATTCAGTAGCTAGACAGTAAGTTAATATATCACTACTAGACCCTGACATCTAGAAAGGAATGTGCAATCTTTGTGGTTTACTGATCTGTGCAGCATCTCTCTCTCTCTCTCTCTCTCTCTCTCTCTCTCTCTCTCTCTCTCTCTCTCTCCAGGAAGTCCCCTCGATGTCCCCACAAACAGGACACCAAGATAACATTCCTCCATCCCCAAAACACACACACACACACACACACACACACACACACACACACAAACTGTCACCCCGCCCACCCTCATCTTCCCGTCACCATGATGCCCGTGGTAAAAGAAGTACGTGACAAGAAGTGACGGGAGGTGTGACGAAGAAGGAGGGGGGGGGGTGAGGGGTGAATATGGGAGGGGAGTGTGATGGTGAAATGTTAGTTACGACGTAGCTCAGAGGACAAGTTGATATACCGTCATTCCTTAAGTCTAGTCTGAGGTTGCTAAAGGAAGAACGCTAATGTAATAAAAAAATAAATTAGAATAAAGGAAGATCACTGTAAATGGTTTGCTGGCCCCAGATGAAAGAATTCCTGTCTGGAGGTACTAAGGCATGAAATAGTGTTATGGAACTAGCGTCGAAAACTTAAGAAGAAATGGCATACATCCTTCTGGCTCTTGGGTATGGAGGTAACTGACTTTACAAACATCAAGAGTGAATAGTATTTTGAGTCCTTTATACGACTGGTCAACTCTGCCCTCATCGCGAAATCAACGGGACTTGATTTTGGCTTCCTGTTGTCACCTTTCCTTGGGAGGTATAGCTTTTGCAGGCTCTTGACCTTTGGTTCTTTCTGCTTGCGTTAAAAAAATAAAATCTTGAAGTGAAACCGGACTTTCATCAACAATTTAATAATGAGGGAAATTTAAATGAGTAATCTGATACAATTAGCAAACAGATTCTTGGGAATTTTCTGTTAACTAAGGAGCAAGCTTACGACAATATATTTTAAATTTTCGTATAAAAATACATAAGACAAAACTGCTACTTAGATTGATATGACATTACATGCTTAAAAGTCTGGAAGTCCTGTTTTTTTTCGC
>NC_137031.1:41860250-41925250 GCF_032717465.1 Coenobita brevimanus
AGTGACCACAAGCAAATTTCCCCCAACTAATGTGAAGTTGTTGGTTTCAGAACGTCAGAAGGTGGAATGAAACTTATGTAGGAGACTGTACCTTTAACTGAAAAAAAAAATGGAGAAAAGAAAAAAAAAATAACTGCCTGAGGACCTGTTTCCAATCTCATTATTAATACCTCTCCAGACGATTTTTCTCAGCTTAGGAGGGTGATGCTGAACGGGAGAGCGTCACATCTCCAGACGATTTTTCTCAGTTTAGGAGGGTGATGTTGGAGAGCGTCACATCTATCCTTCATTGATCCCGGCACTAAAAGGAGTCTCCTGAACTGAACCAAATCGCCTCTAAACTTAATGAAATGACGGTACCCAGAAAAAATAAGATCTCACTAGGAAAAGAGAGAGAGAGAGAGAGAGAGAGAGAGAGAGAGAGAGAGAATATGAGTGCAGTGTTGACCTTGGATGCTAGCGAACATGGTGTACAAAACAAGGCGAGGCTCTTCACCTCTCTCTCTCTCTCTCTCTCTCTCTCTCTCTCTCTCTCTCTCTCTCTCTCTCCTTATTCTGGTCTCAATGTTGCCTGTATAAAAAGCTTACATTTAGCCTCATCCAGGAAGAGAGGCTCGTATACTGAACCTGCGTTGTCTTCAGGTTCTTGCATGACTTAATTAATTTTTGAAATAAAACGAGAAACAACAATAGAAAGTATGATGATGATGATGATGATGATGATGATGTTATCAAGAAGAAGAAGAACAACAACAACAACTATAATAATAATAATAATAACAGTAGCAGTAGTAGTTGCAACAACACTACCAATAAAATAATAATAATAATAATAATAATTATAATAATAATAATAAATAACTAGAATTCCGAAATTGCTGAATATAAAAAAAAAAAAAATCCACATTCCAGAGTATCATCATTGTAGACCTAAGATTAGGGGCTCCTGGTATGACTCCCAGATTGACCTGTGACCTTGAGATCATGGTCAAGGTCATTCATACAATGGAAATCATGTTCACGCATGACCCACTACATTTTCGCCGAGTTCCATCAAACTCGGCCAAATATTTTGCGATTCAGCACTTTCAGGCATGAGGCGGCCATTCTGATTTTCCTCAATATCTCAAAAAATAATTGTTGGATATCAGTATCAACATAGACTGGAATATTTGCAAAGCAATCGATTCAGTAGTTTTTGCTGCACAGGAGTGCAAATTTTGAAAAGTAACAGAGGACGCTAGTGTGGCGCTAGTACTAGGGGAAAAAAAAAAAGAACGTGCCAAACGAAGCCTTCAAACCACTGTACATCACTCCTGAAAATTTCAAGTCTCTATCTCGAACGGTCTTGGAATGCCTGCCTTCTAGATCTTCCCCCTCCCCCCACACACACACAAAAAATAATATAATAATATCTACAGTGTCAATAAGTCCACAGAATGTGGAGCTCTTAATAAGAAGAAGACGAATAATTATAATAATAATAATGGCATATGCAGCCGCAGTGAATCCAAAAGCCGCCTCAGGCCTACCTAACAGACGGCCGTCATAAGCTAAAACTACAAACAAACCAGCGGTGATAATAATTTTTCTTTAGGGTACCAATGTTGTTACTCAGCATCATCTGATTAGCATGCATACTTGCCAGCTCCCCCTCCTCTCTCTCTCTCTCTCTCTCTCTCTCTCTCTCTCTCTCTCTCTCTCTTTCAGCTAGTGTTCCTTTCCTCTCTTCATTTTCTGCTCACCCTCTACTGTCAATGAAGTTAGGGTGTGGAGTTTGAATGCATATGTGTTCATACTCCTCTTCCTCCTCCTCCTTCTCTTCTTCTTCTTTTCTTCTTCAGCCTCTTATTTTTTAATGAACTTGTCTCTGTTTAATTCTTCTATTCGCCTTCTACTTACCTTCCATGGGTGAGGGTTTGCAGTTTCTGAGTACGCATGTGTTGCAGTTTTGCTTTGTTGCTAAAGTTTATTTTGCCTTCACTTTGCCTTTATCCTTCTATTTCTGTGCATCGGTAATTGCTCCCTTGGTTTTCTGCACAACCTACAGAGAGGATGTTGTGCAAATTCTGCCTGTACATTTGTTCCTCCTTCAGATGTTTGTTCGATACCCGTACGTAATGTTTAATATATTCTTGCTGCCTACTGATGATTTTATTCATCTTAGGAGAGACAGGTCGTAGTGAAGGGGGTTAGAGACGGCCTCCTTTAAGCTCCTTCACTACGGAAGTCGGAAAACAATCACCCAACAATAGAAAGAATAAAAGACAAATAATATATCATCGGACTGAAGGGGTTAGCACATGCTCTTTCCTTCACTTTTTTTTTTGAGGTCTCCGCTTTGTAGTTGTTCTCCTCTCCTTCCTTCTTCTTCTACCCTTTAGCATTAATAAACAGGAGTTTAACCCTGCATCTTCAACCCCTACCCCTCCTCCCCACATACCCCTCCACCGCCCCCAGTTGCATTCCCTCATCTCTCTCTCTCTCTCTCTCTCTCTCTCTCTCTCTCTCTCTCAAAATTTTGGTCCCGTTCCAGCCCATTTCATTTTTCCATCCTTCATCTTCTCATTTTCTTTCTCCGCTTTTTCCTCTCCATCCAAGCTTCATTTTCTGCTCTCGTCTTCTTCCTTACTCTTCTTCTCTGTTTCTTCGTCCTCCCTTTCACCTGGATTCCCCTTCCCTGTCTGTTTCTCTTCTTATCCTCTTCATGTCTCTCCCTCTCCTCTCCTTCTGTATCCCATCTTTCATTTTTATTCCCGTCCCCTGCTCTCGTCTCCCATCTTTTCCCCCCTCCTCTTCCCTTCTCTCCTCTTGTATTCTGCTTCCTCTCTCTTCCTTGCTCCTCTTCCCTGCTCTCTTCCTCCTCCTACTCTTTGCTTCTCATGTCCTTCTCCCCAATCTCCAACCCCTTCTTCACCTCGGCATACCTTCTTGACCTTATCTCTTCACATGTCCTTCTCTTCTCTCTCTTCTTCTATTTTTTTCCTCCTCTTTCTCGACCCTCCTCCTCTATCCTTCTCTTCCTCCTCCTTCCCTTTCTCTACCCTCCTCCTCCTCTTCCTCTACCCTCCTTTCTTCATTCCTTTAACCTTCTCCTCCTCTTTCTCTACCCTCTTCCGTATTCTCTGTTTCCTCTACCCTCCTCTTCCTTCTTTGTTTCCTCTAACCTTCTCTTCCTCTTTCTCTGCTTCCTCTATCCTTCTCCTCCTCTCCCTTTACCCTCCTTCTCTTCCTTCCCTTCCTCTATCCTTCTCCTCCTCCCTCTCTACCCTCCTCTTGGTTCTCTTCCTCCATCTTCCTCTCAACCCCCCCTCCCTTAAACCAGGTGTGAATAGTAAGGCAGTGGACAGGATGAATGTAAACCTTCACCTGACCACACCCTCAGGCACGAACCCCTCCCAGTCTAAAGATAACAAGTTACTAAATCAAAGTACAAATAAATAACTAAATAAAAATATAATAATCAAGTAACAAAATGAGTTGCACAATATAAATAAACTAAAAAGTAAACATAAATAAACTACACATAAAAACAAATATTTAAAGATTTTGTTGTCATATATTACAAAGCAAATACATGGCAGGTTTTCCAGTTTTTAAAAATACTGACAGCCTCCACTTTCCTGAGTAATTTATATCAAAATTATTCAAGATATCCCTTACATTACAATAAATAAATAAGTAAGTAAATAAATATTTCTGAAATGGCCGAGCTCTTACAAACACCATATCTCAATCTGCAATGTTACCTTCTTCGAGTATATATATCACGGGTTTTGTGCTTCTTCAATTTAACCCTAATTCCATCAACTTCAATCTTGGAAGACGAAGGACCATTCCAAAGCTAAATTAAAAAAAAGAAAAGAAAAAAGAAAAGGGAAGAGAAAAAAGTTCTCTGGAGGTAACTGAAATAACACAGCTAAGATTTTTTTTTTTTCTTTTACGAATCGGAAATCGCTGAACTCCCACAAACACTCCTACGACTTTCTCCATATTTTTCTTGGCACAAAAGAGGTTATGTGGAGTTGAAAAAATATATATACATCGTCTTATTTCGAGTCCTATTAACACAGGGATCCGAAATTTCTTTCTTTCTGTTCTTTTCTTTCTTTTTTCTTCTTTTTTGCTATTTTCTCGTGATCTGTGACCCGTAAAATTAAGCACAGATCCACCACGGTTAATTAGCTCTGCGATGCACCAAAACTTTCTTCCAGACTTTCACTTCCGTAGCTCTCGGTCTTGGAAAATCGTTAACAAGACTAAAATGTTCCACAGTACAGTATAGTAAGCTTCAAAACTATATTCTGAGCTAGCACTGACGGAGTAGAGGAAAGGTGGGGAGGAGGGGATGGGAGGGAACGTGCAGTGTAGTGAAAAGGAGAGGAATCAACGATCTCTAAACACCCATCAATTTATAATATTACAGTACCCCATTTTTGTAACCATTTTCTGCACCCCATATATATACTGTATGTATTAGGTAACAGGTTAATTCAACATATATTAGATGATACATAAAAGTCTGTTTGTCTGTCTGTCTGTCTACAAATATAAATACCTACTGCCCTGCATCCTCTGACTGGGTGGCTAAAGAAATAAGAATAGGTAAAAAATAAAATAAAGCACTTCCATCAGCCTCAGATTTTCACCTCAAATCAGGGACCAAAACCAAAACTAATTATTATTATTATTATTATTATTATTATTTGTAGTAGTAGCAGTAGTAGTGGTAGTTTCTTTTTTTTTACTGTACGACGACTCTACTAAGCTTAGAAGACCACTACTAGAAGAACAGTGTTGAACCAAGCTACATCTTATCCCTCATGTTAGAAAGGTGTCTCATGAGCTAAGAAAAAAATGAAGATACGAAGAAAAATAAATGGCGTCCTCGGGCTCAACGGGTTAGTGATCTCGTTTAACACACTTTTTTTAGCACCAATATACAGCTTTCTCTCTCTCTCTCTCTTTCTCTCTCTCTCCTCTCTCTCTCTCTATGACATTTTGAACTCATCATTGCCTGTATTATTAGTCTATTCTTCGTGCTAAGTTTCTCCACTTCCATGATCAATGAACCAATTGATTGTTTCAGGGTCATTCTCTCTTTTTCCTCCATATACTGATTGTTTTGTTGCATTCCTCGCCTCTCTCTCTCTCTCTCCCTCTCTCTCTCTCTGACACAAACACCTCCCCCCCACACACACATTCAGTTTCAAATGTCACATACGCACATAACTCAGATACGCACAGATAGTAACACACACACACACACACACACACACACACACACACACACACACACACACACACACACACGCAAATATCGCCTCTAACCCAAGGCTACTGGGTACTACACGTCAATGGCCTGAGAGAGAGAGAGAGAGAGAGAGAGAGAGAGAGAGAGACACGAAATCTGCACACACACACACACACACACAAAGAGAGAGAGAGGAAATCTGCGCGCGCGCACACGCGCGCGCACACACACACACACACACACACACACACACACACACACACACACACACACACACACACAAGTAAGGAAAGGGGCGCAGAGCAGCACCAACAAAACAAGAGTCAAACACAGAAATGGAAAAAAAAAAAAGATAAAAGGTACAGAGACGGACTACAAAGAGAGAGAGAGTGGCAAAGACAATAGTAGAGACAGCATAACAATTTAATACACAGATCTGGTCGACGAATTTAAAGAAAGTGAGATATAAAAGGCATATCCGGAAATTATATGCGTGAGAGAGAGAGAGAGAGAGAGAGAGAGAGAGAGAGAGAGAGAGAGAGAGAGAGAGAGAGGCGGGGGGTGACAGCAGGAGAGAAATGGGTAGGCAGGTAGGTAGGGCTGGAGGGAGGATAGGCAGGAATGTAGGCAAGTCCAAGGTCTGTATCAACATGCTGGAGACGTTCAGGGATATGCAGTACCCCCCCCCCCGCCACACCTATCTCTCTCACCCGTCTCTCACTCCCCTCCCCAACCGTCTCTCACAGGTCCTATCCACCCCTCTCTCTTCAGCCGTCCCACACCCCTGTCACGTGGCGATTCAACCGCCCCTACTCCACCCCTTATACTGGTTCCCTTATAATTGTCCCTAACTCCTAACCTCCCTAACCGTCAACCGCCTCTATCCCCACTCACCCCCTCACACTCACCCCTCTCTTGCTCATCCCTCTCATGCTATACACCCCTGTCAACATTCACATACTTTGATTCACCCCTCACATACACCCCATCAATCACCCCTCACACTCACATTCCTCTCTCCCGCACCCCACATATACACATTCTTCTTCCATATCCCTCATATACCAGTGCATCTCACCCACATATCCCTCCTACAGTCTCTTCCACACATGCCCAACCCTCATCCTGCCCTCATACCTATACATCCACTCATTCCCTTATACCCACACCTCAACCACTCACAACTTATCCCCACTCATTCAATACCCTCAACTCACACTCTTCATCCCCCTCATACCAAGCCCTCACCTCTCCACATCTGCATCTCCCCCCCCCCTCATTTCCCCCACTCTCACTCCTTACCCCGCCATAGCCACACACTCTGGCAACACTCATCCTCAACCCCCATCCACCCACTTCACACCTTCACTTCCCCTACGGCATCTTCCATTTCTTCTATCCAACCCTGACCTCTCTCATTCCATCTTCACTTCCCTCACCCCACGCCTCACATTCCTCACATCCACCCCTTACTTCCCTCACCCAACCCTCACCTCCCTTATCCCAACCCTTACCCTCTTACGCACTCCCATCTCCCTCGTCCCCACCCCTCCCCTCCCTCACTCCATCCCTCACAACCCCACCTATCCTCACCTCCTGCACCCCACTTACCCTCACCTTCTGCACCCCACCCCTCCCCCCACTGCCCTTTGCGGCGCCGAGGGGGGGAACCAGTTTGCTACCTACAGTGGAAGGGGGATGCGGGGGGGAGGGGGGGGCAAAGAATCTAAGCTTATCTCCTTCGCCACGTCAACGTCAATCTTACTTTACCCTTGCTATCTCCAGACGATTTTTTTTTCCACCTTCAGAGAGAAGTTTCTTACTGGAGGGGTTATTTATAGCCTTCCGTAATCCCTTCAATACAGGAGGTCTTCCCAAAGCTTAGAAAAACCGTCTCGGGATGTCCAAAAAAAAAAAAAAACAGAAAAAAGGATGTCCCCGAGCTAAAATGGTAAAAAAAAAAAAATACTTGGCCACCACATTACGAGTCTCTTGCTTCGAAAATCTTTATAATCATCCAAGCCAGACTCCAACGCTCACTCGCCCTTCCAGTAGGGGGATTTTTTTTTTTTATATCTCTATCGACGTAAATCAATTCCCAGACGCAGCATCCGGTGAGGGGATGGTCTCGGTCACACAGAAAAAAGAAAGAAAAAAAGGAAAAATAAAATGGAAGAAAGGAAGAAGGGAATAATGAAAGAAGGATGGAAAAGAGTGAACCCAAGAGGCATTTTTGTCCCTACTAAGAAACAACGCGACTACCCACAACACACAACTCACCCAGGTATCCCCTCTTACCTTACCCCTAAAAAAAAAATAATAATAATAATAAAGCTAAGGTGGGGAGAGTTGTTTGCAAGGCACCAGTTGTCAGTGTCCCTATCTCCCCTTCACTCCCTTACTCCTCTCCCCCACACTTCTCTGTCACCCCACACCCCATCATGTCCCATCTCTCACTTCTTCACCCCACAGCCCATCATTCCCCATCTCTCACTCATCTCCAGCTTACTCCCCCTCACCCTTACATTCTCCAACCTTATACCCCCCATTTCTCACCCTCTTCGTTCTAAATCTAAATAACTCACCCCCAATTCTCATCCAGCGCGTCACTCCCCTCACCCAGACCTCTCTCCTCCTCCTCCTCCCTTTCCCTCTCCTCCTTGTCGTGCCAATAGAATAACCGCCACACACACACACACACACACACACACACACGAGAGAGAGAGAGAGAGAGAGAGAGAGAGAGAGAGAGAGAGAGAGAGAGAGAGAGAGAGAGAGAGAGATTCACCTGGTTGGTCAAACACAATAAATACAGAGTTTGTGGAAATATGGAGAGGTCATCACTTTCAATATTAAGGTCATTTTTACGTCCCCTTCATCATCATCATCATCATCATCATCATCATCATCAGTGGCAGTAGCAGCAACAGCATCCTTCCATCCACCCATCAATCATCAATATCCATCATCCAAACACTATCAATCTATGCGTCCATCATTCATCCATTCACCTATCTATATTTTAAGTGATCATCAATTATTCATCCATATATCTATGATCAACATCCAAACATCGATCTTTATCCACCGTATATATCATCATCTATTCAAATACCAATCATCCATCTATCTATCATCATCATCATCTACCCAACTATCAATCAACCAAAACCGATATCCACCTTAATTGCATCCGCCCTATATATCACCACCTGTTCAACCATCCATCCATCAATCTATCATCACCACCATCTGTCCATCCATCAACCCTCCAAACCTAACCTCCACCATGATGCCAATCACACTCCACTATTTCATAAGGTATGCGTAGGATCCATAAAAGGGGTAAACACAAAAGCATGAGAAGTATCATCAGAGGGTACAAGGAAAATCTGCCACATCCCCTTTCACTCATTACTCAGGACTTCTTGACTCTTGGCTCCACCCTAACATTAGGTCATCATTAGTGGCGACTGGTTCTTGATTGAGCAAGCCTAGTATGGTTGCACCTCACTTGTACAGCCTCACTGATAACTGTGATTGACAAGTTTCCACACCAATCGTCTGATCTCGAGCTGAACGAGCCTAGTATGGTTCCAGCTTACTATATACTCTTTTTTACTCCAATTTGGCCTAAAATTGCCACATCTCCATCTTCAATGCTGAGTCGAAGCAACAGATTAACACAAGAATATGATGGTAGTCATAAAGAAGTGCTAAGGAAAGGATGTAAAGTCGTGGCGTTGCCCCTTTTCTGCCACTGAGATACGTGAAATAAGCAGCAAAAGGACGAAAACCTGGACCAAGTCAGAGTAAAATTAATATAGTATAGCTTCCCTGTTAGCTGTGACTGACATTTCTTTTCCTACACTACAACAACGAAGTTTTCCGCCGAATAATCAGATAACTTCCTTCAGTTTCGAAAGGTCTTTGAGAAAATCGTACGGAGGTAGTAAGAAAACATCCTAATATAAGAAATCGTCGTAATTAAGAGGCTAATGGAGGTGATTTTCGACACATTCAACACGATGGGTCTCTCCTTGACCAAATAAAATCATCTGCTGGTAGTACAGATTAAATGGAAATCACAGTCTGTAAGATAGTCAACCCCTTCAAACTGATGACGCATTTCAAGTTCTGCTCTTCCTCAATTCAGACGAGTTAATTCATCTTAATGGGAGAAATCAGCCTGTAAACTGGTTAAGGGGGACTTTTTTCCTTTTAACCCAACCATGCAGATGTTCCCCAGAAGTTTAAAAAAAAATCCTTGGAGGCAATAAGAATACATTAAAAATCGGATTTAAGGGATTAACATAAAACGGAGACAATAACAATACATTTAAAATATACATAAGTCACTAGATTTACGAGGCTTACGTAAAAGGCAGACATGACGTAGACAAAAATGGCACCCCAAACACAAGCTGGTCTCCAAAGGGCCGAACTTTACCGTGGGGTCAAACGCCTTGTAGCTCCCCCTCTGTGGCTCATGATTATATTCTTGAGGAGTGTGTCTGGGCCTGCTCAAGACCTAAAGGGCATCTGAAGGCAACGCTGGTATTAAGAATGTGATTTTTATTGCATTATGGGTGTGTATGTGGTTAGCAGGGTGATGTATTGATTTGTATTGCATTTCACTGTGTTGTGTTGTGTCGTGCTGCTGAAGATGTGTGTGTGTGTGTGTGTGTGTGTGTGTGTGTGTGTGTGTGTGTGTGTGTGTGTGTGTGTGTGTGTGTGTGTGTGTGTGTGTGTGTGTGTGTGTGTGTGTGTGTGTGTGTGTGTGTGTGTGTGTGTGTGTGCGCGTGTGCGTGTGTGTGCGTGTGTGTGTGTGTGTCCAGCCAGTAGGAGAGAACCTGAAGTCACACAGCACGCAAAAAGCCAGTCCCCCGCGAGGAAAATGTATGAGAATTAAAATTCAAGGTTGGATCAGTTCGAGATGCCTGGATAGATGTGCCTGATCGACTAGAGGGCGCAGGCAATGAGAAAGAGAAACCATATTCGCAGATCGATACTGCAACACATTACAATCCATACTTCATATCCCTTACGCCACCATCCCTACAAAGAGAGAGAGAGAGAGAGAGACCCCAAAATACTATAAACATTTCCTTTAGCTGGGAAAAATATAAGAAATAACAACACTTTTAAAACTATCTATCTATTTATTGCCAGACGCCTCAATCCCGTTTGGGGTGGCCACAAACAAATCGCCTCCAAGTCGCCCTGTCCCCCGCCATTTCACTGCCCTGCTCCCGACTCACACACCCCTCTCTCATATACCATATTCCGAAATTGCTAGTTAATCACAAGATGGTAAACTAAATTGATAATCAAAAATCCTCCCCTTCAAAAAAAAGATCACTATAATATTTACCTGAGTTGGGAAACAGAGTTAAAGGAAAAACATTAGAGTTGAGAGAGAGAAAAAAAAAACTGGAGCTGAAAAAATAATAAACTATGCTCATAATTTTTTTTTTCCTGAAGACAACGATATATTACTTTTCAGAAACATTCCTCACCTTCCCAAAAGATTACTTCAAATATTTACTTTAGCTGCGAAAGTTATTATACTGTACTTGAGAAATATTACCTCTCTCTCTCTCTCTCTCTCTCTCTCTCCCTCTCTCTTTCTTCTTCTTCTTATTATTATTATTATTATCATTATTATTATTATCATTATTATTATTATTATTAATGCTACAATATAGACAACTTTATTCAGCTCAGGTGGGACTTCGAACTGGGAATGGCCTACACATTACCTTCAAAAAAATAAAAATAAAAATAAAAAAATAAAAAAGGCCTTTCGAAAATTAAATAAAATCGTCCGAAGGTACCAAAAACAATAATACGCGTACTGAAGGGCTGAGTAACACTGTCGAAACTGCTGATCTTCGTCAGCTCAATCTGCGGGTCAATGTCTTTTTACCTGACAAGCGGAGATAATGGGCCGACTTTTTCTTACCTTATATTGGCTTATCGAGTTTCCACCCTTGCTGAAGGCTTCTGGTTTTTCTTCTTTTGATATTTCCAGTCGGGCCGCGATTTGGTGCAAGTAACGAAAATTGTGTAACGAAAAGTATAATAATTATCAGTAATGATGATGACAATAATAATAATAATAATAATAATAATAATAATAATAATTATTATTATTATTATTATTAGTTAGTTATCATTATTATTACTATACTTTCATCATTACTACTACTACTACTACTACTACTACTACTACCACCACCACCACTAAGACCAAACATCTGATCTCCCCAAGCCAATTTCCTTCACCCGTCCCTCACAGGTCTTTGCACTTCACCATCCTTGTTTACCCCGACACACACACTCCTCCCTGCCTGCCTCCATCCTGTGTCCGACCTTGCCCTCGCCTGCCCCCCTGCCTACATCTTCCCTTGTGTTCGACCTTGTCCCTGCCTGCCCGCTTCCCTGCCTGCCTGCCTCCCTCCTGTGCCTGACCTTGCCTCTACCTGCCTCCCTGTCTCCTTCCATCCTGTGTCCGACCATGCCCTTGCCTGCCTCCCAGCCTATCTGCCTCCCTCCTGTGTCCGACCTTGCCCCTGCCTGCTTCCCTGCCTACCTACCTCCCTGCCTGCCTGCCTGCCTCACCGCCCACAGCCACAGCAGAGCCGGACGCAGGAATGTTAATGCTACGTCCACACTCCCCCCGCACACGCAGCGGCCGCAGAGAGAGGTGTTTGAGGTGCCTGGGCTCTGATTAGGTGTTTGGCTGAAGTGTTTTGGCTCTAATACGGTGTGCAGCACACGTGTTTGGACTCTACGACATTGTTTGGCTCAGCTGTTCGGTTCAAATGATTCGCTTCAAATAAGGAGCTCAGTGCAGGTGTCTGGGCTCTAATAACGTGTTCAGCTCACGTGATCGGACTCTAATGGTGTTCGGTTCAGGTGTTTCAGCTCTTACTAAGACGTACGGCTCAGGTATGTGTGCTCTACTAAGGTGTTTGATTCAGGTATTTGGACTGTAATAAGGTGTTCGGCTCAGGTGTTTTGGTGTGAACAGGTACAAGGCCGGATGTGTATGCAAGAGGTCCAAATATGTGTCTGTGATTTTGGAATGGAATGTGATGTCAGGGAGAGGTGTGTCTGTGAGGTACTGGGGTAAAGGGTTCTGGCTTGACAAGGTTCTATTAAGGTGTTCTGACGAGGTGTTCTAGATATGCAAGCAGTTATACACGAGCTGTTCCTAAACTGTGAGGTTCAATTTTGGAAACTAAAAATACAAATCTCTACTGTGGTCACATTAAGTTTAGTCTTTAATGTCAGGGTCGGAGAAAATGTGGAGTTCACGGTGTTTACAGAGAGAGAGAGAGAGAGAGAGAGAGATAGAGAGTCGGGGGGGGGGGGGTGATAGGTGCAGGATGGTGACTGCAATCGTAACCACACATGCTTTACTCCCTGCATGCAATACCCCCTGTGTGTTGCAATCTGGAAAAAGCTTATCACACATTGTTCATCTATCTCTGCAATTTATATACAAGTAGCCAATAAAACACGCACACACACACATACACACACAATAAACGTATATGCACATCAAAAAATATATAAATGGTGAAGGTGAGCTACTATCATCCGGGACAAAGGCAATGATAAAAAATAACTGTTAGGGCCTGAAGGGTGAATGGGTATGCATGACTGACCATGAGTGAACCGTGCAAGGCAGTGAAAAAGAAAGGGAGAGCGAATGGCAAGACAAGAGAAGGAACAGCTGGAAAGGACTGGGTAAAGCAGAATCGGAAATGTAGGCTACGACACAGTAGGGCAGGGCAGGGCAGGACAGCAAGACAAAAGACCAGCCGGCATGCTGACACAATGTTAAGCCGAGTAAGCCCATGCATACACTAAGCTAGACAGACAGGGAAAGAGTTGGTTGAACTGAGCTGAGCAATATAGGGCAAAGGTGGACAGGACAAGGCAATTAAGATCTCGATTAACCAGACAGCTTTGTGCCCTTAAATTGGTAGGAAACTTCTCTCTTACTTTAATCGTCGAGTGTCAGACATCACTAAGGTACCCCAAAACGCTGAGAGAACTGGACACGGGTAGCTATTTCAAAGGGTTTAGTGAGGTAGGTAGGTCAGGGTAGAATAAAGCAGGAGTGGGAAGGGAGAGGCAGTACACGGCAAGGCAAAGGGCTGAGGTGGGCAGGACAAGGCAGGATTTTGCATGAGTAGGTAGTGGAGGGGTGGATAAGGCAAGACATGGTAAGACAGAGAATGAATGGGCAATGCAAGGATGGGCAAGGGTGAGTAAATCAAAGCAGTGCTGGCTAGAGGTAGGTAACTGTGGGCATGTCATTACAAAAGAGTACCGTAGCTGACCTAGCTGAGGGTTGGACAGGGCAGGATTAGATAAAGCAGAACTGGACAGGGGTTTAGTAGTGCAGAGTAGGCAACAAGGCAAGGCAAGGCAAGGCAGGGAAGGCAGGGCAGGACAAAGACATGGCATGACAGAGCAAAGCAGGGCAGGACAGAATGAAGCTGGGCAGGGCGGAATGAAGCAGAGGTGATCAGGAGAGGGCAGGACAAAGCAGGACTGGGTAGGGGTACGTAGTGGAGGGCAGGACCTGGGGGCGGGTGATATCAGTGGAGCCATCAGCACCCAGGCGGCAGGTGGTTAGGGCAGGGCAGGGCAGGGCAGGGCAAGGTAAGGCATGCAATGCAAGGCAAAGCAGGGTAAGGAAGACCAGGGCACGACAAGGCAAGACAAGGCAATACAAGGAAAGGGGAGACAGAGCATTGTGGGCACGGTTGGGCACTGTGGGCAGGACATTGTAGGCAGGGAAGGGCAAGGAGTGGGCATGGCAGGGGATCTCTCTCTCTCTTTCTCTCTCTCTCTCTCTCTCTCTCTCTCACACACACACACACACACACACACACACACACGCACACACCTGCCCCTTCCTTTGACGTCATCACCCTAAAGATATGCCCACGGGTGAGGGGCGTGGGGGGGGGTGAGGAAGGGAAAAGGGAGAAAGAGAGTGAGAGAAGAGAGATGGGGAGAAGGAGAAAAGAGGGAAGGAGTGAAGAAAAGAGAAGAGAGGGAGGAAACAGGTGGAGAGGAAAGGAGGGAGGGAGGGGAAGACAAGGGTGATTAAGAGGGAAGAGGAGGAGGGAGGAGAAAGGGGAAAGAGGAAAGGGAGGAGGGACAGAGAAAAGGACTATAGAGGAGAGACAAAGGAGGGGAGAAACAGAATGACGAAAGGGGAGAAAATGAGAGACGGTAAGAAAAGAAGGAAATGGAGAGGGAAAGTGGAAGGGGAAGCAGAGGGGCGGGGGATGTGGACCTGGGAGGAAAAATCAAAGGGTGAGGTCCGGGGAAGGGAAGGTGAAGAGGACAAAGAGGAAAGGGAGAAAAGGGAGAGGGGGGTGGAAAGGGAGGAAGAGGGAGAGGACACGAGAAGAGGGGAAGACTGAGAGGGAAAGATGAAGGAAAAAAGAGGGTAGGGGGAGATGAAGGGGGGAGGAAAGAGAGGAAGGGGCGGCTAAGAAGGGGACTGTGGATGGGGGATATGGGAGAAAGAGGAAAAAAGGGGGAAGGGAAAAAAGGGAAAAGGAGGAATGGAAGAGAGGGAAAAGTGGGGAAGGGTGCGATGTATGGGAAGATGGAGGATTGAGAGAAATTGGAGGCAAGATGGGAGACGGGGTAAGGGAGACGGGGGAAGTGAGTTGCTGCCAAAATCATGCCCTTGGTCTCCGTGCTTTTCTGGGACAGAGGGACAGATGTGAAGGGACAGGGAGGGAAAGGGAGGAGGGAGAGGGAAGAAGGAAGGAAGGGAGAAGAGAGGGAAGAGGAAGGGAGGGAGAAGAGAGGGAAGAGGAAGGGAGGGGAGAGAGGGGAGTGAAAAGTAGAACAGAAGGATACGAAAAATGCTATCAAACCCAAACCCCTTATTTTTCTGCCTTAAGGTATCCACATACAAGGACATGCCCAGAGGTATGACAAGATGTAATACTTTAACCTCTATGATAGTGAGGGGTATTTTGGGGAGAAGGGGAAGGGGAAGGGGGACAGAAGGTGGAATGGGGAAGGATAGAAGATGGTACCACAGAGATCGAGAACTGACTTCAAACATCCATCTATCTATTTCTCTTTCAATATCTACTTTACCGGTATCTTTCTGACATGGACACATGACGACAGATGGTACCAAGTATCAATCTATCTACCTATCTATCTGTCTATCTATCAATCTTTGTCTGCTACCCATCCATCGACCAAAGTGAGAGCATTTTGGACAAGGAAAGACGACAAGAGTTGCTACCACATATCTCTACTTATCCACCTTGTATTTTGTTGCACGAGCAGGATAATTACAAAAAAAATCGATCTATCTACTTATCCATCCATCTATCTTGCAAGTCTACTTATATTGAACATAAATAAAAAAAGTACGACTTATACTGCAGGTCGTGGCAGAGACCGAAAACTGCTACCAAATATCCGAACTATATAGGGAATAAGATACTGTGATTGACAATCTGATGACGACGACGACGCAGCCAATGCCGATGCGAAACAGGGCACGATGAGAGCTTCAGCTTCCTTCCCGATCTATTTCCTGTATTTCACAAGTATGGGTATTTTAGTATGGAGAGAGATGCCTGGTGGTCTAGTGGTCGAAGGCGCCTTGAATTAAATTCCTCAGAGGTGGCAGGACGTTCTTCGGTCACGCAATACTACCAGGAGCGTAGGCCCGTCACTTACCCTTTAATGTTCTACACCACGCCAGCCTCGCCTCGGGCTCTTACGCCTCACGGAGAAAACATGGTGCCAGCTAACCCTTTTTTATTCAGGTGATCTCCATTTTATTGATTTTTTTCCGGCTGACCCTTTCTTTTCAGGTGATGTCCCTTTATTTTTTCTGCTACAAACGATTTTATTCAACTTCACAAAAGGTCTCACGCACTGAAAGGGTATAGTGAGGCTATATCTAATCCTGCGTAATCAAAAAGGCTATCCTAAACCGACTAAAATCATGCGTTAATACCAAGAACAAAAAAATATATATATATATATATATGCACCCGGACTGAGGGAGTTAAACAGGCCAAGACACAAATGAAAGCTGGTACCGAAACCCCCCCCCCCAATGCTAAATTTAGGCAGGCTACTTTGAGACTTGACAACAACTTTCAAAATATTACTACCACCAAATTTCACACCAACTCTCTCAAAGGCCTAAAATAATCCTGACTTTGCCCACTGTTCCAGTTGATGTAAATAGAATCCAGTGTTGACCTATATACATCCCGGCACACAAGCCACTGCCCCCCCACAGACACGTCACATATACACATCCAACCCATCATATAAATTCACTGATTGTTTGGACCACACGCGAGAGGTGGTCCGATTTACAATCTAAGGCCGACTGCGATATGGAGTGGCCATTCTGTGCTTGGCAATTTCAGAAGAGGAAGTTGTGGTCTCAGAGTGATACCGTATGGTCGTTGGCCTGAGTTTGCAAAGTCCCTGAATGGAAATTGTGGAAGCGGGACTGTTGAGGAATATACTTGGGATGCGTTGCTGCTGATGTTGATGTTGCTACTGATGTTGATGCTGCTGCTGGTGGTGGTGATGATGATGATGATGATGATGACGTGGACCTTTCTTCTTTTTTTCATCGTCTTCCTCATCTAGACGTTCACGTGGGGTGCGTGGATGGTAAAGGATAAACAGTAAAGAGATCCCTGAAAGACGTGGAACAACGAATTGAACTGATCGAAAGGTAGACGAGCGTGTGCTTACAGGGTGCGGTCACATACGTACAAATGGATCAGATTAGGGAGGCGGGAAGGGTATGATTGAGTCTGAAGGTGTAAGTATTTTTTCTTGGAGGGAACAATCTTGCCTGCATCTGGCTTTTGCTTCCTTTTACCGTGCATAAAGAAAATACAGGCAAACGGAATACGTACGATGAAGGGGTAAAAGAATGACAAACAAACTGCATGTAAAAGTAACCAATATGTATGACAATGCACATGACCGACTAAACCCTCCCTTCAACTATGCTGTAAATGAAATGGTTCTACTCCACGAGGGATGCTGGAGCGATCTGAACCCTGTGAACCATGTCTAGGTGGATGGTTTCGTCCGTGAGGTGGAGTCGAGACGTTTGAAGGCTCGAACGATGAACGAATTCACATGGTACAATTCACAAGTTTTTCCAATTTTGTTTATTTCCCTGTCCTTGGATCATGCCTGTTTATAATAACGGAAAATTGATTACTTTAAAGAAAACGTCTCGAAACCCAGTAATAAGTAAGAGATTGTTAAAAAAAAATACATCTGAATTCTATACTATCCAAGGAGAAAATAAAACATAACGGCACAACTCTTTAAATGGGGATTACTATTACAAGCTATTCAGATTACTGTATCAAGCTTCAGGTTTCACAGATAATAAAACAGGAACTTACTGACCCCCCAAGCAGACATATTTCCCACCACCAACTTTAATACGAGGCGGCCTTAGAGCAGGTTTAATTTAATATCAGTAATGGCTCCGTAATATCCAAAGTGTCTCGTATACATCTGAGCTTAAAATTATTCTGTCTGGTGAAATATAAAAGTAGGCTAAAAAAAATATATACTTCATCCACTGAAATAAAAGGGGAAAAGAAAAACTGTTTGGTATACACGTGAAGACGAATATAATGGTAATTTCTACACAGCTTACGATTAAGAAAGTTTATAAATACTGCTTCAGGCGTTCTATAAATAGCCTGACTACCCGTTTCACCTCCCGGAAACTTCTAATTAGCGTCAGGTGAGACAGTGCAGCGGAGGCAAGTATTCTCGTGGGCATAGAAGGCCCCCTAGCACCTCTACCCGGTCTATTTCTCCATATGGCACACTATTATTCTATTATTTTTTCTTCTTTTTGCAGTACTTACACCTTTCATTTGGTGACGAATATTTTATCTTTGTTAAGACAGTGGTAGTCAAGTTGGAAAAAAAAATCGTGCTGAAGGGGTTAATGAAGGCTAAATCTAACCCCTTCACCCCTTCAGTTCGAAAAAATTCACCCCAGCAAAATATGCGCGTCTGGAGGCGGCAATGAGTTAGTATAATGTTTTCGCGTGAAGGGGTTAATGTAAACTATAGATATCGGAATTAAAGACGTGATTAACGCACACAAGACTGCTGAGGCGTACTATGGAAAAATACTCAATCGCTGAGGTAGAGGTGTTTGGGAGCTGGTGGCCGAGTGGAGATAGCAGTGTGCTGTTGTCCGAAAAGAAGCTTGACCGATTACAGACGAAGGGAAATCAGAGTTTGTGAATCTGCAGGTGTAATAAGGAAAATGAATAAGAAAGGAGCAGGTGTAATAAGGAAAATGAATAACAAAGGAGCAGGTGTAATAAGGAAAATGAATAACAAAGAAGCAGGTGTTACGGTCCCCTATGTCTGAGTGTTCTGACCGACGGGAAGCTTCGGAACACCGCTTCTCCAGTGACTGATGTTGCTCATTACACCTGAAGTCTCACGTATGCTATAATTTTAATACAACATACTCTCCATCGATAACATACATGAGGATACTGAAGTCTAACGTGCAGAATACATCGCTAAGGGAGAGGTGTTACGAAATAGCCACTTAGAACATGACCCTATGTGAGAGTCTGAATAGTCTGAGCCGGAGGTGGGGCGGGTGGGGGGGAGGAGAGAAGTAGCGAGGATGAGAAAGTAAAAGGAGCAGACGGGAGGGGAAGGGGGGAGAGAGAGAAGACGATGGAGAGGGAAAGGAAGATGGACAGGGAGTGAGTAGGGGAGAGGGAGGGGAATGGGGATGGGGAGGGACAGGGAGAGAAAGCTGAAAGGAGAAAGAAGAGGAGGGGGTCAAAGAGTTGATGAGAAAGGAGAGAAAGAGAGAGGGCTGAATAGAAAGTAGAAGGTAGAGAAAGGACCTGAAAAAGTGAGGCAGACAGGGAAGAGGAGGGGGAAAAACACGACAGGGAGGGGGAGAAAGAGAATGATGAGACAGGGGAAGGGGAAGACGAGGACGAGAAGGGGGAAGAGGAGGATGGGGAGGGGAAGAGAGAGAGAGGTAAGACACGGGAGGGGAAGAACTGATAGAAGAAACGCGAAGGGTATCAAAGAGGGATGAGGAAGAACAGGAGGTGAAAGAGACAAGTAAGAATGGGAGGGGAAGAAAGGGATAAGAAGGGGAGGAGAAGGAGACGGAAGGGAGCAACGGAAAAGGAGGGGAAGAGTAAGAGAAGGGATGGAGAGAAAGTCAAGGGGAAGGACGGGAGAGACTGTGAAGGAGGATCAAGGAGGAGGAAGAGGGAAAGTTAAGCGGACGACTGAGGGAGCGGATGGGCAAGGGGGAAGGGGAGGGAGAAGGAGGTATATTGAGCTATTTTTAACACCCGGTCTTGTTCAACCCTCCTCCAGAATATTATCCTTTTCAGTAGGATGATAACAAAAGGGTAAGAGATGGACAAAGGTAACAGACACAAAAGATATGGATTAGAACTGATAAGATAACAGACGGAAAACAGAAAATAAGACTGATAAAATACAAAGATAAGGAAACGTATAAAGACAACACAAGCAAAACAAAAAAGAAGAAAGACAAAGATAGAGGTAGGGCTACATGAAGATAATACATGAGGCAGAAATGAGAAGACAGAAAGACAGTATGAGAGACAAAACAGATGACAGGAGGCAGCAAATGAACACAAAAGACAAAACCGTATAATGGGAGACGGAGATAACAGGAGGGAGGAGAGGATTACAAAGAGATAAAAAGGAGTAGACAGAAAGGGGAACTGACTAAGCTCGAGAAAAATGAAAGCCGTAAATTCAGTCTCTCCTGAAAATGAGTGAGGTTAGGGGAGGGAAGGGTGGTACGATGGCCAACTTATACACAGAGACGAAGAAGATGGACTGAACTCAACTCCACTGGGCAGATATTTAACTACGGAAGGGGCAGGATGAAGTATGCATGGATGTTACGTATGACAAATGTTACAACCTACACTTATTTTTTTAAACTGGTAGTTGAACAAATAGTCTCTACCCCAGACGTATTACGAAGCACGTTTTTACTTAAGGCCTGTGGGAAGTGAATTTAGAACCCTTGAACAACGACGACGACGACGATGAAACGTAGACACAAAGGTGAAACGTAGATACAAAGGTGCCCAGCGAGAAGAGATGAGAGAGTATAATGACGTAAGGATATATAAAGATAGATTTTACAGCGATAAAGAGGCGGACAGAGAGGGGGAAGAGGATAGGAGAATATTATTGACAGAGTAACGGGAGGGGCAGAGAAGAGACCTAAACAAAAAGAGGAAACAAGGGCACACATATGGGAAACTCATGAAAATATTTGAAAACATAGACTGGTAGACCACGAAAAGAGCTGGAGAAAAGAGGAACAATGGAGAGAAATGGGATGATAAAGAGAGAGAGTGAGGATGAGCTGGAATAGAAACGGGCCACGAAAGAAATATTAGAGAGAGTGAGAGAGAAAGAGGATAGAGAGGATAGAAAGTGCGACAGGATGTTGATAAAAATGGGATGGAAAGCGTTGAAGAGAAAAGGCGACTACAAACAGAAGGAGAATGAAGGGGAGGAGGGGGAACAAACGGAAGACACACACACACACACACATACACACACACACACACACACGAGAAAGAGAGAGAGAGAGAGAGAGATAACAGCAGTAATGGTGGATAAACATACGCTAATAGAAAGAAGAAATACAAAAATGAGGTGAAAATGAGTGATAAAGAGGCAGGTGAAGGGGGAGGAGGAGGAGGAGGAGGTGGGGAGGGGAGAGGGGGGCAGGGAGGGGGAAGAGAGGCCTGGCTGGTGTAACTTTCCCCGTAACGCTGTGTAGTGAAAGTTGGTGTGTGTGTGTGTGTGTGTGTGTGTGTGTGTGTGTGTGTGTGTGTGTGTGTGTGTGTGTGTGTGTGTGTGTGTGTGTGTGTGTGTGTGTGTGTGTGTGTGTGTGTGTGTGTGTGTGTGTGTGTGTGTGTGTGTGTGTGTGTGTGTGTGTGTGTGTGTGTGTGTGTGTGTGTGTGTGTGTGTGTGTGTGTGTGTGTGTGTGTGTGTGTGTGTGTGTGTGTGTGTGTGTGTGTGTGTGTGTGTGTGTGTGTGTGTGTGTGTGTGTGTGTGTGTGTGTGTGTGTGTGTGTGTGTGTGTGTGTGTGTGTGTGTGTGTGTGTGTGTGTGTGTGTGTGTGTGTGTGTGTGTGTGTGTGTGTGTGTGTGTGTGTGTGTGTGTGTGTGTGTGTGTGTGTGTGTGTGTGTGTGTGTGTGTGTGTGTGTGTGTGTGTGTGTGTGTGTGTGTGTGTGTGTTTTGGGGGGATGGTCAGGGGGTAGGGAGTAAGACAAAAGGTTACCGGGGGAGAAAACTGCTGTGATGAGGAAGGGAGGTGGTGGAAGGGAGGGATCAGGGGAGGGTGATGGGGAGTAAAGTGCTGTGCTGTTGTGATGACGTACGTATGGGGAGAAGGGAGGGGAAAGAAGAGAGGGGGTAGGGAAGGAGGGAGGACAGAAAACTTTTGCGATGACAGAGGAAGGAAGGACGGAGGGAAAAGCAAAGAGGGGAAGGATAGGAAAGATAGCAGTGACGGGGGTAGGGGTAGGGTAGGGATAGGGTTAACAGGGAAGGAGTAAAGAGGGGGACAGGTTCAGGAAGGAAAGGGGAATATTGCTGTGATGAGAAATGGAGGAGGAGAAGGGTGGGAGCTAGGAATGGGGGAGGGAAGGAGGAAGGAAGAGATGGAGGTAGGGTGGAAAGTGAGAAAACTACTGTGATGGAGGAGGGAGGGGGAGAGAGCAGGGTGGGAAGGAAGAAGGGAAAGAAGAAGAGAAGGGGGAAGAGGGAGGCAAAGAGGGGAAGAAAACTGCTGTGATGGGGAAGGAGGTGAAGAGAGTAGGAAGGGAAGACGGGGAGGGGGAAGAACTTTCTTTCATTTCTACACAACCATTCCTTCTCAATTTTTTTAGCGCATTTCTCTCTCTCATAGCGACATCCCCCTTCTCTCCTCTTCTCTCTCTCTCTCTCTCTCTCTCTCTCTCTCTCTGCTATTCCATTCCATCATACCAATTAATCAGCTTAGGCGAGAGAGCTAAGAAGAAAATCCCTTCACTATGATGACGACAAATTGCTTGCTTCACCAGACGATTTTCTTGAACTCAGAAAAACACCCCTCGAACTGAAAAGATTACAACGGCTCTTGAATTTTTGTACGAAGAATTATACATACATATTTTTTTTCGTTACCATCATATCCAGTCGAGGAAACCACTTACACTGAAGGAGTTAATCTTGTCATCAGGGTGGCACTTAATTTTATAGTGCCAAAATTCAGATAATTATATTCTGCAAAGGAGAGACATCTATAGTTCTCTGACCATAACTTGGCCCGGATTTTCGTCTTTTTGTAGATTTTTTTTAGTCAGCACAGGTATACCGTATTTAATTTCCTTTCAGACAGTGACCACTCGCTTTACTTCTGACCTCTCGCCTTATTTCTGGCCTCTCGTCTTACTTCTGACTACTCGCCTTATTTCTGTTAGCGCCAGACGATTTTATTAATTTTAAAAGATGCCTGTCGGAGTAGAGATAAAGAAATGAGAAAATGCAACATAGAAAAGCAAAATGAGAAAATGGAAAATAGAAAGACAAAAAGACTACGTAAAGAAAATGGAAAAAATCTCGAAACTGTTACAGAAGACTCGAACTTGTATGAAAAAATATACAATAAAAACTACATAAATAAACCAGCTCACACGACTGCCCCCCCCCTTTCCCCCCCGATCCCTAGGTAACCGGAGTAACTGGAGTAACCCCGGATGACTGGCAGTAACTGTGTGCATGTGAGGGGGAAGGGGGCCAGGGGGGATGTGAGCAGCGGAACGGAGGAGCAGAACTGTGTATCCAAATAATTTCGTATTTCATCGCAACTCAAGTGTACAAATTATTTTCGTTCGGCACGATATTCTTATCTAAACAGACGTGGAAAGCTGTTGTATCATCATCATCATCTGTAGCCTCCTCTTCCTCATCTTCTTCCTCCTCCTCCTCCTCATTATCATAATCATCATCATCATCATCATCATCTATAGCCTCCTCCTCCTCCTCTTCACCTAAGACGTCATCATGAGATAAATCCTTCGTATTATTCGAATCGTTCATAAATACTCTAACATAACTGAATTCGTCGGTCTTGGTCACCAAATGGCGGCTCTCCACACTGCTCAATCTCTGGCAGTTTCCATATTCACCCCCTTATCCTTAGGACCTCATTTAAAGCACATTATGACAAGAGTATAATATTAAGTTCATGGTGGTACTTTTTTTTTTAAAGCTGGTAACACGTGGAAATGTGTAAATAAAAAATAAAATTAAGCAAGCAAACCTACTGTATGACCCAAAAATTCAATAGACTATTAACCTACCTAGGGCCCGACGCCATGTCACTGTCCTCCGCTATCTGACTGCCCTCTCTTCAACTCACACACCCCTCACTCACATACCATCCTTCCACCTCATTTTCAGTCCTTCCCCTCACCTCCTCCACCTAACTCACATACACTCTCCTAGTCAATCTCTCATTTTCCATTCTCTCCACATGGCGAAACCATCACAAGGCACATCTATTAATACTCTCTAGCACGTCCACATTCAACACCACAAGGCTCCTTCACTTCCTCATTTGTCTGTCTTTCTCCCCACGTAACTCCACAGTCTCCTCTTACAGAATTCATTCCTACTTCTCTCATTCTTGACCTGTGCCTTCCAAGCTTCACTTCCTTACGTCCGAGTGGCGATCTCAATACAGTTATGTAGCTCTTTTTTTTTACTTCTAAGCTTATTTCTCTATTCTTTATCACTGCTCTCACTGAATCTGCTGAATTTCTTTCCTGCTGTACGCTTTCATGCACCTCACGCACAATAAATTAAAAAACTTAAACATATGAATTTAAAAAAACAGAGAAAAAAAGCACAGAAATACGCATCCGTACGTTAAAAATGCAGAAAAAATATATAAAAAGGAAAAATAATAATAATGATAATGAGAGAGGGGGGTGTGGGCCGTGGGGAGGGCAGCGAAATGGCAGGGAACAAGGCGACATGGAGGAGATTTGTTTGTGACCACCCCTTACACGACTAAGGAGTCGAGCTATTGATAGATGGATGGACATATGAATACAGTAACCAAACACAAGATACAAAAAATTAAGTACCCTACAGAAGACTGACACAAAGTACTGGAAAGGAAAAAACGTTACATAGAAAACTAAAGTAGAAAAAAAAAGTACGGTCGCTGAAATATACGGCAACTTCTGAAACAAATAAAAAAATATATATAAATAAATACAGAAGACAAAACAGTTATAGTAAGTCGACACTCAGCATTACAATGGGTATGATGATGATGATGATGATGATGATAACAAAAGATAACGATGATGATAACAAAAGATAACGATGATGACGACTGCGATGATAATAACTAAACCGATAATGCCCGGCCCAAACCAATCACCCAATCAATACAAGGCCCCCACTGGACCCCCTCCCCCTCTTAACTGTTTCCTGGATACGGTCGGCTGTTCTTGCATTTTTTCGCTATTAACGTTGATTACTGGGCCTCGCACCTGCCTTGGGGCCTCGTCACAATTCGTCTCCTAGGTGGCATACAGATGGCTCCCTAACACCTCTTCCGTGGCGATTTATTTTGCACATAATAATATCAAGGGGTAAGAGGCATAACAAGTCGCTATTGAAAGTGTGTTGCGAAGTCTCCCACGTAACTTAGAACATGACCTTATGTCCGATTTTAACCTCAGCTGTGTACTGGAATGATATAACAGTTTCAGCCCGTCTTGGACCCACCTTCAGGTATGACGTGATATAAATCGTGGGTTACTTAGGAAATAATGAGGGTTTACTATCTCAGGTGAGGAGATGACTGTAGATCCATACAGTACTCGTGGTGGACACTGATGATGTTAATTAAGGAGATAATGAGCAGAATTTAGGTACACACCCTGAAATAAACACACACACACACACACACACACACACACACACACACACACACACACACGATCATGAATGCAAACTTGTGTACCCTTACGCACCTTCGTTCACCTACCAACCTTACATCGCTCAACAGCATCAACAAAGGACGATGCTAGATATCCTTGGAGGCAGTTATGTGAGGAATTTTAAAGTTCGGACCGATGAGCTTCGCGACCATATGCCCGTAAGCGAGAGGCGATACGCTAGGGAGCTTCCTTGTATCTCGTGTGCAGCAACCTCGTGTAGCAATGGCTTAATGCAAATAGACAAAATACATGGCAAATGACACACACACACACACACACACACACACACACACACACACACACTCTCTCTCTCTCTCTCTCTCTCTCTCTCTCTCTCTCTCTCTCTCTCTGTCACACACACACACACACACACACACACACATACCGAGGCTGGACTGCGAAAGATGATCAGGCTTACAGATAAGACAGAAGGAATCTAAATAAAGATAAGCATTTTATTACACGAGTTCCCCGCAGACATACTACAGGGTGTCAGAGGAAAGTGCGTACAGCGGAAGACAGTATCTATTCCTCACACTACCTATCACACTACACAACTCACACTACCACACTTAACAGTACAGCACCTCACCCAGCCACATAACACTATAACTCCTCACACTATAACACCACACACTACCAACTTTCACACCGCCACCGTCTCACACTGTCATACCTCACACTAGAACACTTTGCACTGCCAAGTTTCACGCAGGCACACCTCACACTCTCATATTTCGCACTGACACATCACACGCCACATATCACACTGCCTTACCTCACAATGATACCTCCCACCATCACACCTTCACACTACCTTATCCCTCAGTGTCACATTTCACATACACCTACCACATGGACCTGGGAGAGACCTCACATTGTCAAAACTCAGACACACTTCATGCTGGTATACTTCACACTGCCACATCTCACACACACACACACTCACCTCACAGACATACTTCCACACTTCACACTGCCAAACCTTACACACGCTTCATGCCATATTTCACGTTTCCGCATCTCACTCACACTTCGCTTTGTCACACCACACACTGTCATTTCTTACAGTGCCACGCCACACAAAGACACATTAACATATTTCACACACACACACACACACACACACACACACACACACACACACACACACACACACACACACCTTACACTGCTACGCCTCCCGTCTCCTACAGCACAAATACTCTTCCAACACCCTGTTTGGGAGACCAGTTCTGCCCCCTCAAAGATAAGAATGAACGGCAACAACACACCCCACTATCCGTTAAAGATAAGAGTATGCAAATCAGCTGCAAAAATACATGGAGTCTGGCATCTGCGAAATCCTGGAAAAAAAAAAGAAGAAAAAAAAGAGGTATTTATATTGTGTCTTAAATTTGGAAGGAAAACAGGGTGCTGGTACGTTATCAGAAGTTGCACACTGAATTATGCGCCTGTGTGTGTGTGTGTGTGTGTGTGTGTGTGTGTGTGTGTGTGTGTGTGTAAAGGTAACTCATTAGCCGCATATAATCAACGTACACACTGCTATTTGCCTAACAATGAGCAGTTACATTTTTTTCTTACTCTACCGAGCTGTACTCACTACTAACGGATCAACTGAAAGTAATCTTAATGCACAAGACAACAATGTCGAGACAACCAACGAAAGGCCATAATACGCACCACAACAACTGCAACACGGCCGTCAGACGAGCATAATGCGTACCACACCAATGTCAACATAAGCAGCAGACTGTCAACACGGTCAGGTCAGTAAACATAACTCGTACCACAATAAGGTCAACACGATCAGACAAGAGTAAGCATAATGAGCAACACAACAGTGTCAGCACTATCAGCAGAGATTATCATAATACATACCACAACGTCATCATGATCTGTTGAGAGAAATTATACTACACACCGATACAATGTAAACAAAATACGCCATGTAACTACAATGCATTCAACATCATTATCACGATCAACTAACAGTAATTATAATGCACATTGCAATATGTAATAGAATCAGTCTTGTAAATGAAATCCGTACAACACTATCGACAAGATAAGCCGAGTTACTACTGTATAATGCATATCACAACAATGAAAACACGAATCGCTGGAAGTAACGATAAGGCTTAATACACAATTCTTGATCCAGTCAACATGATGACGGCCTGCAACGGGCCATTTCGTAACACCATTTCCTCGGTGATTTATTTAATATATTACATCTTAATATTACCTTGCATGTTATATATATATATATATATATATATATATATATATATATATATATATATATATATATATATATTTTACACGGAATGCACCAATAATATACAAGGAGACAGTGAGTGCAATGTGTAATGTGCGAAATGAACAGCTAGGAAGGGAGTGCCACGGAGCTCCCAATGCCACTTAAACTACGACCTTACACGAAGAGAATACCAAGTTGTCAAGACCAGAATAAATCAGTCAGGAAAACGTGCTATGGAGCCTGCAATGCCACTTACTCTACGACCCTACACGAAGAGGATAAAGAGGTGTTATGTCCAGAATAAATCGCTAAGAAAGAAGTACTACGGATCATCCAAGGGTACTTTTTATTCGACCCTGTACACCATCACAGGTACACCATTTTATTAAATTCAGGCTATTACCAAAGAAATTTATCTAACTCAGGCGACACCTCTTCAGTGAATAGCGCTTAAGAATGTTTAAGAATACTATAACTCACCCCCCTAACTGAAAAAATAAATCCTAAGTTGAATAAAATCGTCAGAACACAGAGGAAAAAAAATAAGTGAATATAGGGCTCGTATACTTATGCCTGAAATCGCATAGGTGGGATGCTAACCCCGATTTTTTTTTTTATTTATTTTTATGTATGTGACGATGACAGAACGTACCTGGTCTTCCTATATGGTTGCTGACTGCGTTTTGTGGTATGGGATGCAGGCTAATCATACCTAATTACCATAAGGCGTTCCATAAATCACCTTCAGTAGTTAGGGGTTTGTATTCCACTTCGCAAATTCTGGTATAAGCATAAGATTCTAACATAATAATGGGCTGAGTTCAGGAGCGACCTCTCGTACTGAAAGGGTTAAAACTATCTTAAATCCTTCTCTCTCTCTCTCTCTCACCCGACGATTTTACTCCACTAATGAGGTCTATCGCGGTGAAGGGGGTAAGATGATCAGCTGAGAATTACCATAATGCATACCGCAACAATGCCCTGATCAATTTTGAGAGTTACCATAATGCGTACCACAACAATGTAAACACGACCAGCTGACACACACATCCGGGACACCAAACAATGAGGAAAGAGAGAGAGGAGAGAAAAGGGGAGGAAACGGAGGAGAAAAGGAGAGGGAGGAATGATATAGGGTGGGAAACAGGAAGGCATTTCAAAGGAGACGGGGCAAGGTAGGTCAGAGGTTGGAAAGAGTGTGTGTGTGTGTGTGTGTGTGTGTGTGTGTGTGTGTGTGTGTGTGTGTGTGTGTGTGTGTGTGTGTGTGTGTGTGTGTGTGTGTGTGTGTGTGTGTGTGTGTGTGTGTGTGTGTGTGTGTGTGTGTGTGTGTGTGTGTGTGTGTGTGTGTGTGTGTGTGTGTGTGTGTGTGTGTGTGTGTGTGTGTGTGTGTGTGTGTGTGTGTGTGTGTGTGTGTGTGTGTGTGTGTGTGTGTGTGTGTGTGTGTGTGTGTGTGTGTGTGTGTGTGTGTGTGTGTGTGTGTGTGTGTGTGTGTGTGTGTGTGTGTGTGTGTGTGTGTGTGTGTGTGTGTGTGTGCAAATGACGCAAACACGCAAAAAAATCACTGCCCCCCCCAACACAAAAAAAATAGGTAATACTGCACGGCCAAACAAATAACATATCAAACACTGCCACACCCTGCACTGCTCAAAAACACACTGCCAAACCACACAGTCACACTTCATCCTGCTTAACATCACACACTGCCGCACTACATACTACAACACCTGGCAATGTCAAATATCACACAGCACACCACACTCCTGCTTATCATACGCGCAGCCGACATCATCCCACCTCACCATCGAATATTCATGTCCAAACCACTGACCAGACAACTCAATCAATCAAGCAAGCAAATCATCAATCACATGGGAGCTACGCACATCGTCACCACTGGGTCCACATGCACACTATTAACTCTAATGTACGAACGACACACACACCAGCTACTCATCGATTATTCATACATTCACAACTGAGAAGACATCTCAGTCAAGCAAGCAGATCATCAATCTTCGAGAAACTACCCCCATCAAATAACTTCTCGGTCCAAAATCATACTACTAATCAATAACGACACACCTCACCTCCCCAGTGAACATTCACACACACACACACACACACACACACACACACACACACACACACACACACCTGAGCAGACAACTCAATTAAGCAAGCAAATCATCAATCACACAGAAAGTACCCGCACCAAATGATCTCTGCGACCACAAAGACACCTCTAATCACACAAACTTAACGACACACCTGTTCTACCTGGCGAATATTCATGCCAGCGGTGTTAGCAGGTACGTAAGCGACTCCTGCACAGGAGAATAATAAGCCACCTGGACACGCCCGTCCTTCGTGCACACCTGGCAGAAGGACGAGAGAGGAGGGGGTCTGGTGGAAAGGTGCTAGTGGGGGAAGGAATGAGTAGGGGAGGAGAGGTTTAGAAAGGGAAGTTGAGAATTTAAAGGGAGAGGGAGGGGGTATATGTGGGAAGGGGGAGGAGGGATTAGGGAACAAGAGGTAGGAGATGGAGGCCTTAGGAGTGGAGGATGGGGATTTAAGGGGAAGGAAGGGGGTTCAGGAGGGAAGGACGGAAACTTAGGAAAGCATGAGGGGGGCATAGGGAGGAAGGAGGGGGACTTATGAGGGACTGAGAGGGAGGTGAAGCTGGACTAATGCAGAACTGTTTGCAGGGTGAGATGAGAACGTAAAGCTGGATTTCCAAACGTCCTTCTCTGATGCCTCAATACATATTTCTGTATTCACCTCAAATAAACTCAGGGTCAGAGACAACAACTGGATCTACGATTTAAGTCGTAGTACCGATTAAACCTTTCAGTCAGGTAGGTATCGCTGATGGTGAATATAATGTAATGGAGTTATCCTGAATTTTAAAAAGGACATAACAGTACGTGGGAGGTTGAACAAACGTAAAATATCCTCTTGCAAATTTCTAACACCTTAGCACTTTGTAATTTAACTGTACTCTGTCCACTTTAACTTTACCTAAAATTGCCATCTTGAATGATTGCCATCTTGAATGCTGAGCTCTAGCAGATTACTACTAGAATATGGTACTAGTCACAAAGAAATGCTATGGACAGAAGCAGCAATACAGTCTTGTTCTGCCATCGAGTTACAAGGAGAGAGAGAGAGAGAGAGAGAGAGAGAGAGAGAGAGAGAGAGAGAGAGAGAGAGAGAGAGAGAGAGAGATCCCCGCAAAGTTAAGGTAGATGATCTACGGCATAATCAGTCAGTTGGTTTCAGGTCCCTTCGTACGTAGCCAAACTGTCGAGGCCCAACATGGTTTCAAAAGATGCAAAACAACTCAACAGTTTTAGTCACTGCTTTATTACTTTTCTAGCACCCCAGTCCACTTGCAAAAATCTGATTAGGACGCTTATCAACGGTGGTGCAGAAAACTGCTAAAAAACCCGAACATAAGAGATCAAGTACTGATACACGTCAAAGTCAATAGCAGAAACTGTGAAATATATGAATAGAGTATCAGCAGTCACACCCACACACCCACCATAATATGCAGTATATTATCATGTGCTGTTTAACAAAGCATGGAGATATTTACATCAGTGGAATCCCTGTGTCATCTTTATCTGCCAACAATACCTTTCAAAAGATTACTGACAATCTGGCAAGGAAAGATGACCGATTATGCCTGATGAGCTGCCTGGAAAACCGGGGTGTGGAAGACCATCAGATGAATCAAGACCATGGAGTGGTTTCCTGTCAGGAGAGATCATGAATGACCCCTTATCAACCTCAAGTGAAATTCGTTTTGCCTGCTCGGACCCAGACTAAATAGTGCCATACGTCTATGGAAGAATATGCAGTCGTTCAGAGGAGATGATGCTCGATTGAATACCGCGTGTTCTCGTGGTGTTCAAGCTCTTCTTTTTACAGCAGGACTTGCTGTGATGTGATATGGGCATTGTGCAGGACAAGGTGCTGTCTTTAAATTAGTGTAATCAGAAGACAAACTCCTTTATTTCCCAGGTAAAGCAGCAGAACATGTGCTTATACTCGTCCCCTTAAGAGTACAAATAAAGTGGAAGTATGGGAAACTCACAGAAACTTGGGATGAGTAGGATTCTGGATTATTCCTGTAGCCCTGTCGTTGCAGCTTGGGGTCTGGGAAGTGTGTGCTGGTCTCAATATTTTCCTTCGCACCTCCTTTGCTCTGGTAACGTCTAATTCCCTTTATTCTGGGTGTCCACGGAAAATTTTATGCTGCTTGGGTAAGACTCCTCCTGAATGGGTAGTGTTGTAACTCAGAGGAAGCGAACAATGATATGCAGAGCCACGCCACAAAGAGTTATATGCTACGGGGATTTGGAGATTACTAACACCTCTTCCTCAACAATTCATTCAGTACATTAAACCTCAATATCCTCTTGTATGTTATTAATGCATCCATGTCGACATTAACACGATATACATAACGCAGATGAGAATGACACAAAAGTAAATCGCTCTGAAAGAGTTGCTACGAAACTTCTTTTGCCCTCGGAGAATTGAGGCCTTATAAGTATCGAGGTCAGCGCTTCATTAACACACAGCACTGCCACTATTGCTAAGCGCACAAGCAGGGAATTCATTGGGAAGGCTTATATAACCGCGTATACGAACAGAGTCATGCACTGCGTGGATGATCATGTGCATTATTTTACAAGTCACACGCATCCCCTTCACTCAAGTCCCTACATACACACAAATCTGCCACACTGTACACACAATTACATAAAACCAAAAGCCTTCGCAATAAGGGCCATCAAAGCTTACAAATCCTCTTTGTCCACTTCACACTTGGGGCATATCCGTCACTTTCCTCCTTGACGCATCATAGCAAAGAAAATCCTCGTGAACTGAAAAAACATGCCAAGCCTCTCTCAGCTTAGAAGTGTCATACTGGAGAGGACAGTGGTATGCAGAAAAGGTGAAATATTGTACGAGCTTTTGTCCTCAAATGAAATACACGATTTCACTCAACTAATGGCTATCCCATATACCCTCCACACACTGCTCAATCTATTTTCCTGGCAACCAATCTCTAGACCATCAAGTCAATTTCCATCCCAATCAACTCCAGCCTGGTCCAATGTAATTCCAATCACCTTTATTCCCTTCGCCATTTCCCTCACCTCATCAAATCCTGCTCAAATTCTCCCCAGTCTGCCATGCTCCAATTACTCCAGTTCCGTCCCGTTCACTACATGTCACAGAGATCCCCATACTCTCGCTCCATCTCTTTTTGTCACAGAGGTCCCCATACTCTCGCTCCACCTTTTCATGCCACCAAAGTCCCCATACTCTCGCTCCATCTCTTTATGACACAGAGGTCCCCAGACTCTCGTTCCGTCTCCCGCGCTTCAAATATTAACCCCCTTTTGCCAGTTTCCATAGCGTTCCATTTCTTTATCCTTCATCTTCCAATCAAAAGCGTAGGATTAAAAAACAACAACTATAGTTCCAGTGGAATTAAATGCATCATCGTAGTCAATAAATGCCAAGTGACCACGCCTAACCTAAGCCTACTCTACTCTGCCCTAATCCTAATCCCACTTTATTCCCTCATCCCGGCCCACAAGACGGCACTCCACCTCCTCCTTATCCTGCCTAATCCTTGCCAAGCGTGGACCGTAAGGGGGACATAAACGTTGCAATATGTCCCAGTCTACCCTTCGAGGCTGGGAAGAGTTATCTCTCTCTCTCTCTCTCTCTCTCTCTCTCTCATACAGATTTTACTACTTTTCGTTTTCCTCGTAATTCCAATTCTCTCTGTCTGTCTGTCTGTCTGTCTCTCTCTCTCTCTCTCTCTCTCTCTCTCTCTCTCTCAGAAAGATTTTACAATTTTTTCACTTTCCTCGTCATTCCAACTCTCTCTCTCTCTCTCTCTCTCTCTCTCTCTTGTCGAGTCCAGTCTCTTCAAAGTTCCAGCTTAATGTCACTCCTCCCTCTGGCACTGGAGGAGGGGAGGGGGAGGAACGGGCGAGGTGTAAGGAAGGAGAATGGAGGGAAGAAGAGCGAAAAGAAAAAAGAAAGGAGGAGGAGGGGAAGGAGGAGGAGAATGGGAGGGAAGAGGTGAATGGAAACGCAATGAGGGAGGAGCGAGGGAGGAGGGGGGAAAGGGGGCAAAAAAAGTGTAGTGAGGCAGGTGGGGTGAGGCAGACGATAAGTGAAGACATTATGGAGGGTGAGGCAGGATATGAAGAGTGAGGTAGAATATTCGGAGTAAGGCTGTGAGGGATGAGGCAGGGTATGAGGGGTGAGGCATGGCATGAGGGGTGAGGCAGGGTATGAGGGGTGAGGCAGGGTATGAGGGATGAGGCAGAGTAATGGCGGTGAGGCAGCCTAGAAAGAGAGAGTGGGTGGTGGGGTTAGGCAAGAGTTAGGCGGCAATTATAGTGGAGGAGGAGGAGGAGGAGGAGGAGGAGGAGGAGGAGGAGGAGAAGTGATGATGATGATAAAAAGAAATAGAGAAGTGATGATGATGATGATGATAAAAAGAAATAGACGGGGGAGAGAGAGAGAGAGAGAGAGAGAGAGAGAGAGAGAGAGAGAGAGAGAGAATATTTAATGTTTTTAATCCATACGTATTTCTACTAATCCACATCAACATACGCTTCAGTGTGTGTGTGTGTGTGTGTGTGTGTGTGTGTGTGTGTGTGTGTGTGTGTGTGTGTGTGTGTGTGTGTGTGTGTGTGTGTGTGTGTGTGTGTGTGTGTGTGTGTGTGTGTGTGTGTGTGTGTGTGTGTGTGTGTGTGTGTGTGTGTGTGTGTGTGTGTGTGTGTGTGGAAGGGCACATAACCTAAGTTGGGACTTTCTCTGCCGGGGAGTTCCTCAGGGGCCGCGCCTTTCTCGTGTATGCCCCCCCCCCCGCACACACACACACACAAAACGCTTAGTTACAGTCAATAATTCCTATACACATCTATGGTTCCCGGAAGAACACAGTGAGAATCCAACCCCCTTGCCTAATTTCTGAGCTGCTGAATAACATCTCCTTATAAGACACCGCACTGCTTCGAATCTGTAAAGCAACTATTGAATGCAACTGTACATAAACACACACACACACACACACACACACACACACACACACACACACACACACACACACACACAAAGGGAAATAAATAATAAGTACACTACATATGTCAGAAAAATCCAAGAAAAAATGTGGAAGGAATTATGTTTGAAAAATCCCACAAATATGAAGGCAGCGAAGGAAGTGAAGGGGAAACGTAGGAATTGAGAGGAGAAAACAGTGGAGGAAATGTGGGGAAACTAGGGAACAAGGGGGAAAGGTGAACTGAGAGACTGACAGACAGATAGAAGGAGACAGACAGACAAATATGAGTATAGATTGATAAAAATATATTGAGATGCAGATACAGATATGGATAAACAGATAAATGGAGAGAGAGAGAGAGAGACGGAATTTAATTTAAAAAAATGACAGAGACAGAAAATAATGGAGAATGAAATGTACCAAAAAGGAAACAAAGGTGAACAATAAAGCAGGTGAGGGAAAGGCGGATGGAGAGAGAGAGAGAGAGAGGGGGGGGGTGTCCATCACCTTCACACTACTTTGTTCTGAAGCAAAGACAAAAATAAATAAATAAATAAATAAAAGAAAATAATAAAAGAAAGGAACACGAGCAAGTTCACAAATTTTACACACACACACACACACACACACACACACACACACACACACACACGCAGTAAATATCTTTCCACTCTGTTCTCGGATTTCGTCTCCTCATTCTGGCCAAGCAGCGGAACCAACCAATCCCCGACCCCTGTATAACAAGCGTGAAATCACCTTAAACAGACAGAGAGAGAGACATTTCCATTCACCTGGGCTCCACTGGGTAACATCCTCGGGCAGGGACAGGCTACCGAAATCAGCGGACCTTCTACCTGACTTCTCCTTCTACCTGACTTCACTTCACCTACTATTTAACTCCTCTTCCCCTTCTACTTGACTTCTCTCCACCTTCTACCTGCCTTCTCTCTACCTTCTACCTGTCATCTCTCCACCGTCTACCTGACATCTCTCCACCTTCTACCTGACTTCTCTCCACCTTCTACCTGCCTACTCTCCACCTACTACCTGACTTCTCTCCACTTTCTACTTGACTCCTCTTCACCTTCTGCCTGACTTCTCTCCACCTTCTACCTGACTTCTCTCCACCTTCTGTCCACCACGGGTATGAAAGCTATAATATTACATGATTAGCAGAAATGCAGCCTACAACATGGACTAACACAGACAGGCTAAGGGAACGATAATGGCGACGATAAAAAAAGGAGTTACACGGCCAGAAGAAAACTGCCATATGTCTTTAGTCCAAATGAAAGTCTAAGGATATGCCTCATCTAGAAGACTAAGACGAAGATGGCAAGGAAAATAGTACCCCAATATATTTACCTCACCAGAAGAACTGTGCAAGGTAGGCAGGTGGAGGTATGCTAAACGCCTTCCATGCCAGGTAACTGATGCCCACCAGAAGAAAGCGTAACAAGGCCATTAGTTAGGCTTTATGTGGCTCTGGGCAGTCCGTGATAATTGCTCTGAATGAAAAGCACACCGACAAACAGCTTCAGCCACTATAAGAGCTTAGTGGCTTAGCAGGCTTGTCTGCCTCTCGTATGGACCTGTGTTCTCTCCCAAATAAATGTCGTAGTGTTCCTTTTTGTGTTCTTACATGTTCACACCCATTCAAGGATTCCTAGATGATAAACAGACTCTCCCTCACAACACTGATATTCCAACACAACACGCTCCAGATGCACGCCTCATCCTGTACATCAAGCGTCACCTTTGCCTAAAACAGTGTACGCGGCATGGGCGAGGGCGGGTCATTTCTCCCAAGATATGTATGGACCGTGCTTTATCCTGGGACAGAGAGATGTGTCCTTTGGTCTAACAGATAATTTTTCTTTCTTCTGATTTTAGACTAGATAGTACATTCCCTGAGATCCAGCAATCCTCGTATGCAACACCAGGTGGTACTACACTCACATCTACTCGTCACTACCTGGGCATAAATACCGAACTGAGACAGACAGATAGATAGATAGATACTGACATATAAACACAGACAGATATAGACAATACATATTTAGAGAGAGAGAGAGAGAGAGAGAGAGAGAGGGTAATGTACGAAGAAAGTGTCCGACATGAGAGAACAAAGTAAATAAGTTAATGACAGAAACGTGGCAAGGAACCCACAGCAGGAGAGAAAGGAGTAAATACGGGAGAGAGAAAGAGAGAGAGACTAACAAAAGAGCAAAAGGAAGAATGAAAAAAAAAAACATGGACTGAGAAGGGGGTCAAAAAAAAGAAGAAACGCTACACAGGCAAATGACGATGGAAAATGGAAAAAGTAAGGGTACATAGAGACGATGAGGCAAAACAGAGGAAATAAGGGGAAAAACTGTAATAAAAAATAGAAAGATCAGAAAAAAAAATAAAGCTGCAAGGCATAAAAATAAAGAGAAAAATACAGGCACAGGAAAAGGCAGAGATGGAGGATTATGACTATCAAAGAAAAAAAAAAAGGATGAAAAAAAAAGGGGGGACGTATCATTAAGAAATTTACAGGTATATAAAGAAGCAACATTATGCACATTATGCAGCGAAGAAAAGTGACGACAAAAAAAAAAATGCACGGATGCAGGAAGGAAAAACGTACACTAGCAGAAAAAACACAATGAGAAGTTACCAATGCATGAGAATCAACAAAGATGAGAATGACGAGATGACTGTGCAGAGAGGGAAAAGGAGTGGCGAGAGAGGAAGGATCATAAGGACAGAGAAAGAATTTTAAAAGGTAAACAGAACAGAACAGGGGAAGAAGATAGATTGGGAGCGAGGAGAAAGCTTAACCCCTTCAGAAGACAGATTGGGAGAGAGGAGAAAGCTTAACCCCTTCAGCTTACATCAAAATAAAATAAATTACTGAAACATGTACAAAAGCTCTCTTACTATTCCACGGCGTCTACATCACACTTAGGGCACATCGTTCACTTTTCTCCCTGACGAATCATATTAAAGAGAATCATATATGGGCACAGACACATAAAACTATAAACTTGGGAATATTAGCCACCGCAATAATGTGTGAGGCAGAAAAGGTGAAATATAAGGCAATCTTTACCTAGATGAAAAATGGCATCAACAGAAAAGATACTAAAGTGACTCCATCATTTTCTTGGAACGACGGTGTAAGTGAATTAGCGAATCATCACGAACAGACAAACAGATGGCGTGACTGGGGTCGACAAAGGGTAATCCAATCCCAGGTGATGACATAATACCCCTGTTGAGGTCGCGGTAGTGGGATTAAACACGATAGGCGAATCATTGGAAGAGGATTGAATACCACAGATAAAGATTTATTGACAAGAGAGGAAAGGAAAGGATGTGAAATGATGAGATTACTGGATAGGAAATGGATGGCGAAGGAAATATAATGAAATGAGATGACACAGGACAAAAACAAAGGAGGAAAACGTAAAAAAGTGGAAATCAAATGAAGAGAGATGAAATTAATTAATAAAGAGCATATCATATGTCTTATTTCACTACTGCATAACCACCCCCTGCAAAAAAATACTATAATACCGCACTGAATTTATTATAATTACATGATTTTTAAATATCTAGTCGCTACAGTGATATTAGTTACTGAAATTCGATATTCTATGTCTTGTCATTTGGGATATTTCTTCAGCTTATTTCCTGTATAACTTTCTTCCTAACATACATCCGAGCACCATTTCCAAACATTTTGGTGAGGGTGGTGTGAAAGCTGGCCAAACCAATCAAATCCCAACTGCCGCGGTGGCCGAGTGGATAGCATTGCAAGTTACAGAGATGCCAGACCGATAACAAGAGGGTCAAAAGGCTTGGGCAGACAGGTACCGCCACTCAACTCAGGTGTCCATCCACCCTTTATGAGATGTTAGGTAAAGTGAGTACGTGGAGTAACACCTAAGGCAAATAACGTAAAGGAAGTAACTATGGTAACCTGGACGATGCATCGGCCTAGTATTCCAGGATAGCGGATGGATACCAGGTCACAAGCTCAAAGGCCTATGTTACACAGATGAGCACCACTGCTAAGCACCTCATGACATCCGTCCCCAACTTTGCGTTATCTTTTATTATTCGGAGGAAATATTTTGGAGAGTCTGAGGTCGTTCTTTGATACATAGTCTTTTCCGTCGATCTTCGAAACATACTCTTTTCCAGGTTAAACTTTCTCCTGATCATTTTAAAGTGGCTAAAGAAAATTTTTTGTTGGTTAGTCTGTGAAATTATAAGTTGGGCTGAGGTAACAACAGCAATAAATGAGAAGGGTGGAATCCAATACACCTCACTTTCGTTAAAATAAGCCCAGGTGTTTAAAAGTTTGATGACAATCCTACACAGAGACGCGAGTAATGATCCAACTCCCCACATGATACAGGAGGGCATGATCGTGTTAATACCGCCCATTTCACGTCCTTCGCGAGGTTGATAATATATGGTTCTTAATACAGGAAATGCATTCACAAATTCTAAAACTCACCTTATGTTTTAATAAGTTAGTACAGCATGAAGACCGAGCATCTTATTGCTGACTACATTTTCAAATTAATACTTTGCTAGATGTCACAGCCACCCAAACTAGAGTGGCGCTTAGTGGCGCGCATCTCTCCGACAAGGGCAACGTTGTTCTCAAACCACTCTTCATAACTGGTATGGGTTCCTCGTCACTGATTAGGGTTTAGCAGAAAGTGCTTCCCGGATCCAGAATCTGCAATACTATCTGGATCGGTCCCAAAAGTTAATCGCTTGTTCCCTGGGACATGGGCTATCTACCCACCAAATTTGGTCCAAATCTCTCTTTTAGTTTCTGAGTAATCCTGCCGTCAAACTAACTATCAAACAAACAGGGATGAAAACATACACTCCTTGTCGGACAGAAAAAGTATCGGCCATCTTACCACACGTGTCATTCTGAAACACGGACGAAGCATTGTGTTATGGAGCACCCTGTGATTATAAGTGCAATTACTATTCTTGGTAATTTTTAGGACATGAAATCGCACAAAAGTTCACATTCTGGGTGCTGTGTTTTTAAGGCACTAGATTCATGTGTGTCCTACAAAACTCGCTCATTCTTATATCCATCGAACCCCAGGTGTGCCATACTTTTTTGTTGACTGTAAAGTGTATGTCAGTATATCTATACCAGCAGACTCTTTTACTTACCGCACGCTGACTGTAGTTCGGTAATAGTAGAACGCAACTTACCTGGAAAGACAATAATTAATCTTTAAAAACAGAAAAAATATTACTTTCGTGATATGCCATTAACATCAAAATAAAAATAAGTAGTAGTAGTAGTAGTAGTAATAATAATAATAATAATAATAATAATAATAATAATAATAATAATAATAATAATACTCTGACTGAAAAAGCTCTATCTGCATAACAAGTTTCCCCAACCCCTTAAGCACAATGACGTATAATTAATTCTTCCCTCCGCCAGACGATTTCCTTCAGTTTAACACAGTCTTCTTTCACTATCCATTTAGCTATTAAGGGGCTCTCCTACGCTGAATAAAAGTTTCTGTTAGTACCAATAATAATAATAATAACAGTAATAATAATAATTAATAACAATAATAATAATAATAATAATAATAATAATGACGCCCTCGGCCTGAAAGAGTCAAAGCCAATCCCTTTGTGTCAGAGGCATTTTTTATACAACAGACAGACAGGTAGATTAATCCTGATAGACAGGCAGGCAAGCAGATGGACAGGGAGACTGAAATATCGATTTTTCACGTAAAGCAGAACACCACACCCTACTTTCTTCACAGGGTTGTTAACATAAGAATGGGTTGAGGAAAGGAGAGGAGAGAAAAGAAGAGGAGAGAAGAGAGAAGAGGTGAGGTGAGATAAGGAGAGGTGAGAAGAGGAGAGGAGAAGAGAGGAGAAAAGTCCGGTGGGTACATCTTCGAAGGACAGATTAACCTTTTATGCATTCACACAGCCAAGGAGTAAGGGTCGAGAGCGCTTCAAACACCTGGCATATCCAAGTAATTTAGTCAGGATATGGCTACTTAAGAATGCGAAACGTATTAAGGCGGTGGGGTTGAGGAGTTCTTATTAACTTTGAGAGGAGGAGAGAATATAAGAAGAGGAGATGCTAAATGAGAGGAGGAGAAGAAAAGAAAGGAGGGGAGACGAGATGAGAGACGAAGAATGGAGAAAAAGAGAAAAAACCGCAGAAAGGAGAGGAGCGGAAATGCTAAATGAGAGAAGAGGAGAAGAAAAGAAAGGAGGGGAGAAAAGATGAGAGAAGAAAAATGAAGAATAAAAGGAAAAACAGCAGAAAGGAGAGAAGAGAAGGTTGTACGTGTGAAGAGAAGAAAGAAGGGGAGACGAGATAAAAGGATTGGAAAGAAACAGGAAAAACAACAGAAAAGAGATGAGAGAAGGCTAAATGAGAGGAGAAGGAAAGAACGGAGGGGAGACAAGATGAGAGAAGAAGAATGGAGAAAAAGGAAGAAAAGGAGCAAAAAGGACAGAAAATAATGGAAAAAAGACAGGAGAGGAGAAAAGACAACGAGACTAAGGAAGACGAGGGGGGTAGATAAGAGAGGAAAAAACAAAAAAAAAAAAAGAGAAAAAAAGGATAGGAGAGAAAGGAGGCCATGAGGACAGGCATGGAGAGGAGAGGAGAAAGAGGAGAGGAAAGAAGAAAAAAAAAAAAAGCCATCAAATGAGAGATGAGATGAGATGAAAGCAGACTGATGCTGGTAAATTATACAGAGTCGAGCAACACAGGAAGCGGACCATTTGGAGTTAAGGCATAAGAGTGTAATTGTGTGGTAGGGAAGGTAAGTCGTGTGGTAATATTCTCTCTCTCTCTCTCTCTCTCTCTCTCTCTCTCTCTCTCTCACACACACACACACACACACACACACACACACACACACACACACACACACACACACACACACACACACGGGGAGGGGGGCGATACTTTTTTTGCCCTCTGTGCATATATTCCTGGGAATTCTTCATCACCACCTACACCACAAAGCCGCACCTTCTCCCCCAACTTATTTGCCAACACAATATTATCCTCTCTCTCTCTCTCTCTCTCTCTCTCTCTCTCTCTCTCTCCACACTATCCCAGTCTTTGGTTTTTCTGTGTTGTTCTTTCATATCTGTTGCCCTATTTCTTTCTCACCTTTTTCCTTTTACAAATATTTTCCTTCCGGGTATCGAACCACCGCTTTAGGCTCTGTTGTTTTAGTCTTGAAATTCCTGCGATCTGGATGCAGGCAAAATATTTCTCTTAACCTCTTCCCTACGATTATGTCATTTTAATTTTAGTCATGTTTCCTTTCTCTCTCTCTCTCTCTCTCTCTTTGACTGCACTGGAAAGACTTCTAATGTTGGATCGATTGGGTAAAGTCTTCATTAACCCCTTCAATACGAGAGGCCTTAACTATACTGGATAAAATTGTCTGAGTAGCAAAATTATACCATTAAAATACGTTATCTAATTCAACGGGTCGTTATGAAATGTGGTGACTGAGTGATGGACGGATATGACCATCAATACTTATAAAACTTCCCTGACAGCTTGTTTACATTAATGAAGCTACAGGTGTTCCCCATCACAAGCTTAGAAATGCAAATCCAACTTAATGTCTGACTGAAACGTTTACTAGTAAGGCAGAAAGAGTGCATTTATTTTTACTCCTTATGTGCCGTGACATGTAAGGCTTCCTTGGAGATAACTTTTTAATATATTCCGTCTTCCGAATAATTAATTCATTAGATCTTTTTTTTTATTTTTCGAGTTGCAGGGGTTGAGTACACCCTTCATTAACTCCTTCTCTTCTTGGGTCCCTTCCTACACTGACTACAATAACGTGGTTGAGGCAATAATAGTAAGAACAGTCCTCGGGCTAAAGAGGTTAAAAAAAGAAACAAAACTATCTACTACGAGACGCTTGACCCCAGAATTCATCCAAGTTGGTCACTGTATCATGATGAGAGACAGTCTGTCAGTCTAACCACTGCCAGGCGCATTCTCTGGGACATCCACACTAAAACGGAGATACGTCTATGCCTTACCTGTTCTGTGCTGCAGTTTAGAAGTCTGGCAGCAAGAGTACACAGAAGCAACGGCTGGTGGTTGGGTTTGCTATACTTCTCACCACAGTCTTGCTTTTTATTTCTTGACTTGGAAATAATCCATAACTTTTAAACACTACATGCCAGTTTCACACTACAATTTTGTCTTATGAACTTATCTTCACACTTGATTAGGTCTTCTGGCTTCCATTCCCTTTTACAGGAAGTAATTCTTACAATCTTAAGCACTGTTTAAGTCAGCTTAACATAGAAAAGTTTTGTATCACGCACTTTGTCTGGATTATTGGATGCATCTCTACATAACTCAAGTCCGCTTTTACAATGTGCAGTCTTGTCTTACGAACTGTTTTTCACTACAATATGAATTTTGCCTTACGAACCATTTTCTACAGCTGGACGCATCTTTACTTCACGTGACAGAAAACACATGTAGTTTGTAAGTCTCAGGCACAGACGAAGCCTCGCTCACAAGACAGCCATGCGTTGCGAACTATTTCCTGATGAGTCTTTCACTGTCATTAATTAAAACAGGTTCTTAAACTTAAGCTTGCTTCTCGCAGTCTTGAATTATGAATTCTGAGTTGATTCACTGATATATATTTCACTACCATTAATGAAAAAAGTTATTTTATGCATAATGAAAGTCAGTTGACATTCAGGACTATCCTTATTACCAGTCTGATCTTTCACTCCCCTGCAGAAATACATACCTGGATGATTTACGTTACCCTTTACTCAGTCACTTGTTGTAGTCTACAGTAAAGTGCTTTGGAATACAACTCTAGTAACAGTTCTTATGATACACAGTTTCTGGTGCAACACAGTCGTCTGCTAAGGTATAATTACAGCTATTATCAGAAGGTCGTAGGGAGTCAGAGCACCTCACGATGCAGTAACGTTGAAGTAATGCAGAAGCTTGCCAAATGATTTTTAATGCTACCCCTTAGAATTTACTCGCGTTAAGTACTTATACTCGTAGTTCATGAACGTCTTATATACCTTATTCCTGTTAAAACCATCAGGAGACAGTACAAATAAAATGACTCACAGTTAAAGGGTTAGTTTCTTATCTGATCATTATTTCCGGTGACTGTTGGAATTTTAGTAATTCAGAACGACGTAAACATCACGCACAAAAACCAAGGCTATTCTGCGGAATGTATACAAAATTCGCTTCCGTATGCTCCACCTTTCCTTCCTATTTTTTTTTCTTCTATTACTTTCCATTGTTCTTTCCTTTATTAAATATTCTTACTTTAAAACTCCACTTGTACTAACCTCGTCATTTATTCGGTTCGATTCTTTTACATTTAATTACCATTTCTCATAGAAGTAAAAACTTTAGCATTATATTTCCCCTAACATCACTTTTTTTTTAAATTGTAAAATATACGTGTGAGAATACTGACCCACTCATGGTCTGGGCAACTCTAGTATTCTATGCCTACTAACGTTAGATTATTTTATTTAATTGTAAGTCACAGAACTCTGAGTGTCAAACTACTCTAACTTACTATTTTATAAAGTATTATTTCCTGTTTTAATAACTGCTATTACTGAGTCCTTTCACACCAATACTAATCTCACATATTATCACCTCAATAACATTATTTTTACTTTTTTTTTCCTTTTACCACAACGTTTCCTCCTGATCATCAATCTTCTCCTTTTCTTTCATTCGCTGCTCCCCCTTTACTTCCTCATCGTCTCATTAATCCACCTATGTTTTTCCCTCTGCCACACCGTTCCTTCCTGCACTAACTTTTCCCTCAACCATTTTTTCTTCGTGTTCCAGAAGCGTGATAATCCCAGACTCTTCCAGGATAATAAAGAAGGGAAAAGCAAATTACACTGTGGAATCTGTCATGAGTTTTGAAAAATATAAAAAGGTTAATTCCGTGTTGGCCAGCCCCCTTTATGGTATTACTGAGTGTCCTGTGAACCCCCTCCTCTCTCTCTCTCTCTCTCTCTCTCTCTCACACACACACACACACACACACACATTTTCCGTGCACCCTTTATGGCATTCTAGTTTCCTGTCAATCACACACACACACACACACACACACACACACACACACACACACACACACACACATTTTTCCTGCACCCTTTATGGTATTTCAGAGTTTCCTGTGAATCACACACACACACACACACACACACACACACACACACACACACACACACACATGCTCAGCAGCGCGTAAACCTCCCCCCACCCCACCCTCTCTCTCTCTCTCTCTCACACACACACACACACACACACACACACACACACCACCTGTTTGCATCCCGGTCACTGTCCTTTTCACAGTATACGGAAACAATAAACACACCCAGGCGAGAATACGTAATCTTTCCTCCCTTCCCCAACTCCCCCTCATTCCATCCACTTCCTACACTCTTTCAGGTCTTATTACTATATTTTTCTGTTATAAGGCCTTCATTTACCTCCTATACGGCCTTCAGTTCCCTACTATAAGACTTTCATCACTATCAGAGTCATCACCGTTATCATCACCATCATTTACTGTCATCAGCATCATCATATGCGTGTGTACTATACGGGCCTCCACATCATCATCATCATCACCACCACCACCATATTTCTACTTTATTGGTTTCATCACCCATCACCATTACCATCATCATCATCACCATATTTCTACTTTACTGGTTACATTACCCATCATCATCATCATCATCATCATTATCCAGAGACAGGAAGAACACACACACACACACACACACAAAGACTGCCCAGCAACACAACAATTCATCCATTCAATTCATTAATTCCATAAACGACCCACAATGTAATTATCTTCACTAAGGGCGCAAGAATTTAGTGGATAATTAATCAGAACATCCCACTGCCATCCATAATTTTTACACAAATTATATTCAGGAACTGCTTTTTGTTTTTAGTATGGGGTTACATACTTCATTACTTTTCTATATGCACAGTGGAAATTAGGCAACATTAATGGGTTACTAATGCAATATGTCAAGCTTCTCTCTCTCTCTCTCTCTCTCTCTCTCTCTCTCTCTCTCTCTCTCTCTCTTCATCAGCTATATTTTTGGGATTCACTATTTATCTACCATTCGAACAACGGAATACATTACTATAATGTGATCAACTACCATTCCCATTTTCTTTTTGTCTCCCCAACCCCCAACCCATTTTCTTCACATCATCTCTGTTTCCAAGCCTCACTATTTTATAATCTGCTACTCTTTTCTGTTTTTCAAGTCAGCTCATCAATTTTTGTTCTCTCCACTACCGGCATCATCCTCTTAACGGTCTATTATTCCTATTGTTCACTTTACTCTTTGCTCTTCGCCCTCTTTTTTGATCCATCATTCTGTCTTTTTCTAAACCCCTTCCCGTGTTTTTTTTTTTTTTTTATTTCTTCCCTTATCCTCAGTGTCTCCTGTTTCTAGTGGGATTCTTTTTTCTTCGTTCACGACTTTTTATGTTCTTCATTTACACATTCACACTATTGTTTTCACTTCCTCAACCTCTTTTTTTTCTGTTCATGACTGTTTGTTGTTCACCGCATCACTTTCACCATCACAACAGCTGATCTCCTCACTCAACAAGAATAGTACAAGTCCCAATTAGCAGGACCACACTAAATTTTTCATTGGTGCTGCAAAAAAATAAAATTAAAATAAATAAGAGTAATTGGAGTCCCTTAACACCACTTGCGAAGGATCACGTAATTACATCGTCATTGAGAAGAACTAAACATTTTCTTATTTTTCTTTTTTCTTTTTTTTACAAACTCTTCAGTCCGTGGACGCCTTTTCTATTCTGGCAACTGTTCAGGAAAAAAATATCCAGCTAAGGAAAGCAAAAGACTGGGATAAAAAAATAATAATCACTGCAATTCTGTTCCAAATGCATTATTTTTCTTTTTCACATTTTTTAGGTCTACAGGTAAATTATGGAGATCAGGAGTACAGGTAAGATACGGGGACAGGTAGGAATCACCAGAGAAGTGACACAATAATCCGGCCAGGTATGCGAGGGAGAGGGATGTGGGGAGGCGAGCTGATCAAACCAACGCAAAACCAGCCAGTGTCAGCAGCACCCGCCCCTCACAGTCACCACCCCACCCGACACCCATACCTCCCCTCCTACCCACCCCACCCAGTCCATAACCCCCCCACCCACTCATACCACCATCCCTCCCCTCCCACTCATCCCACACCCTCACACCTCCCTATCGACGACCGGCCCCGCCTCGCCCTTACTGCCCGGCGACAAAAGGGTCAAATTATGGTGACAAAATGCTCAGGCGAGGCAGGCAGGAGGGTGGAGTGGTGGGTGCTACAGTTCCGGTATGGTTGGATGGTTCGCTACATACGCCCAGCTTCACCACAGGACAGGACAGGCAAATGGGTCACGAGATGGGCTGTAATGTGACCCGATCTTGCTATTAGGCCTTGACTTCCCCTGGTACTGTAGTCTTCCACTGTGTCCCTCTCTCAGCAACGTGGCACTCAAAACTGTTAATATTTTCTTGGTATTTTTTGTGACCCTCCCCTGGCACCGTGACCCTCCCCTGCCACCGTGACCCTCCCCTGCCACCGTGACCCTCCCCTGGCACTGTGACCCTCCCCTGGCACCGTGACCCTCCCCTGCCACTGTGACCCTCTCCTGGCACTGTGACCCTTCCCTGGCACTGTGACCCTCCCCTGCCACTGTGACCCTTCCCTGCCACTGTGACCATCCCCTGGCACCGTGACCCTCCCCTGGCACTGTGACCCTTCTCTGCCACCGTGACCCTCCCCTGACACTGTGACTCTCCCCTGACACTGTGACCCTCCCCTGGCACCGTGACCCTCCCCTGGCACTGTGACCCTCCCCTGCCACTGTGACCCTCCCCTGGCACCGTGACCCTCCCCTGCCACTGTGACCCTTCCCTGGCACCGTGACCCTCCCCTGGCACTGTGACCATCCCCTGGCACCGTGACCCTCCCCTGCCATTGTGACCCTCCCCTGCCATTGTGACCCTCCCCTGGCACCGTGACCCTCCCCTGCCACTGTGACCATCCCCTGGCAACATGACCCTCCCCTGGCACCGTGACCCTCCCTTTGTGACGTTTACATACATTATGTTAGAGGTCACGCAGTTTCGGAATCTGGAAAACGAGAGAGAGAGAGAGAGAGAGAGAGAGAGAGAGAGAGAGAGAGAGAGAGAGAGAGAGAGAGAGAAATTTACAATATTTACAAGAAAAGAAAACAAACGAGAGAGAGAGAGAGAGAGAGAGAAATTTACAATATTTACAAGAAAAGAAAACAAGAAAAAAAAAATGAACATCAAAAGAACTACAATATCATCTTTAAATTACAGCAACAAATTCAACAACTTTCTCCATAATTCACTGCAAGATCCAATAATAATCTTGCAACCAAAGTTTAAAAATAAAATCTAATGCCGTCTCCCTTACGCTGTTAATGAGGAACAGTCGTAAACTCTCGATACAATTGTTCGCTAGTTAACTGCAGTAAACAAACATATAAATCTCTTTGGCTTGGAGATTAGGAATTGGGATTAGCCTCCGTGGATAATAGGCCGTTTATACAAGCACTCAAGCATAGCAAGCCTCAACCACACACACCCATAAATTTTTCTACACTGACACGACCACACACACACACACACACACACACACACACACACACAAAATGATCCAACTACAATTTCCACAAACACAGCCACAAGACACGAGAGAGTGATGGACAGGACAGGTGTATCTGATGCGTGGGTTTGCTGATGCTTAGTAAATAAAAAAGACACAAGGATAATATGAAACAAAGAAAGAAGAAAATTAAGACACAATGAAAGAAGTGAATAACAATGATAGCAGAGATCAATATAAGTCATACAGGGGACAGGGAAGGTGGGGAGTGGAATCTGAAAGCCAAAGACAAATAGTAAATAAGACGCCGAGGATGCAAGGACACAATGATATAAGAATGGAGCGAAAAGCAAAGGCACGGAGAAAATACTGATACATCTAACAGGCTTAGTGAAGGGGTGGACTCTTAAGACAGGCTGTAAATAAGCGGATACATAGATACACAGACATAAGGACACAATGATACGAGAATAGAAAGGATAGCAAGGTCAAGAGGCAGGATGATACATGGCAGGTTTAGTAAGAAGTGGGCTAATGAGTAGCAAATACACAGGTACATGGATATACATACACAACGATACAATACCACAAAGAGAAAATGAATGGTACCAACAAAGAGGGCGAGGAAGAGTGAAGGACTGGACAGGTGTACTGAAGAATGGAGTGTAAAAATAGTAAACAATGGAGTGGGTGTAGTGTTGGGTGTGTGATGCTCTGATGATCTGTTCATGTTCGTTCTGTTACCCTCAGTCTTAGCTAGTTAACTCTCTCTCTCTCTCTCTCTCTCTCTCTCTCTCTCTCTCTCCATCCTTAACCACCAAAACCCACCCCTTCCCTTTTTTTTTTTTTTCTTTTTTACTCGTCCCCACGAAAAAGCAATTCACAAGTCAGCGCCAAGGACGTTTGGGGAAATTCTTGGGCTTCCTTATGGCTACGTGGAATATTCAAATCACGCGTCCATGAAATACCACACACACACACACACACACACACACACACACACACACACGACCCATGCTATTATATTCAGAATTTTTCACCAATATTTACTTTGATTTTTGCCTTGCAAATGTGCACGTTGTCGGGGATATAACAAATCGTGAGTAGCCTTGGCTGGGTTTTGTTAAATTCTGGTTGGGAAAATTCGGAGTCTGACATTAGGTATATATCTCGAGATGTAGTGAAATCATCAACAATATTACCATCACCACCGCCACCACTACTACCACCACCACCACCACCACCCACCACCACCACTACCACTATTATTACCACCACCACCATACTACTACCACTACCATAGTCTCCAGCATTTTGCATGGAGTGGTTGGAGGTAGGCGGGGGTGGTGATGTCTACGTTGTTACACTGGAGTCAGTTTGTCCTCATATGACAAAGATACCGAACCCTCTTGAGTTCAACTGATGGCCAGATGTAGTCAGACGGGAGGGCGGATTCAGGCAGTAACCAAGGAGACTCACTGCTTCCTCATAACTACCGCTCACTGAATTTCAAGTAACCAAAACTTAGCATTCACGTTATGGGAGTGGCCTGGTTCCGTCAGAGGAAAATAAGCTGACTGGCCTTTAAGTTCTTCCTCCTTGCATTGAATAAAATAAAAAAAATACTCGCCGCTAACAAACACTGAGCAATTTAAACCATCATTATACCCTGGTCCACCACCTTACAGTAACTCTTTCGCCAGGTACAGGTCTCTCTCTTAACCCCTTCAGGTCGATGTCGTGTTTTTCTCTGCTATTCTTCCTGCGGTCAGAAGATTTCACTCAACTACAGGGACACAGACCTCTTTTAGTGAAGGGGTAAATACGTATGTATGTATGTATGTATGTTCGTGTACGTAAGAATGTATGTACTGTGGCGACCGGCTTGCACACATCCATCATGGGGAGAGAGGGAGAGGGAGGAGAGAGAGAGAAGGGGACGGAGGGTGGGAGGAGGAGGGGTGAATTTTGAGGCAGAGAGGAAAGGTTGCTCGACTATACCTGTTCAAACTAAATCAACATGTGGCAGCAACTAAAACCAATGAAAACACGTCATTGTAGTGAAGTAGCCCACCCCTTCATTACGACAGCATCTCTGTTTCACTCCTGGCACCTCCAGACGATTTTTTCCCCACCAAACGATTTCTTTCAGCTTATGATGGGCCCCGAGTGCTCAAAGGGTTAGCCTCGTCTCCATTATCCTCTTCAATAAGATACCATTTCGATGTTAATTCAGCCAACTCAGACGATTTTTTTAACCCTCCTAGTGAAACGGTAAAGCTCTATAAAATCGTCCGTGGAACAGACTGACAAAACCCGCCATCAGTGTAACCCTATCATGGTCGTTTCTCTACCATTTTGTTCTAGCGATTTCCAAACAATTTTATCTGGAAGTAAGGCACATGAGCTGAGGGTGTCACAGGAAACCCCATCAGCCTGATGATGTAATATACTTGTTTTTACTATCTCTAAACGACTTCATTTAGATTACAAGAGGTTTCTCAGACTACAAGGGATTAGATACAAATACTGTTCTTTAAGTTCTTTGACTCTTCCTACGATAAATTAAAGCATCTGGAGGTAACAAAAACATGGAAAATAAGTCACCGGACTGAAGGTGTTAAGAGGGGCCATTGCAATCTAGGGCAGCAACTAGAGGACCAACCGTGGCCTGCCTTGCGCCCTCCCATGGAACCACAGACCACACCACACCACCACACCACCACCACACGCGGCTCAGGGAGGAAGAAAAACCACGACAAGGGTGATTTATGGGATGGGCTGAGACAGATGCAGTGATATATGGGCCGATAACTCACTGCCCAGACCTGCACCTTGTATATTCTCGGCAAACAATAACACGTCACATTCTGGATTAGTTCTTTGGATGGAGGGAAGGATGGAATGGTATCATGGAAAGACAGAATGTGGGTATGGAAGAACTGAATATGGAGGGAGAGAGTGGGTGTAGGGACGAACATGATAACACGTTACAATTTTTTAAATACTATTGTTTTTTATTTATTCATTTATTTTTAGTGGAAAGGGTGGAATGGATATATGGAACATTATAATGGGTATACAGAAGAGATGTACAGAATAACAAAATCCACAAACGAAGGGACAGACTGCATATGTGAACGGAAACTAACACACAAGATTATGAATTCTGAAGACATAATGTATATGGAGGGATGGAATACTCAAAGGAAAGGAAACTTTCTGGACACACAAAACAGATTTACGATAAAACAACCAAGGTCTGGATAAAACACACTAAACAGATTTACGATAAAACAACCAAGGTCTGGATAAAACACACTAAACAGATTTACGATAAAACAACCAAGGTCTGGATAAAACACACTAAACAGATTTACGATAAAACAACCAAGGTCTGGATAAAACACACTAAACAGATTTACGATAAAACAACCAAGGTCTGGATAAAACAGATATACGAAAGACTATATATTAAACTGCCTAAGGTTGTAATTACCATTTTAAATATAAGAAAATATATGTTTATCAGATTCGCAGATATCTCCTTCAGACTGAGGACGCCTTATTAATCTATTACGACTGATGTTTGACGATTTTAATCAGCTCTGGAAAGACCCCTCGTAGTAAAGGTATTAAGAAATCTTGTACCTTGAACGCGGGTCACCTAGAGGAGGAAACGGCAAAAGTACCTAAGCTGACCATCGGAACGCCAAAATTTATTCACCTAGCTGACCTCTCCAGCGATCATCACAATTACCACAAACCCAGGATTCACTCAAAAAGGCCAGTTAAACCCTTCACTATGACGAGGGCCTGGCTGAATAAAATGGTCTGGTTGTAATAAGATCGTGATAAAATACTCGCCATCTTAGTGAAAAGGTTAACAGTTGTCTTTAATCCCTTCGGTAAGAGAAGTATTTTTTGAGATACACAAAATCCTCCAATTATACCCAGAATAAACATGAAAGACAACATAGTCAAGACGTAAAATAAAAATCCACCGAGTTCACGGCAACCACATAAAGAAATAACCAAGATCCCCCCAAACTCGACTTCAGAAAGCCAGATCTGTCCTAAGCGCTGGGCCTCCCTTCTCAAGCGCTCTCCACAATTACAGTCGCACAACTCACTCAACCAGCTAGTTGAGCTTTATCTGCACACATCACGGCTAAATCTCCGCAAATGTCGCCATCTTTCGCTCAAGCCCTTCCTAGTTTCAGAGGCCCTGGGTGGTCTGACAGGTCCCTCGTTCCACAGCTGGGACAAAAGTCAAGATAAATATTCCACCCATTATACTTTCCACTTTCCTCTCCTGGCTAATATTCCTAACCTGGGAGGGGCACGGTATATTTCTCTGCCTCTAGACACTCCCTTTGATATGATGAGTCAGGGAGGTAAGCGATTAATTGTCAAGAAGACGCAGTGGAATTCTAGGCAAACTTTTGTCAACGACGGTACATGACCTCTAACATAACGTGACAGGAAAACCAACGAAAATGGACACAGTTTCGCAATAAAAAGATAAAAGAGAGAAACAAACACTTCCACAAACTCAATTATAATCGCCTTACTTTCCTCTCAACACGAAAAGATAACACACGGGATTTACTTACTCGAAAATTAGCAAAAATTACGGGGATTACACAATGATGACAGAGAATTATTTATCTTCAATCTGTTTCGAGCCACATACAAGCGAGCACCTAAGAAAATGGCATATGACTGACTTCAAGCACTACGAATGATAAGATAGATAAAGGAGATGGGACATTAATTTGCTGAACATCGGGGATAATACCTACACCCTAACAAATAAGGCGATTGCATATGCTAATTCCCCCCCTCCCTCTCTCTCTCTCTCTAACCACACACACACACACACACACAAGCGACAGTTAAGGAGAGTACCGCATGAAATACCTCAGGCACAAGTCACCAAACAAAAGAAGAGAAAGGCCCATTTATCTCAATCTGGCCACACACAAACGATCGTTAAGAAAGAAAAAAAATAATAATTGCACACGAGTTACCCCCCAAACAAGTCGCGAAATACAGTGCTTTTTATCGGCGAAAATGGCGCGTGAATTACCCAAAGCATGTCGTCAAATTTTCTAGTTTTTATTGAGGAAAATGGCCCATGAATTTACTGACACACATCGCTTATTTTGTACCGTTCTTTTTTTATTTTTTTTATTTTACGATACACGTGGACCAACAAAATACAATAATACAATGTATGAAAGATTTTTCTCGTAAGAATTGGTGGTTAACTTCAAGAGAGTCTGGTCTGTTTTTTGTCCCCACCCGTCCTCGCCACAAAAGCCGTCCTCGTCTCCGCCTAATCTCGTTTTGTCTCGTTCTCGACGCGGCCCATCCTTGCTGTAAGTCGTCCTCGTATCAATCCATTCTCGTTCTGGCTTGTTCTCGACTCGGACCGTCCTCGCTATAGCTTATCCTCGTCTTACTTTGGCATGCTCTCGACTACATCCATCCTTGCTATAGGTCGTCCTCGTCTTGGTTTGGTCTCGTTTCAGTTTATTCTCGACTACACTCGTCCTCGTCTTGCCTGGTCTCTTTACGTTTTCTCTAACTTCCCTTCACTCTCGCCCTTCTTCGTTCTCGGCGTAGTATTTCCTCATTCCGACTCGTCCTCGTCTCGTTTCGTTCTCGTTTCCACTCGTCCTCGCCTCAGTTGTTCCTCGTCTCTACTTGCTCCTGTCGCATTTAGTCCTCGTTTTCAATATCTTCTGTTTCCATACGATCTCCTCTCATCTTAACTAGTCCTTGTCCGTCTTCGCTTTCTTCTGTCCTCGCTCTCTTCTGTCCTCGTCACATCCTGCACTCATTTTCTTCTGTTCTCGTCCTACCCTGTCCTCGTTTCCTTCTATCCTCGTTCTACCCTGTTCTCGCTTCATATTCTTGCCTCCACTCACTCTCACCTCGCCCCTTCCTCGCCCCACCCCGTCCTCGCCGCGGCCGTCCAGGTGCTCACTAACTACGGTGTGAGGGCTAATTACCCCCTGTCCCCCTCGTTAATGACAGCCCGATAATCACTGCAGCGTTATCGAGGAATTACGAACCATTTCCCATCATGTCCCCTTCTACTTTATCACCTTCATCCCTCCCCACCTCTCGCCATCCCTACCTCAGTATCATTTCCCACCTTGCCCTCCACATTTCATCACTCACTTCCCCCTCATCTTCATCTCTCCCGCCTCTCTCACACCCACTAATATCACTCCCTTACCCCTATAATTCCCACCCCCCTCCACTTTTCAGCTTCCTCATATACTCTGCCCCCCTCCACCCCCTACCTTCCACTTCGCATCACTTCCCTCAACTTTTCCCCCTCTTCTCACACCCATTCCGTATCACCCCGTCCACCTCATATCTCTCTCTCCCCCTCGTATCACACACCCCGCACCTCTCGTCTCGCTCTCTCCTACACGGCACTTCCTCCTCCCTCTCCCCACCACTCCTTTCTCCCCTCTCCCCATCACTACCTCATTCCTACCTCTCACCGCTACACCTCCCACACCCTCGTATCACACCTATCCCATCTCAATCACTTCTCACCACTTCCTGTCACCTCCCCCACCCCCTTCACCTTTCACCTTCTCCTGCGATTCCCGATGCTCCCTAGATACGATTTTTTTTTCTTCACTACAAGGACACGGACGTACGTGGGAATCGTGAAGGTGGAATGACGCCATCAATATCAACAAGCCATTATACCTAAATGAGGAGTACAATTAAGCTTTGAGGCAATGGTTATAATTATGATACTCTTGGTAGTGTTAACTGTTCACTAAGTTGGTATATTTATTTAACCATACTATAATAACGGCAATTAATCAAGTTCACTATCAATTATTTTTGGCCCACAAACTTTTTCCATGTATTCCTCTCTCAGAAAATTCGTAAATACTTGGACATATTTTAAACTCTAAAAATGCATATTCAAATAACTTATCATTGTCCAAACATACACTTAAAAGTTCAAATACCTACAGTATAATTTGAAGGAAAAATCATAGAACAGACTGAAAAAAAAAAAATGCATACACTAAATACAAAGTTTGACGATACAAAAGAACACAATAGGCAATACACTGACCTAAAACAGCATGAGATGTCTGTATTTACGAGGGAAATTTCTATCAATGTCCAAAGACGTCAAATTCATTATCCCAGTGTAGGTTATTGGAGAAGGAATAGAATTACAACGACAGGAAAAGACTTCGGACTCCAAGAAAAGCAATGAAGTGCAATATTCATCCATATCATTACAAGACGTCCACATTCACCACTCACGTTTCTGCCAATCTTCAGTGACATCACTATCATGTTTTCGGTGTGGCTTACGGTTTCCGGGGGTAAAAAGAAAGAAAAGAAAAGACACCGAACTGCGATATCCGATATACAGGAATAATATTAATTCAAAATATTACGAAATTTCCATATCAATTCACACACACACACACACACACACACCACTGACTTCATTTATAATTATTCTAATTCAATTTACGGGTGTCAGAATATGAAAAAATTCACAAGGGGAACAAAACTCTCATGCCACGAAATCCATACGGACAAAGGGGTGGTGCCAAGGATACCAGCTGATAAAATGGGTGGCCGTATTTAATGGGACCTGGACGTAATGGGGGTTGCAACAAAGACCCATTAATCCTTTTTGCCCATGCCACCACACCTCCCTGTTTTATGGAGGCGGGAAGATCATACACACGCATACATGGGGCGCAGAGGAAGGATGGAGGCTTAAAATGTGGAAGAGTTTGAGCTACCGTACAATCGGGGCATCATTCATAGGGTATACTATATGGTGGCAGTTCAGACATGGAACAGGGGTGTAGAGGAGCCAGGATTCAGTATCAGTTAAGTTAGTTATTTTTTACAATATGTTCTGGAGACGTTATATATATATATATATATATATATATATATATATATATATATATATATATATATATATATATATATATATATATATAAGTTACCAGTGCTTAATATGAAGAACCGTTTGATTTATAGTATGGTACAACAAACTGGTGTGAGTATTATATTTCGTTATGATACCATGTACAATGACATGGTTCTGAAAGGGAATTAACATTATATTAAATAACACGCTGAGTGGCTGGGCTTTCCTATGGGAATTATTGGAATGCATTACGTGTACGCAAGAACGATGATATAAGTAAAAGTTTACCACTGGTCATACATTAGTGTTTGACTGTCATATCACAATGCATTCATTAAATCAGCATACCTAGCCAGGGAAACCGTGACAAATGAGTGACTGGTAACTAAAACTATCATGAATGTAAACGTTGCATTTATGAACAAAATGCTAATAGGTATTCTTATGTGTTCGACTCTGAGTACAGGATTAACAGCCTTTCCCCGGGAACTAGAGGTCCCCCCGTATCTTACAAACCTTTACCGTGTCCACACGTGTTGTAGCAGGCAAAAATGCAACTTTATCATCGCTTATCATCAACTTCTGCTAGTTCCAAATCCGTTCGCAACCGCTAGTTTTACTTCAGATAGCTTTTTATGCCGACTTAAATTTAATTAATATTTCCACCAAATTCAAATCTCGTCCTTTCCTCTGCCAACCTCTCCTACGTCCAATCCTTCCAATGCCAACTCCAGCTTTTCCATCTTGTACTTATTCTCCTTCAGCGCCCACCAAATCTCTCTCTCTCTCTCTCTCTCTCTCTTTCCCTCCCAGGTGCGTTGTGTGATTGCATGGCGTGGCAACGGAAGTATAAGGGCGGATGCTCAGGTGTTCCGGAAGTGCTGTTATGAGCGTAATGCTGCCCTCGATGGTCACTGTACACACACACACACACACACACACACACACACACACACACACATAAAGGGTACCCACATAGCTCAACGCAAGCAAACAATAAAACGGACATTCATAATTACGTACATGTATACACAATTCTTTACAAACACACAGAACCAGGCACAAAAACGTACTTGCATAAAGACACGCGCACTCATGTAAGCAGACCCATGCACACACACACACACACACACACACACACACACACACACACACACACACACACACACACACCTTTCGACCACCCATAAGTATTTACTGCACCACTGTCATTACTCTCTCTCTCTCTCTCTCTCTCTCTCTCTCTCTCTCTCTTACACACACACACACACACACACACACACACACACTTCAGATACCTTATGGTCACCAAGGCTTGACCCTGAACTTGATCTTTGGCCTTCGTGATCTGCATCTCGGAGGGTTAAATCAAGCCAGGGTAATGACCTGATCAATATCTTAAGAACTACGTGGGATCCGCAAGCATAGGATTACTGTCTGGTGAAGGAGGCATTCTTTGTGGGTGTGGATGTGGGTGTGAGTCTGGGCCTGGATGTGGTTGTGGGTGTGCGTGTGGATGGAGGTGCAAGTGTAGATGCTGACTGAGAATCTAGCTGTGGACGCCGTGTGTGTGTGTGTGTGTGTGTGTGTGTGTGTGTGTGTGTGTGTGTGTGTGTGTGTGTGTGTGTGTGTGTGTGTGTGTGTGTGTGTGTGTGTGTGTGTGTGTGTGTGTGTGTGTGTGTGTGTGTGTGTGTGTGTGTGTGTGTAATACTGACTTCAGACACTTCGTAACGCCTCTTCATAAGCGATTTATTCTGCCTATTGCACCGAAACATCCTCTTTAATGTTACTTACAATACGCCTCTCACTCTACCATGCTTTATTCAATTACCTGGCCAACCGCTTGCATGTAGTAATGAAGAGTGACAATCTTTAATTTCTAAAAGTAACAGGAAGCATAAATGTGAGGGTGTATGTTCACTTCATGTGTTTACTGATGATATTAAGTGTTCCTCAGGTTTTTACATATTCATTTACGTACTAAAGACAACACACTGACGACCTAGAGAGGGAGTACGAGGAACAGGTAGGAGAGAAGGGAATGACACTGGTAAAAATATAATCCCTAACTCCACGTACGATGGCGTCTTTTCATGTTTCATTCCTGCCCTTACACCGATCTGAGGAGCAACCCTTAAGAAAGATGAAGTTAGACTTGATTTCCACAGGTGCTTATTTATATTGTTCTCAGGTAGACTATGAAGGAGCTGGACTTTTTCTCCAATGGTACTTACTGATATGGCCCTCGCTTGACAGTTTTATGTAGGTTAGGAGGAAGAGGAACGCTTTCTGCATACAACAGTGAACTAAAACTCAGTAATGATATGGAAGAAAAAAACGTCCAGATAAAAGAGAGAGAAAGGGTGGGTTATGATGGGCGGCGCACGCACTCGCCCACAGAAACCCACGCCCACCACACCCTCTCTACACCCACACTAACTCATACCCACACCCACATTACCCTACACCTTATCAAATCTAACCCACATCCACACTAACCTGCACTCACACCCACACTACACTTACACTAACGTATACCCACATTCACTAGCATCCACCTACACCCACACTAACCTGCATATCTAACCAAAACTAACCTAACCTACACTGACACTAACCTGCACCTTTACTCTCTCACATCCACACCCACACTAATCTTCATCATCACAAACCTACACCCACACTATTCTAAACCTTATCCAGCCTCAAACACACACACACACACACACACACACACACACACACACACACACACATACACACACACAACATATTACACGCACATCTACACTATCCCACACCACTCCACTGGCTAACATACACTCACTTGCTGTATTTTTTTTTTAACACTCCAGTATTGCAGTACTCCATATTCAAATCGGCTTCCCACCCCCGAGAGAGAGAGAGAGAGAGAGAGAGAGAGAATCTTTTACTATTCAGCTGCAACCATGATGAAGGCAGCAGTCAAGCCAGGGTAATGACCTGATCAATATCTTAAGAACTACGTGGGATCCGCAAGCATAGGATTACTGTCTGATGAAGGAGGCATTCTTTGTGGGTGTGGATGTGGGTGTGAGTCTGGGCCTGGATGTGGGTGTGGGTGTGCGTGTGGGTGTGTGGATGGAGGTGCAAGTGTAGATGCTGACTGAGCACTGAATCTAGCTGTGGACGCCGTGTGTGTGTGTGTGTGTGTGTGTGTGTGTGTGTGTGTGTGTGTGTGTGTGTGTGTGTGTGTGTGTGTGTGTGTGTGTGTGTGTGTGTGTGTGTGTGTGTGTGTGTGTGTGTGTGTGTGTGTGTGTGTGTGTGTGTGTGTGTGTGTGTGTGTGTGTGTGTGTGTGTGTGTGTGTGTGTGTGTGTGTGTGTGTGTGTGTGTGTGTGTGTGTGTGTGTGTGTGTGTGTGTGTGTGTGTGTGTGTGTGTGTGTGTGTGTGTGTGTGTGTGTGTGTGTGTGTGTGTGTGTGTGTGTGTGTGTGTGTGTGTGTGTGTGTGTGTGTGTGTGTGTGTGTGTGTGTGTGTGTGTGTGTGTGTGTGTGTGTGTGTGTGTGTGTGTGTGTGTGTGTGTGTGTGTGTCCTGAATGAAGACCGAACCAGCCACGTAGGAGACTCCAACCCTTGACCGAAATGCGGGGACGTCAATTCTAACTAGTGTATTATAGCATTAAACCATCAGCCGCACCTGTATTTATTTACTAATTTACTGGAAGAGGAGGACTTTCATTAACCCCGTCAATAACACTTAACTCAGCACTCTCCTTACGCAAAATAAAACCTCATGACACTAGCAACAATGAACGATATATTAAGTTGTAAAATTTAAAGAGATAAGGCGAAATGTGCCACCGAGAATATAGCCCATAATCCTGTGGACGAACAAACAGTGTGAAAAATACGTGGAAAAATTATGATCTCTATCTTCACTGACGGAAGCCATAACGAGCGGAAAAATATGACGGCAATTATTCTTCAGGATATTATATCATAGTTTATCCTTACTAACCTCTCTCTCTCTCTCTCTCTCCGTATATCCTTCACCTCTGGGTCAGGTCGCCCTTATTTGCAGGGAGGACAAAAAAAAAAAAAGAAAGAAAGAAAGAAAGAAAGAACGGTTCAACGGGTAAAAAAAAAAAAAAAATCCAACGAGTCGTCAGGGAGTAAAACAGTAAAAAAAAAAAAAAAAAAAAAAAAAATAGTTCGACAAGTCACCACCATGATGCCAGGGAAGGACGGGGAAAAACATAAAAGAAAAAATAATTTTCTTCGACAAGCCAAGAACAAAGATCAGGGAGCACGACAAAACAAGAAGTAAACAAAATAAATATGTATTGATAATAAGAATAATGACCGATAACGAGTACCCAAAAACAGTTCGTCACGAAAAATATTAAGTATCATACAAGAGTAAATGGACGTCACCGCGAAAAAATAAATATATAAATAAAAGCACGACATATATAGATAGATAGATAGACTGACAGATAGATAGACAGACAGACAGACAGACAGATGGATAGATACTGATAGATAGACAGATAGACAGACAGACAGAGACAGACTGATAGACAGACAGACAGATAGATAGACATATGTAAACCAGCACAAATCTCCACAGTGAATCCGATCAGAGCAAGAACATCACTTTTAGACAACATTCCGTTTTTTTTTTTTTTTTTTGCGGTGTCACCAAAAACTACAAAAATAAAGAATAGTTGAACAGTTTACCAACTATCGCCCATAAGTAACAATAAGTAAATAAAAAATACAAACCCTTAAAATAAAGAATGAGTACGGTGCGAGAGAAAGATGCAATTTACAACATTCGCACCTTCCATTTTTGAGGCCCATCACTACGACTCGCAAAAAAAAATAAATAAATAAAATAAATAAAAAAAAATAAGGAAAAGAAAAAGAAACCCGAAAAACAATAAAATATGAACATCAATTTTATGGAACAGTCTTTCTTTCTTTTCTTAAGACCTGTCACCAAAAAAAAAAACAACAACACTGAAAGACTATCGCGACACGCCACAATGAATCATTCAGTCTATAAAAGGAATCTCCAGAAAATAATAATAATAATACTAATAATAATAATAATAATGACAATGATGATGATGATGATGATAATAATAATAATAATAATTAGTAATAATAATAAAATGGAAAAAAACAATCAAATTACTGGCTAACAAATACACATGAATCCGAAAATACTTCAAGAATCCAACGCTGAACAAAAACTCGAGCATCTGTCATCGTCAACATTCCAATCTTTCTTCCATTTTTCCTTACGGTCTCAAAAGCGCTCAGTATTTACCTTCGATCCGCCAAAACAAACGACCCATTCTGCTCTCACCGCCACTCCCGCCCACGATCCCGCCCAACGCAGACTTATGGGGCTATTTTCACCTCGGATCCCGCAGAAAAATATCCCAACTGCACTCGTGTTAGGCATTTTATCTCTTCCAGGACGCTGAGTCACAAGGAAGTTTCTATTGATGATGTGTCGTCTGTAAGGCTTGTTGATGTAGGACAAGGAGGGGTAAGTGTTGAACATCTCTCTCTAACAAATAATTCCGAGTTACGTTAGGGAAACGATCGTGTGTTTGCTTTTAATCCCGCTTCAGGTGGGTCTAGGTGAGGTTAAATTTGACTGTAAGGCTGAATTTTGATAAGGGGACGATGTTAGAGTTAGGTTAATTTTTCTTATTATGTTTCCACTTCTAGGCACATACTAGGCGGTCCGTTCCCTAGGCTCAGCGGCCCTCCAAGGTGTTACGAATTCCCACATGTCTCAGGCATAACGATAAAGCCCTCCGTCCATACTGAATACACATTAGCGTTCTTATACAGGACCGTAATGATGGCAATAGTGGGGAAGCTTCAAGGACATGTGGCTGGGTCTAGAGGAGGAGAAGTAAAGGTTATTTTCACGCAGTTTTTATCAACAAACTTAACCATGCCCCAGACTGGGAATGATCTCGTGCCTTTCTGGACAGCACCCTACTTCTCTATATCCATCCCATCACCACCATCTCCAAAAGCATGAGGTTGGGTAAAGTATGACTGAGTTAGGCTGTCAAGGTTAGATCTGGAAGGGTGGACTAAGACTAGATTAAATTGGGGTTAGATACGGCTAAATTGGCTCAGGCTATCACAGTTGTATTACGTTAGGTTAAAATTGGGTTAGATCGTCAGGGCCAGGTTCGTTTAAATCAGGTTAGTTAATCAAGGTTGTGTTGTTAGTTTAGGGTTCGATAAAGTATACACGATTATCCAAGGAAGAAGATACACAGCGCGCAGAGTTGAAAAAGTCTGTATGTTACGCAACCCGCCCAACACTGAGTTATTGGGCTCTTACGGCGACATATTGGTGTGTCTGGGGGAGGTGGTGACGGGGGAAGAAGTGGGTGGGTGAGGGCGGGACGAGGTACAAGAATGGGTGGACCGTCTCTCTCTCTCTCTCTCTCTCTCTCTCTCTCTCTCTCTCTCCGAAATTGACTAGTATTGCACATACACCTGTAAATTACGGATACGGAAATGCCTCAGCCAGGGAAATGGAAAATAACGCAACAGAGCATAAATCGGAGTGAAACAGGCAACACGGGCTCTTCCCAGCTCAGTATTATCGTCTCCCGGTGGCAAGAATTTGATACATACGTAGTCATCGTGCTGAAAGGGTTAATGAACAGACTAGACAACAGATGCACGAACTAACAGGCAGGATCTAACAGACGTGGGACAGACCATGACCTAACAATCAAGTACTACCTAACAAACACACGACTAAAACACATGACCTAATACATGAACTAACAAACACAAGAACTAACAGACAAACACACAACCTAACAAAGAAACAGACACGATCTAACAGACATGGCAGCAAATGCTCGTATCAACATTAACCCCTTTAGCCCGTACACGTAGATCATTCACCTTTTTTTTTTTTTTACTTAATAACACCGTCTGAAGAAAGAAAGAATGGTAAAAATATATACTCGGGCTGAATGGGAAACACTTCAAAATCCCTGCTACAAAATAAAAAATGCAACAGCTAAACAAAGGACCCTAGAAAAAAGAAAAAAAAAGTAGCAATGCACAAGAATAATATTTTTCTCTTTTCAACTTCCCAGCAACAATTAAGGCCAGGTAATCATTCAACATAACCATTTTTTTTCCTTGGAACATTAAAACCCAGCTAAGCATTACACAAATATTTTTTTTTTCTTTCCTAGGGACAGTAAAACCCAGCTAGGAATTAAACAATATTTTTCCCTTTTTCTACATCATGGAAAAAAAAAAAAAAAATGGCTAAACAACATACCGTGCACCATTTGTCTCTTTTCCTTCTATTTCCTTTACCTTTGTCCCTCACACCTCACAGCGTTAAAACAAACAGCACACTCACAGAAACTAATGTATCACCTGAAGACGAATACGAAGGAAGGTCAATGTTACCACAAGATTTACGGCCATAAGGATACAATGATGAGCGTCAGACTGAGGTTTGTATACTAGGTGGCATAGGAAACTCCGCGACACCTCTTCCTTAGCGATTTTTCCTGCAAGTTACACTTTAACATTCACTTGAGAATCTGTTTATATGGCTTTCTGATGACGATCACAATGATGATGATGATGATGGTGATGATGATGATGATGGTGGTAATGATGAGGATAAGGAGGAGCAGGAGGAGGAGGAGGAGAAAGGTGACAATGATAATGATGATAACGAAAATGACGACGACGACGACGACGACGATAATGATGATGATGATGATGATGAACAAGGAATACATATGTACCTCCACCCAAGTGACTCATGAGGGGAAAACATCGTGCCATAAAAACGTCTGAGTGGATCACGGGTCAAAATGTGAGAGCGATAACATACCTACACCCTTGACCCCAGAGGCAGGACACTAGGAGGAAAAAAATAAAAAATAAAAAAAAATATACGTGTCTTCTTCTTTGGAGGTCATGAATGAAAAAAGTGTATGAAAGAAGCGCTGTAAACACACACACACACACACACACACACACACACACATCTAGAAACTCCCCTATAATATCTGGCTGAATGAGGAAAAGAAAGAAGTGCAGCAAAACGAAAAAAGTATCTTCAAGTTTCTCCTCAATATCACCTGCTTCTAATGAATTTTGTATGGAAGAAGCATCCTAAAAGAGAACTAAAAAATCCTGGAGTCAGTCCATTATATTCAGTAACAAAAGTGAAACAAACTCTGAGGGAAGTTGAAAATGAACTAACTTTAATTAAAGCAGTTCATTAGCTGTACCAGGAAGAAAGAAATATAATACAAAGGAAGCGGAATAACAGGGAAAACGTCTTGGAATCACGCCTTTGTAACATCTGGCAGAAAGAAAGAAAGAATGAAAGAAGGGAAGAAAGATAGAATGTACGATTATTGTGCAGTATGGAAAAAAAAAAAGTGTATCTTATTTTTATTTGGCTCGGGGGCATGAAGTAAGAGAGATACACTATGAAGCACTATAAGATGGGGAAAAAATAAAGTCGTTC
>NC_137031.1:41930250-41992750 GCF_032717465.1 Coenobita brevimanus
GTGTGTGTGTGTGTGTGTGTGTGTGTGTGTGTGTGTGTGTGTGTGTGTGTGTGTGTGTGTGTGTGTGTGTGTGTGTGTGTGTGTGTGTGTGTGTGTGTGTGTGTGTGTGTGTGTGTGTGTGTGTGTGTGTGTGTGTGTGTGTGTGTGTGTGTGTGTGTGTGTGTGTGTGTGTGTGTGTGTGTGTGAGAGAGAGAGAGAGAGAGAGAGAGAGAGAGAGAGAGAGAATGTCAGCTTATGGTACTCCACGTGTTCGGAACCTACTCTTACTCTGAACTTTTTATAACCTCACCCATCTATCCATTCATCTATCCATCAGCTTATCCATCCAACCATTCAATCACTTATCCATCTACCTATCCATCATTCCATCCTTCCAACCACATACCCACTAATCCATCCATCATGTATCCATCTGGCTAGGTATTTATCTATCTCATCCTCTTACCCATCTATCTATATATCTATCTATTTATCTATCACGACAGGAAGTAGACATCTACCTGTTCAGAGTGACCTACGTGTCCACAGTCTACTCTTAGCCTGACCTCTTTGTATACCTTTGAGTTGCATTGAAAGAAAAATGACTAAAATTAAGCTTAAAGATCACACACACACACACACACACAGATCGTCATTATATCTATATGAGCAATACACACAAGCCACGCCGCCTTTGATCAGTGGCAAGCTAACTTAACAAATTCCCATGACACACACTGATATTCCATTGTTTTACGAGAGAGAGAAGAAGGGAAGTGAAGACTCATATATTACGAAGCTGATGACCGTGAACATATAGATACACCTCAGATACAACTCAGTCCTACGAGGTGCCGCAGTAATTTGGTGCAGTTCTATCTGACAGACAGCAAATAAAGAAAACTGGAAAGCGGCGTTTTCTTTTATTATGATTGACGAGGGACTACGGTATATTTTTTCTGACCCTCCCCTCTCCCCCACATTTCTTATTTCATATTCAGTGTAGATACTTTTATGCTCACCCTGATATTTTGGGGACTTTCTCACACTTTTCCCCGATTATCTTTGCTGCTGATTCTATTTAGTCATTGCTTTTATTCTTATCATGCACCTATCCCCATGTGATCCAGTATTAACTATAAAAAAAAAAAAAATCGGTGTCAAACATTTCAGTGTTCCTTATAATCAGAGATGATAAGCGATTTTTTTAACAGAATAAACACCAGCTTTCGAAAAAAAAAAAAAAAAATGATGTTCTTCAGAAAGACGGCACTGAAAGGAAATGCGTAACAGGTGAGATTCAGTTTCTTAATCAAAACGAAGATACAGAGAACAGTTGGTTCAATATGGAGCCCAATCTAGAAAAATGAACGCTGCCAGAACTTGGAATCTGATATTGGTGTCAAAATTTCTTCATTCCATGCCAAAATATGTTTTTTTTTTAATGCGAGGAAGAAGGAACCAAAGGCCATGAGCCCGCAGTAACAGTTCCCTCCAAGAGAGAAACAAAATACAATAGAGGCTGTTTCCATCCCCTTACTTCTTATATTCCTTTCACTGCAAGGCGTCTCGAGCAAAATATAGGAATAACAATAAAATACTTAAATAATCAATAAAATAATAATAAATTGAATATTAAAAAATAATTACATTCCTTGGGTGTAGAAAGACTCAAATACAAAGGACATCATTGTGGCGACGGAAAGAACTCATCTGGTATCTTCAAATTAACAAACTAGTAGGGGAAAGATTAGCACTTAAGACAGCATTGAAATCACCTCGGATTACATAATACATGCAGAAGGATAAGTACTTTTGGGAGCATAGGCATTACCTGGATCAGACATATAGGCAAAGGAAAAATTACTACTTTCGGACGCCCTGAAATTACTCAATAAACGATGCTACACCACAAGACCTAACACCACAGCCAAAACATTCCAATCAGTCTCAAATTAAATGGTATAACAAGGGCCCTGTCTGAACTAACACCACCAGACTAAATTCCAGTGCAAAAACTTTTCAATCTTTTCAAATCACATGGCATACCTAGAGGCTTGTCTGAACTAATAATTCTGACCTGGATATGAAGTTCCTCACTGTAAGCCACGTCTGGACCGGGAGCAATATTTTTTCTTTCCAGGATGATCGCTCGTATTAAATATCAGTGACTTAAGCTAACTTAACCTTATTATAATAACAACCTAGAGCCTCCTGGAAAAGAATCCCCCCAATTGACTAAGGTTGAAATTTGCCTCTTGAATTAGGGGTAATGGTAAGAAGAGAGATCAGTACTTAGGGAGCAGAGAAATTACATCAGGAGTATAACCTAAATACTGTGTTAAACTGGCCAATTACATTACCAAGAGGAAAAATTATAAGAGACAGATAATATAAATTAAGAAAAAATATTTAAACACATGAGAAGCCTTTAAAAGCAACCAAAAAACTGGCCTGAAGACGCGAGTAAAATTACACTGAAGTGTATGATACTACAGTGACACTAAATAAACCTGCGGTACTAACAAGATGCAAAAAGTGGGAAAGAGTGCACAAAATGGATTCAGATGCAGTCAGAGAGAGAGAGAGAGAGAGAGAGAGAGAGAGAGAGAGAGAGAGAGACTGATATTCTCTTATCCGTAGCCCAAACACTTTTCAGATAATACCCATGAAAATTATATATATATATATATATATATATATATATATATATATATATATATAAACAGATATAGAAAACAAGTCTGTGAAAACGACACATCAAAGACAACGATAATACGACAAGCCACAGAAAACGAATCCCCCACAACACACCAAAGAAAACGGGATGGGGCACTTACCGGTAACTGAAGCAGATGGTATAGGGAGTGTTTCGCTGCCCCTCGTCTCAGCTTGCACAGAGCCACGAATTCCTCATCGCTACTCTCTTTCTCTCGCAATAACCTGTACAAGGAGGGAAATATATGATTAAATGCGAACTAAAATCTCGAAACCAAAAATTATCATCATGCAACACCACCACCAGCAGCGGCAGCAGCAGCAGCAGCAACAACAACAACAACAACAACAATAACAACAGCACCTATAATAATAATAATAATAAAAATAATAATAAACACCACCACCAATAATAATAATAATAATAATAATAATACATCATTTAACCCCCAAGTGCCATAACGATTTATAAAGTATTATGGAAAACTAATACTCCGTACAGCCATGAAAATATGCTTATGGATGCCGTTTACCACAATGAAGTAAATACCGATATTAATTTTACATAATCATCAACAACAAAGTACAATATCACAGTTTCCCATTACACTCATGAAATAAAAACTGACGTTACTTTCAAAGGAATACTCTGGGACTCCATAAAAAGACACAAACATACACAGATGGGCTGGAAAATCGCCATCAAACCTTTCACTGTACCAACTGCTTCAATTCATAACTGCCACACAATTTTCTTAGGCTTAAAATTACCCTCCCAGACTGAAAGGGTTATCTACAAGTCAACGTACAGTCGAGTGAAAGGCGTACATAGTAATGATAATAAAAGCTTGCAGCAGGGAAGAAAAAAAAAAACTACTATAGAAAACGAGACCTCAGCATCTCTCCTCAGAAAACTTGACCCATGTAAGGATGACTACGCTAAATAACAGTTTCTGGCCTTTCACTAAAACTTGCCCCATAACATGCAATACTGCAGACCTAAAAAGGACTGTATACCTGTTAATGTATATGCCTATGCTTTTATTCTTCTTTCTCTTCTATTAGCTATATATGAAAAAATTATTTTTGAGCGTGCATGTGTATAAACAATAATACAAATGTGCAACTTATCTGTAGACCTGTATTCAATGTTCATTATCGTCATCATTGTAGTATTAACGCCTGACGACATTTTTTTTTACCTAAGACTGAGTTACGGGAGCTTGCAAGTGTTAATGCAGTTACCATTAACTCTCTCAAGGTCGGGACAATTTACAATACTTCATTCCTGATGACTTATGAAGATTTTATTGAACCAACAATGATTCGCAGGGGCCTGAGTGTTAAAAAATAAATACACTAATGAAACAGACAAGTAACGTAATTCAGGGCTCATGCTCGCAGCTTTGACTGAGGACCCTAAAAGTAAATGGTGTGGATCAAACACTTACAAACATTAGCCAAATAAAACAGTCTATCGTGTCACTGTCCATCCTCCCCACTCCATCCATCGTTCATTAACCTTCATAATATTGGGCCCAGATTTCCGTCCATTTGTAACTTATTGAGCTCAGTGGCAGAATAATACTACGGCTCTACATCCATTCAATTCCACTTCTTCGTGACTAGTTGGCAATTTTAGGCCAAGTTAAAGTACAAAGTATAGTAATTCAGCCGACGGTCAACCCAATATCCAGGCCACTCAAGGCTCACACATCAAGGCCAGGGCGCTCTCAAGGCACCTGGTACCTCCACACCTGCCATTTTACAATTCCTCCCCCCCCCCTCTCTCTCTCTCTCGGCTAGATCAATAGATATTCATATCCACAGACTTCAACATCAGGAGACGCGATATTCTTGACATTTTTTGCAATTAATCTAGGAGCGTTCGAGTATCTTCTGCGAGTATATTTTGCAAAACAGCAAACTTTTTCTTTTTTAAGAGCTCTGACCAACACTGTGCCACGGTATTCTCAGGGGTGCCAGATGGGGTGGGGTGGGGGGCAGCTCTCCCCGGCCAACTGCAGCTCTCTGGGGTAATAACGGGGTAGGTCTGAGGGAATTGCTGGTGGGGCAGTGAGGGTTGGGAAGGGGCCTCTGATGGTGGGGAAATGGGGGTGAGGTGGGAACGCAGGAGAGATGTGAAAGAGAGAAAGAACACAATTTTGAGTATCTAAGTGGATGCAAGGTGGGAATTAATATGCTTGGGAGACAACAGAATGCTCTCTAGCTATCTAGCTATCTATAGCCCGACGCCGCATCCGGTAAGGGCAGGCCTAAAGGAAGACATCTCCAGGTGCTCCTATCCCTACTCAGTAACGACTAATCTTTCCACGACACATAGCCGTCAATCAAACCCTCGTAACTATACTCATCTCACCCTAACTTGGCCTAGAATTGCCACGTCTCCATCCTGAATGGCGAGCTTTAACAACTGATTAAAACTAAGATACTATGCTAATGCTAATAACGAGGAAGTGTTTCAGAATGGATGGAGATCCGAAGTACTTTTTTCTGCTAGACCAATTTATAATAAGTCACCAAAGAACGAAAATCTGGGCTAAGTCTAGGTGACAGAACCATAATCTCTCCATTTCGTTCTTAGTCTTACCCTACTCCTTCTATTTCGTTTGTATACACCCACATTCCATTCACTGCATATAGCCAAACCACCACAGAGGATTTTCTCTCCACTATTATTTCTTCACCAATCTCCACAATACGTTATTCAAAAAGATCGGATTAGTGGAGAACATATTAAAAAAAAAAAAAAAAGATGAAGTGAGAAACTGTAAACAAGGAAGCACGAAATAGGAAAGAATATAAAAACAAGAAATGAAATATCATACTGGAAAAGAAACGAATGAAAACATGTACAGTATACATAAACTATTTATATACAGTATGAAAAAAGTTACACACACACACACACACACACACACACACACACACACACACACACACACACACACACACACACACACACAAAGGTGAGTGTTAAGATAAGGTGGCGGAGATCCGAAAAAAGAATGGAAAAAAAAAAAAGACAGGTAAAAAATTATCAAAAGAATTATAAAATACACAAAAGTAAAAAAAATAAATGACAGTGACAGGGATGCCTGTGTCAAAGAATTATAAAATGCATAAATAAAGAAAAGCAAGGGCCAAATAAGGGTGACAGGGATGGTTCATGACGCAATACCTTCCATACAACCACCCCATCCCTTACCATACGTCCCTCTGGCTGTTAGCGGTACCTAGGCCTTCCTCTCAATGATTTACACTACCTGTACTCATACGCATACCTGCATTAATTACCTTAACTCATTTACACAATTGATTTACAAAGCATAAAGTATTCGTATTTATGGCTGCCTCTCTGCTTACTTCGTTACTTATTCTTCATAGTGTTGTCTTCCTTATTTACTCACTCCTTTACTTATACACTTGTATACACACATACTTACATACATACTTATATACATACCACTAATAATGCTTCAAACAGTCTACTTACTCATCACCATCACCCTTATCTTTACTATCATCATCACTCCCTCTCTCATCACCATTATCACACCAATTTCACCCCCGCAAGGTGATGACAGTGCCGGATTTCTGAAAGTGTGTAAGTGGGCAAACCTCCAGTGAACCATTTACTACAGACTGGAGAAAACGCAGGCTCTTGCTAATGCCTTGGGAAACTTAAAGACAACCTGAGAAAAACTAGCGAAGTACCACCTTGCAAAATGGTTCATGAGAAAGAAAACACTGGGGTAGACTCTCAACCAGCACTCAAGGTACCGCCTCTGTGATAAGATTCTTGTGGAAGAGAAGTGTACCTGGGCGTTTGAAGATACAGAAACTAGAGATATAAAACCCTGAGCACAACAGGAGCAACACAGACAATGAGAAGGCCAAGAATTTCACGATAAACAACGTCGACATTTTCAGGATTTCACGAGATTAAAGAGAAAATTATCGTCCACAGAAAATCGGAACATCAAGAAACAGAACTTGATCAACTCACAATAATTACTTGCAGGGAAAACTTGAATGCGACTTCTAGAACAACTTATCTTGTTCGTGGGCTTTATAATTGTTTCAAAAAGAATGTAACAGAATTTTAATATTACTAAAATCATTCTATCTCTCTCTCTCTCCCTTACACACACACACACACACACACACACACACACACACACACACACACACACAATCATCTCAGAAACAAATCACTGTCAGGGATGTCAGTCGGTCCTAAAACCAAACATGTTACCTCAAAAACGCCAACCAGAAATATATTACCACTCAGTTTTTACTAGTTGATTTAATTTCCTTATAAAATACCCCTTTTCAATTTTCCACTAACAATGTCCATGCATATATTGTCAGCAAGGCAATTTCTCATAATATTTATTACATACAGCACTAATCTCTCTCTCTCTCTCTCTCTCTCTCTCTCTCTCTCTCTCTCTTTGCCCGTCTCGAATTTCGCCTTCCTGTTTACGCTGAATGTAATGGAGGATGATCTATAAGGGAATGAGTAGGATGCAATGTGTCCTTCAAAGGGAGACTGATGTAAGTGTGTGTGTGTGTGTGTGTGTGTGTGTGTGTGTGTGTGTGTGTGTGTGTGTGTGTGTGTCTCTCTCTCTCTCTCTCTCTCTCTGTACTATATCCAACAGTAAGTACCAATCCCTTATCTGACCCTACAAGAGACAAAGACGGCATCTACATTACTTTGAACCTAACTTTGCCCTCTTTATCTCTGACTCTAAAAAAAATCCAGTGCTTATATTGTGCTGTCTTGTTCTCCTCTTTGAACTTGCAAAAAGGAAAAAAAATATATTGTTCTTAAATTGCCTGACCTACTGACTTTTACATCTACCTGTTTTAAGTCTCTCTCTCTCTCTCCCTCTCTCTCTCTCTCTCTCTCTCTCTCTCTCTCTCTCTCTCTCTCTCCCTCACACCCAAATACCCGTCAACTAAAATAAATTTAAGTCTCTCTCTCTCTCTCCCTCTCTCTCTCTCTCTCTCTCTCTCTCTCTCTCTCTCTCTCCCTCACACCCAAATACCCGTCAACTAAAATAAATTACTATACTCCACACCAGTCAGTTTGTTCACAGAATCACACCATATAACAATCTTTAACTTGACTGAGGTATTTTTCTTCCCAGTGATCTTCCATGAGTTTCAGGTGATGCCTTGAGAGGGTGTGGCTCTACAAACATGTTACCTGAAGCGTAGTATAGTAACCTCTTTCCCTCACTGATTGATATCTGTACAAGTAACATCAATACCCCGCTTGTATTTCATTCATGCAAGAAGCGTAGGTACTGAAAGGATTTACGTATGATGCAAAATGATATGAAAAATTGTGTACAACTTGCAACATAAACCGCTGGTGTACATGTGTTACGCAAATTATGATTATTTATTTATACATTGGTGTTGTGATGTCACCTGAGCTAACCTGAAAAAGCCCGGAGCTTCCTTTTTCTGCTTTACCTTCCTCCCCCCCACCCCCTCTCTCTCTCTCTCTCTCTCTCTCTCTCTCTCATAAACACACACACACACACACACACACACACACACACACACACACACACACACACACACACACCGCCCAGTCATCTCACACACCCTTTTTTAACCTAATCATCCACAGCCTTGCACAAAACACCTCCTCTATCATGACTACCTTCGCCACCCTTCCCTCCTTTCCTCTTTCTTCCCTTCCCTTCCCCTCCCCTCTCCCTCCCTTTCTTTCCCTTCCCTCTCATCCTTTTCTTCCCCAGTTTTCTTGTCCTCTTCCCACTTCCCTAATTTCCCTCCCTCTCTTTTTCCCCTTTCCCTCTCCGCACCTTTCTTTTCCTCGTCTTTCTTTTTCTTTCTCTACTCCCTCTTCAATTCTTCTTTCCCCTCTCGCTTCCTCCCTCTTTTAACTGTAACTTCTTCTCCTCTTTCTTTCCCCATTCCCTCCTATCGCATCTCAGTCACTGCTATTACCTTTCGCTCTCCTTTCATCCTTCCCTCTTATCTCGCTCTTTTCCTTTTCTCCCATTTCCTTCTTCTCTCTCTCTCTCTCTCTCTCTCTCTCCTTCCCTTGATTTCACTTCCTGTCCTTGGGTATGATAGGATGCTTAATCAGGAGGGAGAAGGGGAAGGGGAGGGGGAGGGGGAAGGGGAATGGGAGGGGGAGGGAAGGGGGAGGAGAGGGGACAAGAAAGAAGAGAAAGAAGGAGGGGGTAGGTGAGGGATTTATGATGGAGGAGATGGAAGAAAGGAGGGGGAGAGGAGGAGGACGAGGGGGATGGTGAGGGAGAGCGGATGGAAGAGATGGAAGAAAGAGGAGGGGAAAGAGGAGGAAGGAGAAGGTATATATAGACAAGGTAGTTGGGGAACAGGAAGGAGGAGCTGATTGGGAAAAGGGGAAGGTAAGAAAGGAGAGAGAGAGAGAGAGAGAGAGAGAGAGAGAGAGAGAGAGAGAGAGAGAGAGAGAGAGAATTAAGATTACAAAAAAGGAGAAAGGATGTGATGTAACAAGCCACAGGAATCAAGACAAGGATGTGGAGTAAGGAGGGAGGAGACAACAGGGGAGGATATGAGGAGAGATGGGAGGCAAGGGTGGGGAGAGAATAAAAAGGATGGAGGGGGGAGGAGTGGAGAAGAAACATGGAGGGGGTGGATTAAAGTGGAGAAGAAAGTTTGACAGGGGGAAGTGCCCAGAGTGGAGAAAGAAGGTGGGAAGTGGGGAGGAAAGGTGGAAGGAGAGGAGAGGAGGGGGAGAGGAAATAGGAAGGGAGAGGTGAAGAGGGGATAAGGAAGAAAGGTAAGGGAGAGGAACAGGAAGGATGGGAGTGGAGAGAATCAGTGGGATGGTGGATGGATTGGGATTTGGGCGTTTGTGCGGGAGGAAGAGCTGAAAAGCGAGGTGTACCTGACACGAAAGAAAAAACAGAAAGATATGCAGCAGTTGAAAACTGGAAAGACACATAGACACCAATACTGAAATAAAGGGAAGAAAAGCTGTCGAGGCGCGAGAGGGAAGGGAGAGAAGAAAATAGGTGACTGAGAAGTTAAAGTAATACATTAATTAGTAAAATTTGGGCAAATAAACTGACAATAAATGAAAAAAATGAGAAAGTAAAGCAAGGAAGATGGAATAAAGACAGAGAGATGTGCGAGGGAAAGGGTGTAGATGGGGGAGTATGAGAGAGGGATGAAAGAAAATCGACAGAGGGTCATACTAAAAGGGGGAGGGGGATACTGTTAGGAAAGAAAGAATGGAAGAAGGGGTGGGGAGGAGAGGGAACAGACACATAAGCATAGATGGGATGGGCATGAAGGATAAAACTGACGATGAAAAAAAAAGGTTAGTGGTAATTGTAACCCCAGACTCATCAGAACGTGAATCCAGCGGCTGCAGACTAAAATTACCCTTCTACAGACCACCATCCTCCTCTCGGGGGATTAGGAGGGAACTGAGGGACACTTGTATTACCAGGCAGAGGAGAAACTCGGCCATATTGGTGCCACCAGGTGAAGGCATCCCTCTTATAGAACTAATGTATAAAAATACGAAAGAGGGGACTGATATGTAGGGAAAGAAGAATTAAGAAGTTGCAGGAGGGGAAGGGTGCAGATGAGAGGACAGGGATGGTTGAAAGGAAGGTGACAAGGGGTTGAAGAGGAAATGTGGGAGGCGGAAGGAGGCAGGAGCGATGAGGGACTGAAGGGTAAGGAGAGTCAGGGAGGGAAAGAAGGAGACAATGAGATGGGGGGAAGGTAAAGGTGAGGGAGAAGAAGGTGTATATATGTGGAGGAAGGATGATGCTGCAGGACGGGGTGGGGGATGGCAAGAGGTAAGAAACACACACACACACACACACACACACACACACACACACACACACACACTAGTATGTGACACAAACAATTCATCATTACTATCATATAACAAATCCTACAGTTACAGACAACTCACAAATATTGCACTTACAACTACTGAAAAAGAAACAGTAGTAGTAATAGTGGAAGTAACAGTAGTAATAGCGGTAGTAGTAGTGGCAGTGACAGTAGTAACAGTGGTAGTACCAGTATAGTAACAGTGGTAGTAACAGGAGTAACAGAGTATCAGCAGCCGCCTCTTCGTCTCTTATCAGCTACAGTTGGCAATGTCTTCCCTCTATAATTTGTCACCTAGCTAAGTGGTTGGTGTTTATAAGGTGGCGTTCTGACCCTTGACCCTTCCTCGCCCCTCCCCTCCTGTCCCTTCCCCACTCCCAACCCGACCCCACCTGCCTCATCCTCTCTACCCCACCCCACCAGATCCTACCACACCCTATCCCCACCTGCCCCCACACACTCAACCCCGCCCCACCCTGCCTCATCCTCTCTACCCCACCCCACCAGATCCTACCACACCCTATCCCCACCTGCCCCCACACTCTCAACCCCGCCCCACCCTGCCTCATCCTCCCTACCCCACCCCACCAGATCCTACCACACCCTATCCCCACCTGCCCCCACACTCTCAACCCCGCCCCACCCAACTCTACCTGCCCTCACCTTGACCCCGAGTATCCTGAAGGGGGAGATAAGAGAGGGAATTAGAGTGAGGTCGACCCCAATCCTTTCCATTGCTCTTGATTCATTGCCACACACGTAGTCTCTGTCTGTCTGTCTGTCTGTCTCTGTCTGTCTGTCTCTCTCTCTCTCTCTCTCTCTCTCTCTCTCTCTCTCTCTCACTTATTTGTCATTTTTCCTATTTTCCTCCTTCCTAACTTCCACCTCTCATCTCTTCCTCCTTCCTCTCCCCCGTCACCTTTCTTCCTCTCTTCCTTCCCCCCCCCCTTCTCTCCTCATTCCTTTCATCCCTCCTTCCCTCTCTTTCCCTTCCCCTCCCTCTCCTCCTCCTTCATCCCTGCCCCTGCTCCTCTCCTCCTCTCTTCCCCCTTCTCTGACTCCCCTTCCCTCCTCCCTCTTCTCAGATCCCCTTCCCCCTTCCTCTCTCCTCTCATCTCACTCAACCTCATCTCATTTCCTCCCACAAGAGCCTAGAGGGCCTGAAAGGTGAGTCAATGGAGGTGAGGTTCATTTTCCCTGGCCACTGTAATGATAGTTCTCATAATTTCGTGTTTTTCCTGCTTCTGGAGCCAAACAACCCAGTGTATGATAGTGGTAATAGAGTGACGGCGACGACGACGAGGATGGATGGATGGATGGATGGAGGAGGAGGAGGAGGAGGAGGAGGAGGAGGAGGAGGAGCAGGAGCAGGAGGAGGAGGAGCAGGAGGAGGAGAAGGAGCAGGAGGAGGAGGAGGAGCAGGAGCAGGAGGAGGAGCAGGAGGAGAAGCAGGAGCAGGAGGATGGATGTTTGGATGGATGGATGGACGGAAGGAAGGAAGGAACGAAAGGAAGGAATGGAGAAGGAGGAGGAGGAGGAGGAGGAAAATACTGTATATACACCGGTATTTCCCTCTACGAACAACGAAAACAATCACAACTCAAAAAAAAAAAAAAAAAAAAACACACTGAGGGAGATTAGAAGTGCATCGAACCAATACAACCGAGACATCCCTACAGCAGCCTAACACTTATTTATTTATTTTTTCTTTTTTGTTCATCATCCCATACGGAACCACGGTGACTCGGTGCTAGCGTGTTTGTCTGGCGACCTGCTTGTGTCTACGTCTACGGTTAAAATCCCAAGAAGTGATGGACATTTAGAAAGGGTGCTGGTTGTGTGTCCTTGCATATGTTTGTGTATGTTCGCACTCTGGCCTGTATTGTATGTGGCTTTGGATTTCTCGCAGTACCTCTTCCTTAGCGATTTGTTTTGCGCATCACAGGTTCAGCATCTTTCTGTTTGTTAATGAAGCATTTTTTGTCGATATTAAAACGATAACCATAGCATACAAAGGAATGTTAAGGTGTAATACGCAAAATAAATCAGTTTTAAAAAGGTGCAACGCTATGCCATTAAGAATACGACCGTCTGTCTGTTAATAAAGAATACATACAGGTTGACTGACACACACACACACACACACACACACACACACACACACAAACTAGACAATTTCACCCCTCCTCTTCCTTTATTCCTCACCCCTTGCCTCCTTTCCTAATTCCTTCTCTCTTCCTCTCCCTCCCCTCCCTCTCCTCCAGATACTCTTTGTTCTTCCTCTTATCTCGATACTTCCTCTCATCTCCTCCCTCCACTCTTTCTCCCCATGCATTTTTCCTAACCTCTCTCTCTTCACATCTTCTCTCCCTCCCATCCTCTTACTCCTACTCCCTCTCGACCCCTCTTCCTCTATCAGTCTTGCATTCCTCCCTTCCTTCCCCTCCCCACTCTCTCGCTCCCTCACTCTCCTACCCCTCCTCTCACTGCCCCACTTCCTCCCTAATTCCCCTCTCCCCCAACATCCTATCACATCTTCTCCCTTCAATCCTTTCCCTCCTTTCCACTCCTCTTTATCTACTTCGTACCTTCCCCTCTCCACCGCTCCTCTCTCTCCCCCCAGCATCCCTTTACTTCTATGTCTCTTCCCTTTGCAACACTTCCTCCGACTCCTCCCTCCATTTATCTCCCCTCCTGCCACTCCTCCCTCTTTTATTCCTCATACTTTCTCTTCCTCTCACTTCTCCCTCCCTTTCCCTTCCCATCCCCTTTTTCATTCCTTTCTGCTTCCCTTACCTCATCTCCTCTTCCATCCCCTTTCCCTCCAAGCTCCGGACAGCAGGAATTTGAGTAACGGCGACAGGAAGTCTCAAATATGTCCTACTGTCCTGCCCTCCTTTAGACTCACCTTCACCTTCACCTTCACACACACACACACACACACACACACACACACACACACACACACAGGAACAGAGGACTGATTCTTATCTTTACCTTCCAACATAAAATTCGTGTACTGAGATAGAGAACATTTATTTTCACGTTTCGCTTAATTTCGCGTAACTACAGTTCACAACTGCCATTTAAAACTTCATCAAGCATAACTCCTCCACTTCGAAAGGTCTCCCATACGTTGAATAAAATCGCTTGGAAGCTGCAAGATTTAATTCAGTTTATGGGAGCGTCTCCAAGTGCAGGGGTTACACTGTCTTCCGGTGAACACGACGGCAAGTATGTGATATATAATTTAAACCTGAGGGGACGACCTTGAAGTCCTTGGCCCAAAAGTGATGGTTGCTACATCAATCAGACCACAAAGAATGAACTCATATGTCTGCAAGTTTGTGCCTCAGTGGAGCGAGAGATGGCAGGCAGAGGGCGCGACAGCACCATTATGAGGGAAACTGGGAAGGACAAGCAAGCATTGTGAGGCGCAAAGCGAAGCAACTGTACCATGGTGGTGGGGTACAAGGACACAGGCTGAACTAGATTCATCATCATCATCATTAGGCAGTTCATTATTTTAGCTATGCAAGGAACATCGACAGTGTTGATACCATAAGACCCTGAGGAGTAGTCTGTGCTGAGATACGTTTCGTTCTTGTGAGCCCTTTAAATCTGTCAGAACGAAACGCTTTATCTCAAAAAACAAGTGTCCTCTGAAGGAAGGGTGTTTTCCTAGCAATCCATTCATAGTCCACTGCACGACGGTCCTCACTCCTGGGAATGGGAAGGCAGTTCTTGACTACGGTGGTTTAGGACAGCCTGGTAAAGGAGTTGGAATTGACATGCGGGAACCCAAGTTTACCCACATCAATTTCCATGCCGGGGCTTGGCAAATATATCACAAGAGCCAAGAAAAATTTCACTTGTGTATGATGTAAATGCAAGGGTTCTACCTAAATTTAGAATATCATAATTTTCATCACCATCTTTATCATCAACACCCTGGTCCCCATAAAAAAAAAAAAAAAAAAATCTATATCATACACACACTATTAATGAGCTACTTAAATGGCAGGGGAAGTGACAACATCTCCTTCCTACACTATGACCACAGTGCCTTCATTTGTTCTCACTCTCCTCTAAACCATCTGTGAATACAACACCCGCCTGAGCAGCTTCTATACACGGCACGTCCCTTCTAGTTAGCAAAGCTTCAGCGTGTCACAAAAGGTAGTGATGACCGTACGCTGAGCATAAAAGAGAGTGGAATTTGGGCCGAATAGGGTAGTGAGAGTCCCAGAGCGTTTGGGTGTGTAATGCTAATATTTGTCACTGTAACCGTGTTTTTACCAGTGCTATACAGGGTGTTGGCATATCCATGTAAAGTGGATGAGGATGATGAGGCAGCGTGGGGCGTGCAAGTGCAAGGTGTTAAGTGAGGAGTGGTAGTATAAGATGTGACACTGCGAAATGTAAGGTGTTAAGTGAGGAGTGGTAGTATAAGATGTGACACTGCGAAATGTGAGGCGTGATAGCGTGGGGTGTGGAAGTGTAAGGTAGTTTGAGGTGTGGTACTGTAAAATGTGACTGTGTAAAGTGTGGTAGTGTGGGATGCAGAAGTGAGGTGTGGCAGTGTAAGGTGTGGAAATGTGAGGTGTTGTATGACAGTGAGTGGCGCGGCAGCATGATGTGTGGTACTGAGAGATGTGAAAGTGTAGATTCCCTTCAAAATACTACAGTTAATTATAATCCAAAGTCAGAAATCTCCCGGATCAGTAAACATGCACCAGCCATCCTCCATACTGCAGAGAAAAATGAGGTCCACTACAACAAACCGTTCCCCAGGTCCAAGCTACGAGATATGCTGCCGTAGTAAATCAGAAATGACACCCCTGTAAACTGCAACATCCATTCTTGCAGAACAGGTCCCCCAGTTGTATATGAGAGATGAAAGGTGGATAAAGAAGAAAATGAGAAAAGGGAAGAATGACAGGCATATACGTAGATACAAATATGGACACACAGATTTATAGATAGGCAGGTAGGTCGAGAAATAAATAAATAAATAAATAAATATATTAGAGAGAGAGAGAGAGAGAGAGAGAGAGAGAGTAAAAGTTACAAGGTTTCCAAGCAGAGAGAAAGACTACCCTAGTAAATTAGAAACGCCAAACTCTCGCTCTGTAAATTGCAGTCTCCCCTCTCGTAAAACATGTGCCCAGTTGTAAACACATAAGGAGACTCCATTTCACAACGATAAGGGCAACTGGCACGTCTGGGATGGTGGGATGGACGTGTGTGCCATTTTAGAACGGAGATGGGGGCTTGTGGTACGGAAATTGGGAGGAAAGCGGGAGAGAGAGAGAGAGAGTGGGGGGGTGCGTGCGTGCGCGTGTAGCCCCATGAGAGAGTATCCTGCGTTGTGAGCGGCGCCCAAAACTCTTTAGCGGATAGTGGTCAGCCCTCGCTAATGGAAAACGTGTGGCGAAGGTAAAGAAAACGGTGGTGTGCTTTACCTAAATGCCGACCGACGCGACCACTGAATTCGCTAAAGTGACCCGAAGATGTTTTTTTCCGCTCCATTAGCTAGCAACAAACTCGAAGGTGGAATTACCAACTGATGTATTTTCTTTTCACTTCCTGCCACCACCAGACGATTTTATTCAGCTGAAGAGAAGGCTGCTTAGGACTGAAGGGGTATCTACTCCTTTCCTGATCGCAAAGTCTAAAGTGCATAAAGAGATCCAGATAAAAAAAAAAAAAAAAAAAAAAAAAAAAGAATATCATAAACTACAATTCATTCGCTTAAACCTGGAGGATGAGTTTTGTCCTCTTGCATCACGAACTTACGAGGCTTCCATACACTTTCTGATCTCTGCTTGAATTCCTTTAATTCGACGTTCAGTATTTTTTTGTTGTGTGTTTTTGATGCAACTGGAAGATCTTATTCAGTTCAGGACAGCCCTCTGGTGGAGACGGAGTTAATAAAGGGCATTTCTAGCTCCTTAACTTCGAAAACTCTACCAGACTGTATAAGCTTGTATGGTAGTAGCGAGATTAATACACACACACACACACACACATACCTCACCTATCCCTACTCACGAAGGAACCTTACCTGATGGCTTCCTGCTGTTGCTCCAGGTACTCCTCATACACGTCCCAAGTCTCCTCTGGGAACACCTCGCCTGTGAAAAGAAATAGTGACACCAATATTAACCCTTTCTTTACTTATTCTATTCTGGCTGAAAACTCCACATTTTTTTTTTTTTCCGTTAAGTAGAGCAGGGCACAGCAGTGCGAAGTAAAACAGAGTAGACCAGAAAAGGGCAAGGAAGAACAGAGGAGCGGAGAGTTGAGTTTACAGTGCAATACGCTAGAGGAGAATAAAGTACAGTGGAGTAGAATACAGTGGGGCAGAGTACAGCAACAGGAAACAGAGTACAGCAGAGACTAGAGCAGAGAAGAACAGAGAAGGAAGAATGTTACAAACTGTTTTCCTTAATTCTTACAGTGCCACAGATTCACATGACGGATTACACCCGACGATATCAGTCAGCTGAAGGAAAGCGTCGGCCTCAGAGGGTTAAGCAAACTGGAAGGTGGCGTATGCAGAAGGATTTAACCTCTTCAGTACCATGACCTCTTTTATGTTTCTGTTATCCTTGTAGAGTCACCCGGTAAAGAAAGGGTGAAGGAAGGATGTCTCTAACCTCCTCTAATCGCTCGATCGTGTAGGTCAGGATAAAAAAAATGGACAAATAATTCTTTCCTCTGTTCATTTTCAAGTCTCGCGTCCCTCGTCACCTGCGTTACCTGTATCTGGCGGTGAGAAGAGTCTTGCCCGGAACGAGATTCAGTGAAATGTGTGTGTGTGTGTGTGTGTGTGTGTGTGTGTGTGTGTGTGTGTGTCTTAATCCAACCTCAGTCCGAATGAATCCAAATTTTGTTAAATGCCAGACACGTAATCCCAGAGATTATTTTTGACGGTCGGAAAAAAAAAAAAAATAAAAAAAAAAAAAAACAAAAGCTCCATTCCTTCTTGCTCATCCAAATTGCTCACCCACATAGTCTCTTCAACTTCATACTTCCATCTTTTCTGTTCCTCTGTCGTCCTCTCTTCGTTTTCTGTCTTCCCGTTAGATTCATATGTGGCTTTGATGTATTTAATCTGCCGTGAAAAATAAAAACTGGTTCTCCTTCGCTTCTGGTGATTAAAAAGGAAAACGGCGCCGTGAAACAAGGGAACTGAAATTTTCGTGTGTGTGTGTGTGTGTGTGTGTGTGTGTGTGTGTGTGTGTGTGTGTGTGTGTGTGTGTGTGTGTGTGTGTGTGTGTGTGTGTGTGTGTGTGTGTGTGTGTGTGTGTGTGTGTGTGTGTGTGTGTGTGTGTGTGTGTGTGTGTGTGTGTGGACTGACTGGCTGTTGAACGTGATTTAATTAGATATCACGTTGCTCTCTCTCTCTCTCTCTCCAGCACAACGTTACTCAGGCCCCGGAACAAACAGCCCCGATGGGAAACTGCTGAAAAGTGACTCCCTTTAAACGTGACCACAAGAGCAAAAATGATGCACAGCCAGTAGGGGGTGGGGTAGGGCGGTGAGGGGAAAGATGGAGGGGTGAGGGAGGGGTGAGGGTGGAGGGAGGGATGGGGTTGGATAGAGTGCTGAGGAAGGGGGGAGAATCGACTCAGGTTTGCACTACTAGAGGAAGTAGAAAGCAGACTGGATTAGAGAGAGAGAGAGAGAATAATGCTGATTTCTAAGCCGACTGTATCTCCTTAAAAAAAGACAATATTGCACAATTATTAAACCCAAATTTAAAGGACAATATTTCAGAACATTCGCCATAATTTCAAAATTATACGGAAAACGTGAGCTATGATAAATAAAAATATACGATTACTGAAACTGAACGTGCATTAAAGAACCTTGGAAAATTACTATCCTTGTCTGTCTTATCATCGCCAGGTTATCACACTCGGTTCAGGGAAGATCTGTCTAAAGGAAGGGGTTAAGTGAGAGCATTTTTATCTCTGACTGCCGAAAGGTCCTTCCTAACCTTATCTTCTTTGGGTGGCAAAAAATGATAAAAAACTAATAATAATAATAATAATAATAATAATAATAACAGCAAAAATAATAATAAAAACATCGTAACTAAGAGACAGGCATAATAAAAGTAATTATTTTTTATAGTGTCTCCTTCAATAACACAAGCAGTAAATATCTGATAACATTTCATCCTGCCTTTAAAAATATAAAGAATGTACAGTAAATAATGGCAAAAGTAATGGCACTTTTTTTTTTTAACTTAACCTCTTTCACCCACCACACAATCCTGCCCCCTCAAAAAAAAAAAAAAAAAAAAAAAAAAAAAAAAAAAAAAGCTCCCTCGGCCCCCTCGTGTCCCCGGAACACTTATATCTGAAGGTAACATTAACGGGAGCAGTGTCAATAAACCACTAAAACCCTCATGGCGGTAATAAAACACACACACACACACACACACACACACACACACACACACACACACACATGGTCTCTCTCTCTCTCTCTCTCTCTTTCTCTGCCTTCCTACACTGTTTCATGTTCAATTTCCTGATAATAATGACGTAAATGATTATGTTTTATTCATTCATTTAATTCTTGGTATTACTTTTTGCGTTATTCATTATCATTTTTTTTTCTTCATCAATCGACATTTTCCTTTCTCCCTTCATTTATTATTCATAACCAATTTTCCTCTATAATTACTAGAGTTTTTACGATCACTATAAAATAATGAGTTCAGAATTACTTTATTAACACGCATTCTGTTTGCTTTCAAAATTTCTTTCTTCTTTATGATAGCTCACATCATCCATCCTTGCTTCCTTCATTTTTTTTATTCTCTCTTCCCTACATTATGTACAGTACCTTCATTATAAAGAGAGAATGACACGCTGTCTATTTATCTACCTATCATCTATCAACCTATCTATCTATCCATCAACATCCCCACCAACACAAAATAACCCAGTATAGTAAAACAAAAACAAAATCTATGAAGTGTATTATTATTCAACATATCTTTATCCTTAGATTACAGTTTCTTCCTTTCCATCTCATTTCCATATTTCCTCCCTTCTCATTTGCACAGTTAATTTTCCTTCCTTAATTATATTTTCGCATATCACTGGATAATGATTCACTTTAGTTTTCTTTAATTTTGCAGTTTCCTTTTCCTCTTCTACCTAAATTTCCTTCTATTTCCACACTAAATTCCCTTCAATTTCCACACTAAATTCCATTCTATTTCCACAATAAATTTCCTTCTATTTACATACAAAATTCTCTTCCTGAACAACATATTTACTCCACCTTAACATAATAACGCCTTGGTCCAGTTAGGTTATTTCATCATTAATCTCATTTTAATTTTCAGCATATGTTCTCTTACTGTTTTACTTCTCTCTCTCTCTCTCTCTCTCTCTTTCTTTTTCTTCTGTCACCGCATAAATTAACCCTATCATAAGTCACCATAATGATCCAAAAAAGTTACATTATTTTATTTTATGCATACTTCACACTGTTTTTCAATTTCGTATTCACCTCGTTTCAATAACCTTTTCAACACAACTGTACTGCGTCTTTTTAATTCTCCTTTATTTCAGTTTGGTAGGGCATACTTTACTGTTTTATCCACATTATATTTGTCTTCATTGTCATATATCATTCTACATATATTACTCGTTTTATTTTCATTTTCACGTATCTTTTCATATATTATATTTTTTTTTCATACACTGTTTCACATATTACGTAGGTCCTATTATCATTTTCGTATATCATTTCCTACATTACTCAAGTTTTATTTTCATTATCATACCTGTATATTATTCAAGCCTGATTTTCATTTTCATATACTATTCCATAATACTCAGGTCTTACCATTTTCATATAGTTTCACATATTACTCAGGTCTTATAATCATTTTCATATATGAATTCCGATATCATTTAAGTCTTATTTTCATTATCATATATTACTCAAGCCTTATTTTCATTTGCATATACTATTTCATATAATATTCAGGTCTTAGTCATTTTCATACCATTTCCTATATTACTCAAGTCTTATTTACATACAGTATATATATATATATATCACTCACGTCCCATTTTCATTTCCATATACATTCCTCAAGCCTTATTTTCATTTTCATCTATTCTACTCAAGTCTTATTTTCAATCTTCATATATTTTACTCGTCTTATTTTCGATCTTCACATATTTTACTCAAGCCATATTTTCATTCTTCATGTATCTCCGTTTTTCACAATCCGTTTTTCCCTCTTCCACCACAACTGTTTACTTCTAAAGCCTCATTTTCGTTCTCACATGTTTCCATTATCCAGAGTTACAGTATAATTCTTAAGTATAACTTCTTTCTTCCACCTCATTTTCATACAAAATTACCCTCCCTAATACGACGCTGTAATGACCTCAATCCAGTTATAATCGCGGGAATGATGGCGATGTTATGGTGTGTGAACAAATGAAGCGGTTGTTATGCAGGGCTATCAACATTCCCAAAATCACCACATCAACACCACATGACGGACGCAACCGCCCCCCCCTCTCTCTCTCTCTCTCTCCGTGTGCGTGTGTGCGTGCGCGTGTACCCCAAGGAGAGGGCCAACACTGCACAGTTACTTTCCCCGCCCTCTTCATCAAACCTCAAATTCTCGTAAACGCTGGGAAACACACACACACACACACACACACACACACACACACACACACACACACACACACACACACACATTTCTCTCACTCTCTCTCTCTCTCTCTCTCTCTCTCTAACTGTTGACAGATGAGTGTGGTTTTAGATTTCGCACTTGGTTTGCACCGTGATATGGGGGGAAGGGGTGGGAAAAAGGGGACTAAGGGGAGGGGGATGGAAAAAGGGGGTAGGGAGAAGGGGTTGGAAGAGGGGAAGGAGAGAGATTTAGGGCGAGAGGGGAAGATGCGGTAGCAGGAATACATTCAAATTCGATCCACTGTCAACTCGGTCCAATTAACTGCACCTGGACCGATTCTATCCACCAACTCGACCCACTCTATCTACCAACTCGACTCACTCTATCCACCAACTCGACTGATTCTCTTAAATAAACTGATCAACATGGGGTCAAAACATATCAAATCCAAGCACCTACATAAACTGAGATTTGGTGGGAGTAAAGACAGCATGGGAGCACAGTAAGCGAGAGATAAAGAGGAGGAGGAGCTGCCAGTGGGTGAGAATAGAGGAAGTGAATGAGATATGAGAAAACAGAAAGTGTGTAAGAGTTGAGAGCAGACAGAGTGAGTGAGAGCAGACCTGTGAGTGAGTGGACCATGTGTGCGTGATACTGAGTGCGTGAGCGTGCGTGAATGAGAGTATGCGCAGGTATGTTTAATGTGCACGTGACCTGACCAGTGTACTAAAACGCACTTGCATATTCACAGGTAAAGAGAGAAAATAATCCTTCAACCCATGGACGCAATTTCTACAATATTCATGGTGATGCCAGACGATTTTATTCAGCTGAGATGGTACCGCATTCAGTTCCTTAAAGAAAGCTACGTACACAACTCCTCCACATCATTTTCCTTAAGTGGACTAAATTCGTCTGAGGGTGGTGAGAAGAAATTTAATGTCATTGTAGTGAAGAGATTAATCCTTTCGCTACGAGAGGCTTCATCTAAGTATGAATAATATCGTCTGGCTGTAAAGTGAAAAAAAAAAAAAAAAAAAAAAAAAAAAAAACACCATTGCTCTGGTTTGTCGAGTGTGGTCATTACTAAAAGGGAACAGAAATGTTTGCAAATGTTTTGGCCGAAGAACCCCTCACAGGATGAAGTGACAGTCAACAAAAAAAATGCAGACTGATATATGTGTATTCCCTCATTCCTAATTTACAACGAGATGGTAAAACCCCATATGTCGCAGATAAAAAGATGAGAAAGCACGCAAGCAAAATGATCTTTACAAAGCGCCCTGAGAAGTTAGTTACAAATCATTCCAACATTCGAATTCCTGGCGCCAATTCCCAAGCAAAATTATATTCACGTATTCTGTCTTACTTCAGTGTCGTGGACTGGTCAGAGAGATTAGCTACTTATACACAAACGAACATACACAATTTACGTATGCAGCAGAACTCTTCCACAAACATACATTTCTAGTATTCTTTACACACACACACACAATGAGAGAGAGAGAGAGAGAGAGAGAGAGAGAGAGAGAGAGAGAGAGGCAAACCAACTGACAGGTACACAAGCATACATTCAAACATAACATCCCTCCTTCCTATATGTGGAGGGGGGGAGGCAGGGAAGGGAAGGGAGGGGAATGGAAGGCGGAGAAAGGTAGGAGGGAGAGGAAAAGGTAATTACTTATTCAATTAACCATCCAAATAACCCATGACACAAATACAGGTGAATTCCAAGACCGTCATGTAATTAGCCTTTTTTTTCTGGGAGGGCGTGACTCATGTAACCTTACTCACTCACTGCCATCCAGGGCCTTGAATTAAAATTATAGAAGCCCTGACTCACGTAATCTCTCTCTCTCTCTCTCTCTCTCTCTCTCTCTCTCTCTCTCTCTCTCTCTCTCTCTGTTTCATTATCAGACTAGCTCTGCCCTAAGTTCTCTACTAATTTACCCTTCTTCCTCATCTGTTTACATTCTTTCGTTATTCATATTTCTGTTCATATTCGTTCATCCACCTCCTTTTGTACTTCTGTTTCTATATCTACTTCTTAACTACTTTTCATGTACCTCTGTTCCTCGGTCTACTTCTTAGTAACTTTACCAATATTTCGAGAATTCCTTCCTCCCTTCCATTATCCACTCCTTCACCGATATAGTTACTCCTCTCATCCATGTCTCCTGTGGCTTACATATTCTTTTCTCTGCATTCTCTCGATTAAAAATTTACTGTACCCCGTCAGCTACATCCTTTATCTTACAAACAGCCTTCAAACACACCTTATTCTTCCCTTCCGTCTCTTTACCCAACTTCTTAATAAACTTCTTAAGGACCATGCCCTCCTTCTTATATACTTTTTTGTAGTCAATAAATTAGACACAATCGCCTTTAATCACTTAGGAAGATGACCCCTTAATTATATTCTTCCAATCCCTCAACATTTTTTTTCGGCAACTTAGGGGACAAAGGTTGAAATATCCACTCACTTCATAAATCCTTCACCTACCGAGACTATTCATTCTCTTTAATTACCTTCCAAGGAAAGGAAGAATCGTGACCGAAGCTGTCATTTCTCTCTCTCTCTCTCTCTCTCTCTCTCTCTCTCTCTCTCTCTCTCCAAACTTCTCAATAACTCAACAAACCGACATCAAGAAATAAACTCCCATACAGACAGAGTGAAAAGAAAAAAAAAATCTTCCTTTTATCTTAGTCACTCAATTGAAACAAACATTGCAATCCTTGAATATATCCTCCTTTCACTTTCACAATGCCCATCTCACTTTCACAACATCCCTATTTCCTTTAACTCTTGACGCCTATGACATGTTTAAAATTTATTCCTGCCTTCTCCAGACGATTTTACTCAGTTTAGGACAACCCACTTCACAAGAGGGCTATTTTTTTTTAGTAAATTCTTTCTACCTCCAGACGATTTGATGCAGCTTACGATAAAGTATTTTACAAGAAAGCTATTTTTTTCTTCGTTTATTCCTGCTCTCTTCAGACGATTTTATTCAGCTCAGGATACTTTTCGAACTGGAGGGGTTACGTAGACTCCATTAAAAACTGCCTCACAACAGGATGTCTATTTTAAATGGTGCAAAATCGTCTGGTAGTAATTAATAAAATAGAAAAACACGTACTTGGGCTCAAGGGGTTAAGGACACCCTCACTCACTCTCACAGCCTCTTCACTTTTATGAGAAAGAGAGAGAGAGAGAGAGAGACCATAATTACCCTCCCCAATGACACCTGGCATCCCTCCCACGTCACGATGATGAGCCTTCGTATTAATGAAGAAAATCGGCTTTGTTGTGAGGAAGTGAAAGTACGGCAGGCTTACACGATGCACACGAAACCGCTTATTTGTGTATTGTGAAAAGCTTGGTTATGAAACGCACATATGCTTGGGACTGAGCACGCACATATACAGTACACTTACACAAGCAGTCGTTTGCAAATACGCACGTTTACACACACACACACACACACACACACACACACACACACACACACACACATTAACATACACGGATATCCACCTACACTTATGTACACACACAAACAAACAAACATAAATACACGCACACAATTTCCTCAAAAATACACGTACACACGCACTCCCACATAAACATCCCATGACACTCATAAAACCGAAAACGCACACGCACACGAAAGTACTTAAAATCAACAATAGCCACAGAGCAACCAAAGTGTACATACAAGTGCTCATAAACTCACAAGCGCATACATAAAAACGCACACAAATTACCCCAACCATACACATATATTTTCAGTGAATGGTGAGTGATTACAAGAGTGAAAAATTTATCCTCTCTCTCTCTCTCTCTCTCTCTCTCTCTCTGACAGCAACCTTCCACTCTTCGAAGTACGAAACTGGATGATGATGATGATGATGATGATGATGATGACGACGATGATAATAATGATGATAATACTAATAATGATGACAAAGACGTAGATAATGATACCGATGACGATATAATGACAATAAACCACAAGTATCTTCAACAATCATATAATTTGAAACACACTGATAAAATAACACAAATCGACCGTCACAAAGTAGGCGGAGAATACAAAAAATTTTCCCTTCACTGCCAGGCTGAAAAGGAAATTAAATACAATCGCTTCACAACGAGAAAAAAAAAAAATGATAATGATGTAAAGACGTCATCGTACAGAGAGGGTTAAATTTAGAGGAAATTCTAAATAAACTTCCAATTTTCCTACACTGAAAAATGTTACGTAATTCAGAACACGAACCGACTTAGTGGAAAACCTGGATGAACTTAAGACCAGATCACGCATTATCCCGTTACGGAGGAATATATACACTCTCTCCCTCTCTCTCTCTCTCTCTCTCTCTCTCTCTCTCTCTCTCTCTCGCTTAACACGTAGAAATTAATGGAACAGAGGCGAAATGATAACTAATAATCAGCAACAAAACCAGTCCTACATTCTCATCACATAAACACGATATTGTGCTACTCAAAAAACAGTCCTGCCTTTAAAGTCACTGACGAAAGAAAGCGAGATAAAAGGACGATATGTGTCGATAACAGGATCAGTTTATAAAATGACCTTCTCGACATTGCAGAGTGGTCAGGCAAGTTCAAGATGCCATTTAATATTACCGTAAGAGGAGATCGGCGGAGAAACGAGAAATATATATAGGCGAGATGAAGGGGCACATAATTAATAGGTTTTTACAGGTTAATGGCTTAGGGATAATAGTTACTGTACTGACAATTAACCGACTGCACACAATTGCGGTACAAGTTTCTCTCTCTCTCTCTCTCTCTGGTGCTATCCTGCGGGCGGGTAAGGTGCGGTCTGGCCCCCACATCAGGTATTCTTGGCCACCTGGCTGCCTGCGGTGCCGCCCTTACACTCCCACACCCTGACTGACTGTGTGTGTGTGTGTGTGTGTGTGTGTGTGTGTGTGTGTGTGTGTGAAAATATACTGGTGAGAAAAAGCACATGAAATCCCACCACACACACGGCGAACATACGGATGCATACAAGCGCGTGTGCCAGTTAATAATAATAATGTGCAACTAGAATGGATGCTTTCTGGATCACGATATGTTCCTGTTTTGTCTGACTGAGTAAACAAAAAAAAAGGAAGACAAGGTGGGGCAAAAATACGGTAATAGCGGAAATGTTTTGTAAAGATATCTGGAATGACTGAAGAAATACAGGGAGGAAGGTTACCAATCGTGATGGAATGAAAGAATGCAGATGAAGTAAGATAAAGCCATATGGAAGTGATGTTCTTATAGTTCATCTGGACAGCTGGTCGAGATCTGACTAGAAGGCAAAAGACTGGGGAATAGATAGAAAGGTAAGTTAGGAATAAATAGTTAACAGAGATTTGACATAAGTGAGCAAAAGATACAGGTACGTGAAAATCTGGTAATGGGCTGGGATATGTTAATTTTCTCATGTTCAAGGCTAGTATAATACTCCAGTTGACGCCAGACATTTATTGAGTTGCGAATGAGCCACACAAGTCTGACAAGTGTTATTAGTGTTACTGTTAATCCTCCCAGGGTTAGGCCAACTCTAGTATTCAATTCAAACGCCGCACGATTTTATTCAGCTAAGAATGAGTCACAGGAGCACGAGTGTTTAGTCTGGGTAGGGAAGAGACTCAATAAAAGACAGAGACTGATTATTACACAGCATTAGACTGGTTACACCCAAGGAATCGAAGAAGGCAAGCTAAGACTGGGCAATATTCAATCTGCAAAGGTTGAAACTAGGCACTGCACAGTAAAAGGCTAAGAGAGGCCACAGATGACATGCAGCATTAAAGAGGTGCATGGGTGGAAAATGGGTCGACATATGTGCTATACAGACGGGCAAGACACTGAAATGGTGAAATGTGAGACTGAAAGGGACAGACAGGCAGCTACAGATGGCACAGTATAATCAGGTGGTGCATAAGTGGCAGAGGTGAGCATGTAAGGCACAGGGATGGGCACAGGTAACAAAAAGCAGTGAAGTAGTATGAAATGAAACAGGGATGGGTACGGAAGAGAGATAAGAGAGAATGCTCATGGTCGTTCAAAGGTAGAGAGAAGCTGGACATAAATGGCGTACAGACTAGCATAACTGATACTTGGGTGGACATTAGTGACATATATAACAATGCTGAAGTCCATAATTAAATAAAGGTTGGCATAAGAAACATATGTCAGAGCATAGTTAGTGATGAATATGTGGCAGGGAAGTGGATATAGGTGGTAAGGAAGTGGGGAAGGTGAGGTGGTGATGGTGAATGCTATGCCTCCCTCTCCCTCCTTCCCCCTTCATCCTACCCCTACCCCTACTCCCCCTCGGCCTCACCACGTAGCTAACATGACTTGCATAGTAAAGGATACCCACTGAGTAATACCAGGTGGAGGAGGAGTGCCTGTCTCACACCACCAATCACCAGCATACCACCTGCCACTATCACACCATCTGTAATTAGCCTACTATACCACCAATTATTACCACACCAAACATAAAATATATAAAGGCGTTATCGATCAATATCCCACCAGTCACAACCACTCCCTACCATTTTATCAGGAACCATCATCCCACCAGCTACCAACATTCAATTAGATGCCATCATTCTACCATCTCCAATCATCGTATCAACTACCATCATCCTACCAACAACCACCATCCCACCAACAACCACCATCCTACCAAAAACCACCATCCTACCAACAACCACCATTCCATCAACAACCACCATCCCACCAACAACCACCATTACATCAACAACCACCACCCTACCAACAAACACTATTCCATCAGCAACCACAATCCCATAAGCAACAACAGCTCTCACTGCCTCCTTATCAGCCTACCTGCCAACTACCAGTATCCTACGGCCACCAACATTCCGGTCACCAACATCCTCACTACCACCACTGCTAAGCTCCTAAAATATGATCATTAGTTAGTCTTTCTCTTTCGTCATTTTTACTCCCTCTCTCTCTCTCTCTCTCTCTCTCTCTCTCTCTCTCTCTCTCTCTTTACTCTGTAATTAGTGTGCATGTCTTTCTATTAATGTTAAGGCCGAACCACCTAATAAGGACCGTAAGCTCTGCGAGGTCTGTGTATCTATGTAACTCCTTTCTCTATCACCCCCCCCCCCAATTCTCCTCCTGCTTCTCCTTTTAGCTCTTTTTTATCATCTCCCCTTTCTTTCTCTTCCCTCCTATTCTGCTTTCCCTTCCATCCATCTCTCCTCTCCTTACCTTTTCCGTCGCCTCCCCTCACCTCAATTTCCCTCTAACCATCTCTTCTCATCCAACCCTTCTCTTCATACTTCTATCCCTTCTGTATCATTTAGCCTCTTGATGCTTCAGTTTTCCCTCTCTATCCCTCTCCCTTCCTCATTTTCACATTTCGTTCTCCCTCCTCCTGGCTTTTTCTTCTATCACTCTCCACTTCTTTATCCCCTTCCATCCCTTTTCTTTTATTCTCCTGTCCTCTTCCTCTTCCTGCGTCTCCTGTCTTTCCCACGCTCCCTCACCCCATCCTCATCAACGTCCCCTCATCCTATCTACATCCCATTCAATACCTCTCTCCTTCATTATAACATGTACTCTCTTATCCATCCATCAACCATCTACAACCTCACCTCTTTACTGTGTTCCCCCTTCTCTTCTTCACCTTTCCCCTCCCCCCCACCACACACACATGATCTACCTCTCTTCCTCGCTCAACTGTATTCCTCTCTCTCCCTCATGCATCTTTCTCCTCATCCCACCTACACCCACATCCACGATCTCTCCCCTCCATCATGTCCATTCTCTTACCCCCCCAGAAGCCTCTCACACCCTCTTCAACCCTTCCCTGGTCCCCCTCTATCTCCCTCTTGTTCACTCCTCCCCTCATTAATTTCCCCTCACCCCACCTACACCCCCATCAACCACCTCTCCCCTCTTCCATCACCGCTATCCCCTCATCTCCCCTCCATCAGTCACCCACGCCCTCATCTTCCCACTACTACGCCCTCATCACTCCCTCACCCACACTACCTCTCTTCACTGACCACACTTCTTTTTCTCTACCCTTCTTCACTGCTCTAAATGCCGTCTTCTCGTAGGCTTTGAAGACTCCCTCGTAGATCTTCCGTACTTCTTTTTTCTAATAATTTCCACTACACTAAAGGTCTCTCTCTCTCTCTCTCTCTCTCTCTCTCTCTCTCTCTCTCTCACACACACACACACACACACACACACACACACACACAAAATCCTCCTCCTCAATTCCCTATACCTAATCCACGTCCGCTCTTCTCCGCCACGCTCTCCACTTCTTTCATCCTCCACTTCTTTCTTCCTCCCTCCCTTGCATCTCCTCTACCTACCTTCTTTCCCCTTCTCCCTCGACCTCCTTCCCTACCTCCTCCACTATCTCCCATTGCCCTCCTTCTCCTCCTACCTCTACTCCCCCCCCCCTTGCTCTCCTTCCCCAGTCCTCCGCAACCCTCTACCTCGGGTCTGCCTACATCCAGTCGACGCCTCAAGCATCCCTAATTTCTCCATCGCCTACTCAACTGTGCCCACGCCTCCAAATTTTCTTATATTTTTTCCTCTTCTGCTGTTTATCTTATATCTCTTTTTCCCTTCTTCCATTTCCTTCTCTTTCCCGGCAGCACTACCTATTCCCTCCCTCTTCCACTTTTTTCCTCCTCTTTCTCCTTTTTCCACTTCTTCCCCACTCCTTCCTTCGCTCTTCCACTTCTTTCCTACCCATTCCCCCCTTCTATTTTTTTCTATTCATTGTGTCCCACTCCCATCCTCCTCTCTACTCTCTCTCTCCCATTCCTTCTCTACCCCTTCCCTCATTCCCATTACCACTCCATCTTCTCTATCTCTCCCATAGCACCAAGACCCACACCCTCTCCACCAATACCACCCCCTCCCCAATCTCTTCCCATCCCCCTAATATCCACCACGTCCCTCTCACATCCCCTTCCCAGTGCCCACACCCTCCTATCCCATACCTCTCTTCTACCCCTATGCCATTTCAAATCACCCCCACTCCATGCCAACGCCCTCTCCATTAATACCCCCAATAATCCCCCCTATACCTTCCCTCCCCTTACACCCTCCTATTCTTGCCCATGCCCATGCCCCCTCCGCCCCATCTCTTACCTATCCCTACCCTCACCATGCCCCTCCACCTCACTATCCCCAAATCCTCCTCTCTACTGCCTACCCCTCCTACCCTTCTCTCTTTTAACCTACCCCTACCCTTCCTAATGCCATTCTATACCCCTTCGCCCCCTCCCCACACCCCCTCCCCCCTACCCACACCCTCCCCAATAATACCTTTCCCTTCCCCCTCCCCCATCTATTACTTCCTCTTCCCTCTCCATACCCCTTCAAGGCCTCTTCTCCCATGCCACTCTAAGCCCCAGCCACTCACAAGCCATCCCAAGACCTACCCTCGCCTATGCCATTCTAAGCTCCAATCTTCTTCCAAGCCATTCTAAGCCGCCCTTTCCCATACCACTCTAAGCTCCAGTCTCACTCAAGCCACTCCAAGCCTTAGTCTCACCCAATTCATTATAACCCCCACCATCTTCTATGCCACTTCAAGGCCCCCTTTCCCATACACTTTTCTCCAAGCCTTCTTAAGCCCCCTCATCAATGCTCATGCCCCCTTTCCATCCTGGTTTTTTTATACCTACCCCTCCCCTACTCCCCATTCCTATAGCACACCCTCTCCACTAATACCTATCTCCTACCCTCCCTATCATTTACCTACCCCTACCCTGCCCCCTGGCCCTCCACCTCCTCCCCATCCCCCATGCCACCCTAGCGGTACTCACACGCTCAGCAACCTTGAGTGGCCTATGTACGCGACCTTACCTCTGTGTGTGTGTGTGTGTGTGTGTGTGTGTGTGTGTGTGTGTGTGTGTGCGCGTGCGCGTGCGTGTGCGTGCGTGTGCGCGCGTGCGTGCGTGGGTGTGCGTGCGTGGGTGTGCGCGCGTGCGTGTGTGTGTGTGTGTGTGTGTGTGTGTGTGTGTGTGTGTGTGTGTGTGTGTGTGTGTGTGTGTGTGTGTGTGTGTGTGAGAGAGAGAGAGAGAGAGAGAGAGAGAGAGAGAGAGAGAGAGAGAGAGAGAGAGAGAGAGAGAGAGAGAGAGAAATACAAGGTAAAGGACAAACAGGAGAACATACAGATACACACAAAACAGATGCGACTCACAGACTGAACGCAAGTAAAAAAAAAATACAGCCACCGACACACAAAGCTGTACAGTCGCAGTCAACAATTCCTTTACATTTAGTCAACCATTCCTTTACATTTTAGAACCACAAAGTACCCCGCTAATGAAGGGGTAAATGAGGTTAATGATGGGTCTCTAATTTCTCTGCCCATAGATAGTTTTGCCTTATTCGATGCGTCTGTGAGGAAGGTGACGCACATGCCCTATATATGTCAACCAGGTGCAGAGGAAGTTGAGAATCAGAAGAGGTGACAGGAAGCTCCCTAACACCTTTTCCAAAGCGATTTATTTTGCTTATTACACCTTGCTGTCTTCACCTGTTATATAAATCCTTCCAATATCGCCAAGGCATAAGTAACGTACACAATCATTAACCAGACATATCCAAAACTAAATCGCTAAGGAAAAGGTGTTAGGGCCCAACAAAGGAATATTACTCACCCAGGCATGACGTCTCCGGGTTCCAGCTGGCTATCAAATTCTCCAGCTGCGAGGATCAGAGAAAAAAAATTAGAATGACAGGTTTACATACGGAACAAAACTTGCTCAAATCATCATCATCATCACCATCACCATCATCATCATCATCATCATCATCATCGCCACCATCTTCATCATCATCATACTTACCCCACTTTCCACTATAAAAAAAAGTTAAAATTTTCTGTTTTATTTTTCCCGCATTTTAATGACGGTTTTCTTATTCATTCTTACTCTATTATTAACTTTTTATTTTTAGTCACAAGCTCCAAATTCGTTCCATCAGTACTCCCATAATTCCACGGTTTTCAGCATAATATAATACCAGATATGACTCATACTTCGAAGGTCCACCTGATATACACCTGTGTGTTATGTAATTAAAGCCTGACTGTATCCTTGCACCCAGTTGGATCTTCGACAAAACCGTAACTATATCCATTTTACTCTAACTTGGCCTAATATTACCACCTCTCCATCTTGAATGTTCAGTCGTAACAATAAATTAACACTAGAATATGGCGCTAGTCACGAAGAAGTTCTATGAAAAGGATGTACAGTAGAGCCGCAGCACTGTCCTATTCTGGCACTCAGTTACCGAAGAAACATGGAAAAGGACGAAAATCTGGACCAAGTTAAAGAGAAACGAGTATAGTTTTACTGAATTTCGGAGGGGACTAACAGGCAGACAGACAGAAAGGGGTGGAAAAAAAAAAAAAAGCTCCGTCTTTCCTCTGAGACGGAAGTAATTAAAAGAAGAAACAGTAGTGAGGTTGCAGGTAAGCCGCAAGAGGTAAAACAGCCAAGGATAAGTCATCTGGGCCAAGTAGGTGACATGTGAAGGCCGTCGGGGATAGGTCCTCTGTTGGTGTGTCATAAGTGGATTGCTAAACCTTGGGAATGGGACTTTGGGTCGTCTTCTAAGTGAGTTTGGAGCGTAACACATTTTCTGCAGCGATTTACTCTGCACAATACACCTCCATATTCTAATTCACACCAAACCGAATGTTAGGGAGTGATATGCAAAGTAAATCGCTAAGTTTGATGCATAACGAATATTCCAATCCACTTTGAATATTGTCTCCGTAACACCTCTTCTGTAGCGATTTATTCTGCACATTACGCCTCCAGAAAATCAGGTGGATAATCCCATCAATACCTGGGTGAGATGAGGCGTGTGTTTTTAAGTGTGAATGTAGGTGTTGCTGTTGTTCGTCCCTGTGTTTACCTGCGTGCGTGTTGGCGAGGTGGTGTGGGGCGACGTTAGAGGAGAGGAGCGGAGAGGAGAGGAGCGGAGAGGAGAGGAGAGGAGAGGAAAGGAAAGGAAAGGAAAGAAAAGAAAATGAAAGAAAGGAAAGGAAAGAGGATGTAAGGTAAGGTAAAATGGGGTAAAGTAATTATAAAAAAAAAAAAAAAGACTGAGGTGAGGAAGTATGAGGAGAAGAGGGAATAGGTGAGAAGACAGTGAGCACAAGAGAGAGAAGAGGTAGGGTAAGGTAATTTAAGGTAAAGTATGGAAAAGGAAATTAAAGGAAAGGAAGTGAGGAAGAAAACGAAAAGAAGGAAAGGCAACAAAATAAATAAATAGAAATAAACTCTCCGAAATCAGAAGCGCCCTTCTTCAGTGTAAATTAATCAAGGGTGATGTGTTATGGGCTTGTGTGTAGGTGTCCTTCAGTCACAAAGGGTCGGTGTGGGAGGAGAGGAGAGGAGAGGAGAGGAGAGGAGAGGAGAGGACAGGAAAGGATAGGAGAGGAGAGGAGAGGAGAGGAGAGGAGAGGAGAGGAGTGTTGACTGAAAAGAAACGAAATGAAGAGAGGTGTGAAATGGAGAGAAGCGAAGACAAGAAAAGCGTGGAATGGAAAAAGTGGGATGTAGAGGAGTGGAGTGAAAGAGATCAACATTGATGGAGAAGACGAGTGGAATGGAAAGGGAGTGGAGTGGGGTGATGAAACAAAAAAGGAAAAGGACAGAAAAGACGAGAAAAGTGGGATGGGCAAAAAAAGTGCAATGACGAAAAAAATGAAAACAGAAGAGAGGCGATGTGTAATATGAACCTGCGTGTTGGTGTCGCTCCTGTCGCTCCCTCTGTAGTGGAGGTGGGATGTGTTGGTGGGATGTGGTGGGTGCAACTAATAAGGGGAGGAGAGGAGAGGGAAAGAGAAGAAAAGAGAGAAGCAGCAGCGTGCGATATCAGCTTGTGTGTGGGTGCTGTTCCTGTCGCTCTGTGTGTGTGTTAAAGATAGGATGTGTTGGAGGGATGAACTGTGTGTGCTTCTAATATGGGTACGAGAAAAGATAAATGGGGCGGTGTGCCATATCTGCTTGTGTGGAGGAGTCGCTTCTGTCGCTCCCTCTGTATTCAGGAGGGGATGTGTTGGCGAGATGTGTAAGATGTAACTAATGTGGAGAGAAGAGGAAAGAAGAGGGAAAGGGAAGTTAGAAAAGAATGGAGAGGAGAGGGGAGGAGAAAATAGTTTACATTAGACAAGAAAGAATGGATATCGGCAACATTAATCACTATGGAAGAAAATGTGTGTGTGTGTTTTTTTAAATCTAATCTAAACCAATACCACGACAGGCGGCCGTCGAATTTACAATGCAGGTTCCTATTTCTATTCTAGTTACGACCAGGCTTAGGTAAATAAGACTTTGGCCAAAGGCCTCCTGACTGGCCAGGGAATCGGACACGGGACCTCTTGGTTGCAGGCTTGGAATGCTTGCGATTAGACTACACCATGGCCATTCCCCGCCGGGGAAAGGTGAGGAGAGGAAAACTGAAAAAACAGAGCTGAAGGAAGAGGAGAGAGGAGAGGAAGAGACAGGTACACAAAAGGAGTAGGTCTGTGAGGAGAGGAGAGGAAATGTAGGAAGGAGTGAGGAGACATAAGGACGGTAAGGGAGAGGAAAGGAGAGGAAAATAAGGCGTGGAGATGAATGAAAAGGAATAAAGTGCAATAAAGAAAAACATCTGGCTCCAAGTTAATACTGATTCAACAAGAGTTCAAAAGTATCGACAACTCAACTCCTGTGTTCAAACAATCCTCAATCAGATTTTGCTTTTACTAAACCAAACACTTCGCAGTTGGCGTACTGAATTTAAGAACAAAACTTCACAAAACCACTAACAACGCCCTATCAACCCTATTCACGATTACAACGCGAAAGGTTTTTAGGAATGGAAAGACTCACTGAACTCAGGTGCATAGGCATGACCACACTTAACCTCCTCAATACTAAAGGTCTTCCCTACGTTGAACAATATCATCGAGCAGTTGCATGAATAAAATACAAAAGGCATCATGGAGCTAAACGTGTTGATAAAAAATAAGATCAAAAAGTAAAAATAATGGACAGAGAAAATAAAAATGACTGTCAAAACTCGCTCAACTGGAGAGGATAATTAGAGAGCTGAAGAAGCAAACCAGTCCACCCACTTAGAAGACCAAGAGATCAACGAGACTTATTTGGCCTCCTAAAATCACCTTACTAGAGCGACCCCGGATAAAAACATGAAGAGAGGAGAGTTCAAGCTAGTCAGGATGCACACGGGTGTGAGAGGTTACAGTCAAAGAAATATGGGTTGGGTTGGGTTGGGTTGGGATGGGTTGGGTTGGGTTGGGTTGGGTAGGGTAGGATAGGATAGGGTAGGGTAGGGTAGGGTAGGGTAGGGTAGGGTAGGGTAGGGCTTAGGCTGGTGTGAGTATTAGTAAGCTATGAGAGGCATGGCTGGGTGAAGGTATATAAGTTACGGCAAGTTTAGGTCTGATAAGGATAGGCTAAGTTGGTATAAATTAGGATAGGTTAGGCAAAGAACGAATAATTTGAGTACGATACAATGTAGGATTTAGCATAACTTAAAATATTAACATCACCTCAAGAGAAGTTTCTCAGAGGCGTGATAAACATCAATAAATAAATATATAAAACATTGAGGGATGATAAACAAAAGGTGAAAAAGACAGCTGGTTGAAGAGGAAAACAAAAAGGCACATACTTGGAAAGAAGAAATGAAGAGAACTGAAGAGGATGTGGGGAAGAATGACGGGAAGAGAAAAGCTTAAGAATAAGTAAGAACTAAGGAAACGATGAAGACGGTGAGCACTGGTAAGTGAATGTACGAGACATCAAGAGGAGGAGGTGAAGAAAAGTAAAAGATAGAAGGACAAAGAGGAGGGTAGGGGCGACGATGATTAAGACAATGGAGAATATTATGAGGAACAGGGGAGGAAGTGGAAGAGGAAGAGACCTGAAAGGCTGGAGGAGACAAAAGAAGATCCAAAGGAAGAAAACTGAACGAAAGAATAGAAGATTAAGAGAAAGGAGACTGTGAAGAGGAGGGAGAAAAAGATTAAGAGGAAGAGAACTAGGAGGAAAAAATAAAAGAGGATACAAAGAAGAGGCCCATCAAACCTGCCCCTCACCCACCACGTCCACCAAGAAAGTCAGGGGAAACTTGGAGTGTTTGGGTGGCAGTGATATTTATGGCCTTGTGGGTGGACAGACATCAAGAGGGAAAAACATTCTAGTGAGTTCGTTCTATCCCGTCGACGATTCATAACCACTTTAAGCTCAACTGATGGCAAAGTGTTTCTAGACTGGAGGGTCGAACTGCCCAGTAACCAAGAAGTGTCATTCGTACTTCATTGCAAAGGCTCATCGAATTTCATGCATCCCCGACTCTGTATTCAAGCTCGAGTTGCGCCACGTAAAAACAGACAGATTAAACGAGAAAAATACTCTCATGCAGTCTGATGCAGGTTTAAGCTACGCACTCCCCTCTGCCCCTCCTATTGATGATGATGTTAGTGCGTGTAGCCCTCTGTGATCAGATGCCATTCCTGGTGTCAACTAACGACCCCTGGATGGGATCTAACGCACGACCCTTCTGTTGACAGTTTGCGTTATAACGAACAGACTAATGCGGGTACACTGTAAACCATATTCTCCAGGGATTGCGTGGTTTCCTGGCGCCTCTTCCTTGGTGATTTATGTTGCATATTACACGTCAATATTCCGCTGCATGCTGTTTAAGTCTTTCTGATAACGGCAATTTCCATAACTAACACTAGAGAATATTAATCAGTTACAGGCAAAACCAAACTAATAATGAACATGTGCTGTGGAAGTCTCCTACGCCCATGACAATACGGTCCTTGGAGGCAGGGAAGGTTCGTGCAGAGGGAGGCAGAATATACAAATGGGCTTTTCTTTGTGTATGCATCCTGACAAAGAGACTGAATAGAGGGCTTGATTGTGAGGCCAGTTTCTGTGGGTGGGTATTTTCATGGTGGCTACTTACATTTTCTTTCCTATTTTCCTTCTCCGGATTCTGGATTCAACCCATACTTAGTACCATCATCATCATCATCATCATCATCATCACTTTCATCATCATCATCATCATCATCATCATCAAGGTAATAAATTAAAAGCAGCAATATAGACAAGAAAAAAAAGGGAGGACACATGAATGAAAACTATTTAAATACGGTGCAGCAGATTAATCACCGGCTGGACGCTAGTAAAATAGGTGTAATATTCTTTCACCAGTTTTACGATGCGAGACAATCAATGTCAGGGAGGACATAGACGAATACACGATGCTGTTAGTGAAGGGTGGCTAAAAATACAGGCGGAAATTCAACGCACATTCACTCGTGCGCCCTGATGCGCTGAGGCAATATGGGTGGGGAAAAGGGTGAAATACAAGTGAAAAACAACAAAATGGGCACGACAAAGGCGAAATACGGGTGAAAAACAATAATATGGGCAGGAAAAACATAAAGGGTAAAATGCAAATCATCATTCATTCATTGCCAGACGCCATGTATCCCAAACGGGGTGGCCAACGGCTTAGAGTTAATTGTTTTACAGGGAGGGGCACTAATCCTCCACCAACCCCACTTGACACGTAAATGAAAACGGGATAAACATTCGCTCATGATGCACTGTGAGACATTAATAAGGGGAGGAGAGGGAAGGGTGACGCAATCGAGAAAAAAATATATATATGCTTCTGGTGAGAGGTGACTAAAAAAAAAAAAAATGAAAAACAGAAACGTATTTTCACTAATGTCGCAACAGCAACAATAAACTAAAACATGAAAGAAAACGTGATAAACCTTCGCTCGCTCACCTGTTCCAAGATGCGCTGTGAGGTATCGATGAGGGGCGTGACGCTATCGAAGAGGAGGTGCTGCTGGTGCGGGGTGACGGAGGACAGGCGTCTAAGGTGACGTCCGTACACCTCCTCCACGCAACGCAGACGCAGGCACAGACGCCGCTCACCGCACTCCAGCAGGCCTGCAACTCTTAGGCGAGGCTCACATTCTGATGAGGAGGAAGGGAGGATGTTAGACAGGGTATAGATAGATAGATATACAGGCTTAGAGAGAGAGAGAGAGAGAGAGAGAGAGAGAGAGAGAGAGAGTACCTGATTAACTGACACACAAACAGACAGCCAGAGATACAGACAAATAGACCGATAGACAGAAACAGGCACGACAGACAGACAGACTGGCAGATAAAGACAGACAAACAGAGAGCAATGCATAAAAACATAAATAAATAAAGAATATTAGACTGATATATTAGTGTGCTTTCATCTTACCCAATTTCTAATCACCATCTTTATCACTTCTAATCCTATTTTCATAATTCTCCCATCATCTATTATCGCCATATTCTTATCTCCCAATACCGGTACTATATAAAGTGCGTAGGTTCCAGAGTTACTGTTTATCTCCCTTTCATTAACGGAGTGGATAAGGTACGATGAACTGTGAAAAACTGCGTCGGAAATATGACAAGGAGTATAATCAAAATATAAGAGATTGCAAATGAGCTTATATAACGCGACTTTATCATAGTGAAAGGATTAATTGCATCTTTCCAGCGCGCGCGCGCGCACACACACACACACACACACACACACACTGCCTTACATACACTCCTAGTCTTCAATGTGTGTTAATTCGCTGCAGGACAGAAGACTCGCTCAACTTTCTCCACAATTACAAAGCAGTTCACGGATACCTTAACAACATATTATCTTGTCATATGAGAAAATCTGGGTCGCAAGGCTGGTCCCAACACCTCGTACGACAATCTTAGGAAAATCTTACGTGGTATGTATAAGATAATGTTTCTGAATCCATCCCTAGGACCAAGATTCACAAATTTATGAAAAGCACCCCCTTATAACCCATTTATTTGTTTACTTATTTATTTGAAAAACATGGGACAAGTGACGTTAATGCTCTTTTTTCTATCCTTTTCCTTCCGCAATATAATAATAATAATAATAATAATAATAATAACGAAGACGGCGATGACGACGGTAACGATGATGATGATGATGATGACGATATGACGATGATGATGATGATCTTCCTCTAACTCACTAAGACTTTTTTTTTTTTTTTACAGACAGAACAAGGGACAAGAAATGATTGCACGCCCTTCTTATCCTTACTGGAAAAAGAAAGACAGGCTTGGAGAAGGAGTTGTTCTTAAGTTTATCTGTAAATCCAAATCCGGGTCAGTGCCACAGCTGTCGAAATAATGAAGAAAAAAGAAAAAAATAAATAAAGAAGAATATTGGACGTAATCGTTACGCAAGATTTTTTCATCATATCCCGACTCAGTGCACACCAAAACAACTTTATATACTGAAGATTTTTTCCTTCCACTGTTAATTTTGCAAATTAAACACAACGGTAATCATTTTATCTCTTTATATACTCATCTACAAGTCTGTCCTAAGTAGCTTTATCTCAAAACATCAATCTACCAACAGTACCTATCATTATCATACTATTTATCTACCTGGAGAGACGGTAATACTACGCCAAGTTAAAGTGGACAGCGTATAGCCATAATACATTGAATGACGTGTAATTTAGAAACGGCTATGAAAATACACCAGAAGACATCGTTGGGTCAGCTATTTATGATGCATTTCCTAATAAAATTTGCATAAAAATAAGATAAGCGTGATAATTTCCGTTTTAAAAATAAGTTTTGTTACACATATGAGACAAGGAATGAGTGGTCAGGCGAGTTTTCTTGTTGCTGGGACAAATATAGAAAGACATAGATAGACAGACAGACAGACAGGCGGGTTACTAGACAGGCAGATTAATTGATAGAGAAATAAATAGACTGATAATAACAAATAAACACAAAGACATACAGGATAAAGAGAGACAGAGACAGAGATTCAGACGCAAGAACAAACCCACCGTATGACAACTGGAACACGAGGCTTGAAGAAAGTGGTCAAGCCAGTTCACCTGCTGTTGCGGTGAGACAGAGATAGACAGATAGATAGATAGATAGATAGATGAAGAAAGATAAGTAGGTATGTAGATAGGCAGCAAGATACATATACATCGAGAAAGACATAAACAGATACACAGAAAAATAAAGGAGACAGAAATGGGATCGACAGAATTGTAAATATACAGAATGATAAGAAACAGAAATTCAGGCAAACACACACACAGCGAGACAGACAGATAGACAGACAGATCAACAGACAGACAGACACATCAACAGACATACAAACCAAATGCCGTAAGTCATCATGGGACTCGTCAAACAACTCCATCTGCTGTGTAGGTGACTAACTGATGAAGACAGACAAACAGGGAGAGACAGACAAACAGAGAGACAAATAAATATACAGATAAACTAACTCACACAAGCAAATGCAAGAGTGTGATCAAGCCAGTTCATATCCTTTTATATACAGGTGGGTGGGTGGATAGGTAGGTAAGTAGGTAGGTAGGTAGGTCGAAATTTGGACAGACAGACAGACTAATGGGTAGATCGACATAAAGACATAAACATGAGAAGATACAGATAGACAGTTAGACAGGCAGATAGCGACAGACGGACAGACAGATAGACATAGTGTTACAGACAGACAGAGACAGACAGATAAGGACAGACAGATTAGATAAAGACGGACAGACAGAGAGATAAGAAACAAACAAATAAAACAGACAGAGCAACCAAGTGGCACGGGCGACTGCATGAGAGTGGTCAAGCCAGTTCACTTGCTGTTTAAGGTGAGGGGTCAGGGGGTCACACACACACACACACACACACACACACACACACACACACACACACACACACACACACACACTAATAAGTCATAATATTCTTTTACACACACACACACACACACACACACACACACACACACACACACACACACACACACACACACACACACACACACACACACACACACACCGGAATTAATAACAGACCCAATACTATTTTTTTCGTCCTTCAAGGCTGCCACACAGAACACCAAGACTCATTAATAAACCCATATACATATTCTCACTTTTCTTTCTTACATTTCGATAATACGGTAATACATATGAAATTTTTAGTACTTTGAGAATAGAGGGGAATTTCAGTAAGTCAAATTATTTCTTCATATCTTGTCATTTTATTTGCCTTTATAAATATGGTGACATCCGGTTTCTTAGGATTTGTTTATGTTGTTTACTTTCAGACCACTTAAAAATAAGACACTTATCTCAATCTCTACTTTAAAATTCAGCTTAGGCTACAATTACCATGCTTTCCTCTGTCTGTTAATTAAAATTCGGATTATTGTATCTTTTTTACTATGCTTCTCTTCATCCATTCATTAAAATCCAGATTAGAATTTTTTAACAGCACTTTTATAAATACCCACATGAAAAAAAATATATATATATTAACTACGCCTCTCAAACACAGGCATGGCAAAATAAAAGCCACATTATTCTTTTATTTCTTTGTTTTTTCTTTCCATCTCTCTGCTATAAATACAAGCTCAAGTTAGAAAGACGTGTGTGTGTGTGTGTGTGTGTGTGTGTGTGTGTGTGTGTGTGTGTGTGTGTGTGTGTGTGTGTGTGTGTGTGTGTGTGTGTGTGTGTGTGTGTGTGTGTGTGTGTGTGTGTAAGAGACAGACAGTGCCCTTATGTTTAACCATCTTATCAATGCTAACAAGATGAGCATTAAGTGTCGTCGGGGGGACAGGGAAGGAGTACAACTGGAATGAATACAATTAGACTGAGTACTGGAAGGGTGAGTACTGGAAGGGTGGGTACTGGAAGGGTGAGTACTGGAGGGAGTATGTGGAGGGAGTGGGGTACTGTGGTGTGTACTGAATGTGTGTTAGTTACATGTGATGGGAACTGGCTGGCCGGTAGTCACGTGATACTGTCATTACTACACCTGCCCTGCCTCACTCACCACACTCACCACCACAGCCACACTCACCACACCTCACCACCACAGCTACACTCACCACACCTCATCACCACAGCCACACTCACCACATCTCATCACCACGGCCACACTCACCACACCTCATCACCACAGCCACACTCACCACCACAGCCACACTCACCACACCTCATCACCACAGCCACACTCACCACCACAGTCACGCTCACCACACCTCATCACCATGGCTACGCTCACCACACCTCATCACCATAGCCACATTACCACACCCCACTACAGTCACACTCATCACCATCGCCACCGTCAAATCCTAAATCATCCTCACCACCACAGGTCACCATTAAAAACATTCTCACCATCACAACCATCCTTACCACCACAGCCTTACCTACCTACCTACCAATTTTGCCAACCTACTTACCTACCTAACAACCTGTCAGCCTAAGTATCCACCTACCTACCAACTACATAAATATATACCTTCCTACCTGCATCCTTCGTCTTTTATCCCACAATCTACAAGCCTGCTCAGCTACTTATCCGACTCATTAACTTACGTACCCACCTATCCACCCACCCAAGTACTTTACCTTTCACCACACTACCTACCAGTCACCCTATTTACCTAATTAACTCACCTCCTTACCTGCACACCTAGTTTTCCTTTCACACTACTTTAGCCTCCTATCCATGTACTGTATTTTTCATCTCAGTATCTACTAGTCTGCTTAGTTACTGATTCGCTTACCTACCCACATACCTACCTACCTACCTACCTATCTACCTACCTACCTACATACATACACACTTTGCTGCCTGCCTACCTACCTACCTACCTACCTAATACATACATACCTGTACTTTACTACCCACTAATGTACCTGCCTACTACATACATACTGTACTTTACTACCTCACTACCCACCTACCTTACTGTACTTTACTACCTCACTACCCACCTACCTTCCTATCTACCTTCTTACCTACTTAATCTGTTTCAGTATCTACAACTTACCTGTCCGCCACCTGACCCTACTACCTCGTCTATCTGCCTACCTATCTACTCATTGCCTCTACAGCTCCTTATCTATCAGTCAACAATGTCAGGAGATTATTATTCCTGCCGAATCTAACCATTTATCATATGATCGGTCTACCAACTCTCTCTCTCTCTCTCTCTCTCTCTCTCCTTGACCAATGCAACTGCAGAATCTAAATACTAATCCTTACCCTCTAACCCCTCCCCCCATTCTCTCTCTCTCTCTCTCTCTCTCTCTCTCTTTGTATGATCAGTGAATGGCTGAGTGAGGGAAGAGATGACTAGGCTGGGTAACAATGGATGAGTGAGAGTGATTCAATGGAGGAGAGTGGGTGAGTGAGTGAGAGCGGTGGATGAGAGAGCGGAGAGTGAGTGGGCGAGAGTAAGAGAGTGGGAGCGAGTGGGGTGGTGGTGGTGTCATGGAAGTCTTCTGATGGATGGGGTGAAGGTCGTAAGGGAGAGCATTCACCTAAGCTTTCAGAGGTGGTTGTGTAGCTTAGTGTGGTGGAGGGGTGGAGTTATGGTGGTGGTGGTGGTGGTGATGGTTGTGGTGGTGGGTGGAGTTGCTCTGTGGTGTGGTAATGGGGTGGAGTTGCTGTTTTATGGAGTGGTGATGGCAGTGGGTGGAGTAATGCTGTGATGGGGGGTGAGGTGCAGTGGTGGAGGGGTGAATTACGGTGTGGTGTACTGAAGGCGTGGATTATGGTGTAGTGTGGTGAAGGGATGGACACATGATGTAGTGTGATGAAGGAATGGAGTTGTGGTGTAGTGGTGAAGGGATGGAGTTATGGTGTGGTATGGTGAAAGGATGGAGTTATGGTGTGGTATGGTGAAAGGATGGAGTTATGGTGTGGTATGGTGAAAGGATGGAGTTATGGTGTGGTATGGTGAAAGGATGGAGTTATGGTGTGGTAATGGTGTCGCTGTTGTTGGTGTTGATGATTTAAGAAGGCAAGATTGGGTGAAGGTCGTCAGCACGTACACTGCATCAAAGCTCACAGATGCAGTGTGATGGAGGTCAGACGATTATCATTCAACTAAGGAGGACGGGGTAGGGACGATTTCCATTAACCCTTTCCATACCATGACGCCTATCAATACTTTCGTCTTAGAGCGCCACACGACTTCTGTTTAAGTCAGGCCACATCTCGTACTGAAGGCGTCAATACAGCAAACAGGTATACACAGATATACAGATTATACAGTATTATTCACTCATGCCCCACCTTCATAAGCTGTGGCCCCTTCAGAGACAGGGCGTTATATTTAATCTGAATATCTACTGACGATTTCATTCAGCTCTGGGGAGACTTCAAATCCCCTTCAAGTCGAGTACTCTTTCCTAAGTTGAAGAAAATCGTCTTCAGATGGCAATAATAAACAATGACACGTCAGCGTAGTGAAGAAACTGAAGCATAACAGTTACCCAAAAAAATTCCTCTGTGTATAAAGATGTTGAAGGAAAGGTTTGATAAGATTTATAATTATTAGTAGTTTTATTTATTTATCAACATTACTAGCATCGCCGAAATCCTGAGTAATAGTGATCATTATACAAAATACTATTAGTACTGGTTACATCATCATCATCATCGTCATCATCATCATTATCACTGCCGTCGTCGTAGTCGTCATGTTCATTAAAACATTACTCAACATTGCACTAAATGCTGATGAAAAATACTTAATATAACAAAAACAAACGTGATATTGGGAATAAATAACAAAACGCTAATTTATCGTCATCCTCTCCTCCTACACACACTGACCAAACACAAAAAGAAGAAACTGAAGAGAAAAGACATTTAAATTCTTAGACAATTAACAGATGACACTGATCAACGAGGTACACACACACACACACACACACACACACACACACACACATATACACACACAAACATTTTCTGCGTAGGCTGTGTGTTTAGACGTTATATTTGTACTCTCTCTCTCTCTCTCTCTCTCTCTCTGACCAAGGAGTAATTAAAGAGAAGATGCTTAATTTCTTAGACAATTAACCACACTAATCACCCATGTACAACATATACACACCACATCGTCAACACCTAGTAATGACAATAACCACTAGGCAATCCAACTGAATGACCCCCCCTCTCTCTCTCTCTCTCTCTCTCTCTCTCGTGTGTGTGTGTGTGTGTGTGTGTGTGTGTGTGTGTGTGTGTGTGTGTGTGTGATCAATTCATAAGGCCCTCTCACCAAACCCAGCCTCTCTGCCCAATCAACCATGACAACACATTACACACACACACACACACACACACACACACCACCCCCAGCAAAGCAGACATTCTTCCGTATTCCCATCGAGTAAGGAAGCTCCCTAGCACCTCTTCCTTAGCGATTTAATTTTGGATATGGGGGTTAACTTTAGTACGTTATATATGCCAAGTATGGCAATGTTAGAAAGATATATAACAGAACAGGACAGTAATGTGTAAGAAGTAAAATAAATCGCTTAGGAAAAGGTGTTAGGGACCTTCCTTTACAGACGACTGGATATACCTGAGACATATTTCAGACACTATTACAACCACAATTAATTCGAAGCTGGAGTTCTATTATTACGCCTTATTAAAGCAACACACACTGCCAACATCCATTCACCACCACGAGAGCTACCCCGTATGTGCCAACTGACCTAGGCTAATGCAGTTAATTTTTTTTTTTAATTTTATATTCTTATGCAGCTGTGTTCAGGTGCTTGGATAGCTAGAATCATCATCATCATCATCAACGTCATCTTCACTATCATCACATCATCATCGTCATCTTCACTATCAGTAGATCCTTCCCACCTGAGGATGAGGTGGGGATGGAGAGCAATACTAATAATTATAATTTTAAAACGTCATGGCACCGTGAGAGTTTAAAACGATACTAACCTGACTGCCAACTCGACTATGACCCCCCCACACTGCCAACTCCCACCCCACCCCACCCCACCCCACACAGTGACCGAGAGAGACTGAACACCCCTTTGCAAGATCAGAAAGGTTGAACGTTGTGTGTGTGTGTGTGTGTGTGTGTGTGTGTGTGTGTGTGTGTGTGTGTGTGTGTGTGTGTGTGTGTGTGTGTGCTGAGCGAGTCTTCCGTCCCGCAGCGAATTAACACAGATCGAAGACTAGGTGTGTGTGTGTGTGTGTGTGTGTGTGTGTGTGTGTGTGTGTGTGTGTGTGTGTGTGTGTGTGTGTGTGTGTGTGTTTCCGTAAAAAAGGTGATTGGTCAAATTATAGTTAACTTACTAATCAGAAGTGTAAAAAAAAAAAATAATAAAATGTGTGTGTGTGTGTGTGTGTGTGTGTGTGTGTGTGTGTGTGTGTGTGTGTGTGTGTGTGTGTGTGTGTGTGTGTGTGTGTGTGTGTGTGTGTGTGTGTGTGTGTGTGTGTGTGTGTGTGTGTGTGTTTCCAATACGAGACCGACCTTGAATGCTTGTGCTCCGCTGCTTCCAATACCATCTCAATTTATATTTTCTCCTCAATCTCTACTTAATCCCTCACCACCTTATACCCTATACTCATCACTTCCTCCTTAACTCATAACTTTCCTCCACAACCCCTCACTCTCCCCTGAACTCCATTTACCCTATACTCATTCGCTCAACTTATATTTTAACATCCTCTGCCTCCTTTTTCAGTCCCCTTATACCATATACTCATTCCAACCTCTTCAACTTACATCTTCCCCCTCATAACCTCTGCCTCATACCTTAACTCCTTATAACCTAAAATTATTCCTACCACGGCCAATCCCTCCCCGCCCTCACCCTTACACTGAAGGCCACATTCTCGTATTAGGAGGTTCCGCAGCATCTCTTTCTTACCGATTTATTTTCCAAACTACATCTTACTCAGTTTAAGAGAAGCCTTATGAAACACGAATAACATCGTCTGGAGGTAGCAAGAAAATTTAAAGAACAGTTTTAATGGATATTTGAAGGGCTATCATCTTTATTATCAAATTAAGATGCATAAACTCGTCTGGAGGTAAGAAGAACCAGGGAGAAAGAAATCATACCAAAAAAAAAAGGTAACATTCCTCTGTAACTTTTCTATCTTTCACACAGACCAAAAGCGTATTAACAACTTCACTACACGAGAACAGTAATTTCCAATCATCATCATCATCATCATCATCACAGCCAGGAAGTTCTAAGCCCACGTGAGTATAGTACGGCCATTTAAGAAGTTATGCCGAGTCATTAAATCCGCTGACCTAGATAATAAGCTGAGAGAGAGAGAGAGAGAGAGAGAGAGAGAGAGAGAAATGGGGGGGCATAACATCTCACCTGGGTTACGTGAGAAGTTAGGCCATGGGGTAAGAAGAAATAGGGGGAGGGGAATAGGGGGGGAAGGGGGTAGATGAGGGACGGAGGGAGATGGGAGTATAAGTGTAGTATTAGGACCACCTGACCACGACCAGTTCCCTGTTATTTCGTAGTCTCTCTCTCTCTCTCTCTCTCTCTCCTCTGGGTTATGACTGGACTCTTCTTCTCACTTTGTATTTACTGTCTTAAATAAGCATTAGTTTATTCTTTTATTAATTTCATTCTGCGACACACCCATCCATCCCACCCACATGAGAGAGAGAGAGAGAGAGAGAGAGAGAGAGAGAGAGAGAGAGAGAGAGAGAGAGAGAGCATAATCAATACCAGTTACGTAAAAGCATACTCAAAATACATCCCACTGATAACGTCTCTTAACATGAACTATACAGTGTGTGTGTGTGTGTGTGTGTGTGTGTGTGTGTGTGTGTGTGTGTGTGTGTGTGTGTGTGTGTGTGTGTGTCCTATATTCTGCATAAATGCATCACGTTTTTAGCCATATTTTGAGACATTAAAATTTATGCCTCGACATTACACATTACGTATCTAATTTGGGTACGATTTTAAATGAAGCAGAAAACACACACACACACACACACACACACACACACACACACACACACACACACACACACACACACACATTGAGACAGAGACAGACAGATATACAGACGGATACATGTCTTAAGTGTCTACGCCCCCAATAGAGAGTGTCTGGTGAGGCAAAGTAGTTCAGTCAGTAAGCCGTGAGGGGGGCAGCATTCCACCACACACACACACGAGGGGCCCTGTGTTCCATTGGGATTGGGACTCTCTCTCTCTCTCTCTCTCTCTCTCTCTCTCTCTCTCTCTCTCTCCTCTCTCTCTCTCTCACACACACACATACACACTAAACATTAGAGGGGCCCTGTGTTCCAGTGGGACTGGGACTCTCTCTCTCTCTCTCTCTCTCTCTCTCACACACACACACACACACACACACACACACACACACACACACACACACATACACACTAAACATTAGAGGGGCCCTGTGTTCCAGTGGGACTGGGACTCTCTCTCTCTCTCTCTCTCTCTCTCTCTCACACACACACACACACACACACACACACACACACACACACACATCACATCGTTAGGCCACTTATTCAACTGATTTACTACTCTATTTCCATACCAGTTACTGTTTATCTCATCATTACCGCTAAACTTGCACTATACTCTTTTCACCTTAACTTGGCCCAATTTTTTTTTTTTCCTTGAGTAGCTTATTTCACGTAGTTCAATGGCAGAAAAAAGATAAATATATGACTGTTCATCCTCTTCCTACCACTTCTTCGTGACTGGCATCATATTCTGGTCTTGCTACACTGACAGAACTCAGCTTTCAAGATAGAGAGATGACAATTTTAGGCATGAATTGTAATGTAAGTGCAAAATAAAAGAAAATATTGTATGTGAAAATACAAGAGAAATTTACATAAAAAAATTTAAATATCACTCAAGTATGAAAAAAACAGACAAGGCAAAAATCAATGTTTTAAGTAATACATGTAAAAATAAGACGTAAAAATATGCGAAAAAGAATTAAAATACACGAGAATTTAAAATAAGACGATGTAAAAAAAAAAAAAGCACACAAAATGTAATAAGACGAGAGGATTGAAAAAGAAAGAAGAGAAAATAAGGAAACAATCTTGTAAAAATTAATGATATACCGTAACAGAAGAGTGAACATAAAAGACCAGGCTGAAAATAAAATGCAAAAACAAAATAGCCTGTCTGACTCTCACGCCCTCTTTACAAACACAAGAATAAAAATGCAATTTAATTTAGTCATGAACCTTTGCCCTGTCTCCATCTTTGCCTTTTTCCATATATAATGAGGGGAAAGAATAAAAAGACTAGCATATATATGAGACAATTTCGTGGCCCACTCTTCTCCCCTCTACCCCCTCCTCCTCCACCTCCTCCTCCTCCTCCTTCCTCCATTCCATTCTTCCTGGATCTTTATCTTCCTTTTCTTCCTCATTCTTCCCTCCCCCCCTCCTCCGCGCCATCCCCTGCATATTCCCCCTCCTGGTCATCCCTTCGTTCCCCTTTGCAGCCATTTTCTTCTCTCCTCTTCCCCTCCCCTCCCCTCCATCGTCCCCTCCCATTTCCCTTCCTCTTCCCCTTCCAAGCCTCCCTAGTCGTTTCCCCCTCCAGCCCACCCCAACACTCCCCTCCCCTCCCCTCCCCTCCCAGTGACATCGAGAGCAACCGGGAGTGCCACTGCCCACACTACCTCTCTCTCTCTCTCTCTCTCTCTCTCTCTCTCTCTCTCAAGTTAGGGTGTCTCTACGTCAAACTGTCCCGTGCACTATCATGGGTGTATGCTTAAGAAGACATAAGTATAACTGTGTGTGTGTGTGTGTGTGTGTGTGTGTGTGTGTGTGTGTGTGTGTGTGTGTGTGTGTGTGTGTGTGTGTGCATTGATGACAAGGCAATTCCTAAACCAACCAACATCTCCTTCAACACCACTCCCAAGGTCACTGCAACCCCCCCCCATTACCTCACCTATCCCGACCATAATCCTCCTTTCCTTTCCTCTCTTCTCTTCTCTCCTCTTCTTTCCTTTACTCTCTCCTACTTAAATTATCATCTCCCCTCTTCTCACCCTTCCTCACCTTAACTCGCCTTACCTCCCTACCCTTGCCTCATTTCATTTCCCCTCTCCTCACTTCTCTCACCATCACTCAACCAAACCTTACCTAACCTCACATCCCCTCACCGTTCCTGACCTCACTTCACTTATGTCAAATTCACTTGCCTCGCCTCACTCCAGTCCCCTAAGCATCACACCCCCTCACCTTTTCTCACCTTACTTCCCTCATTTTGCACTCCTTTCCCTGATCATCCTCCTGAAAAAAGTTACAACCCAGCAATGATTTTCGTCTAGCAAGTTCAGATAAATTTACGACGCCAGGACAGGACAGAGGGGAAGATTCGACAGCCTCCTCGTCCTTCCTGCAAATCACAACAATAATTTACGACAGGGGATAAATCGTAGCCTAAGTGCGTTTGTGCATCCTGGTCCAGTGTAGCGCCTTCAGTTCGACTACGTGCTTTATTGATTTATTTTTACTACTTATACGTGATTTTATTTAACTTTTTGAAGACCCATCTTGTTTTGATGAGGTTCGAAAAATCTCCACAGGTACATAAAATTGTCTGGAGCAAGAAAATGAAAAAATAAGTTATCGGACTGAAGGAGTTAAGGGAGAAAGCTTGTAGTCGAGTGGATGAAGAAGATTATATCCGTCTCGTCCATCTCAAATAGTTCCAAACACACACACACACACACACACACACACAAACACAAACACCAACTGCCTGAAGGGATTATATCTACCCATCACCAGAAAACGTAACATCTTTTGGCATTAAAAAAAGAAAAAAAAAAAGTCCAAACAAGAACGTCTTACTTTTTGCCTCACTTCTCAAGGTCTTTCCTCCTACTCATCCAGGGCGGGCCAAGACGTACCAAAAAAAAAAAAAGGAGAGGGGAAGAGAGTAGGAAAAAAAGCGCAACGAATCCAGTCTTCCTCATTCCTCTTACTGATGCACGCTGATTCATTCTCTCTTACTGATGCACGCTGATTCATTCTCTCTTACTGATGCACACTGATTCATTTTCTCTTTCTGATGCACGCTGATTCATTCTCTCTTACTGATGCACGCTGATTCATTCTCTCTTACTGATGCACGCTGATTCATTCTCTCTTACTGATGCACGCTGATTCATTCTCTCTTACTGATGCACGCTGATTCATTCTCTCTTACTGATGCACGCTGATTCATTCTCTCTTACTGATGCACACTGATTCATTCTCTCTTTCTGATGCACGCTGATTCATTCTCTCTTTCTGATGCACACTGATTCATTCTCTTACTGATGCACGCTGATTGATTCTCTCTTACTGATGCACGCTGATTCATTCTACCTTCTCTTATTAACCCCTCTGGTATAGAAACGCCTTATATTTTACTCGCGCTACTGCCAAAGGTTGGGCTAATAGTGTGTGATTTCCTACGACACTGAGAGACGGTATTCTATAGTTCCAGTATTAGCAGAGAAGGACAGATAGGTAGATAGATAGACAGATAGATAGATGGATAGATAGACAGAGATACAGAGATGGAAAAAGACAGACATACAGACAGACAACTGGATGGGCAGGCAGCAATGTATACATACATACATACACAGACACTGATAAGCGTGTGCGTGCCTTTGTCTTAGGATACAAGGGGGACTGTAAGTGGATATGGAAAATTATTTCTATATATGCGTATGTATTTGTGTCTACGTATGTATGTATTTAAATGTGTATGTATGTGTGTGGATTTGTGCTGTGTGAGTATGTGTGTACTGATACTGTGTATGTGTGTGTATTTATGTATCTAAGTGTGTGTGTGCATTTGTGTGGAAGTATGTGTACTTGTGTGTAAGTAGGTGTATCTGTGTGTAAGTAGGTGTATGTATGTGTGTGTGTAAGTATGTGTATGTATGTGTGTGTGTATGTGTATGTATTTATGTGTGTACGTCTACCACCTAGATCACCAACACATGAAAACATCAAACGAGAAGCGCAAACAAATTCAATAAAATGTTATTTGACTGAGAGAGGTGTGTGGCCGAGGGTGGGATGAATTACTTAGGCCTCTTTATGGCCGCTCACATCTAGCTAAGGTGCTCTACATATCACTGCCTGACACCTACGCATCTCTCTCTCTCTCTCTCTCTCTCTCTCTCTCTCTCTCTCTCTCTCTCCCCTTTTATTAGGCCTCTATGACCGATCACAATCCCTCATGACAAGCTCATCTAGTTGACACCTACGCCTCTCTCTCTCTCTCTCTAATGATCTTGCTTAATTAGGACACTTAGGATCTACCACAACACCATTCAATCTCTGTTCCATTACATTTCCGTCACAGCGGCGTATTCTAAGCTACTGTGTTGATTCCGTAACACTTTTCCCTGAGCGATTTACTCTGGACATTACATCTCCATATGCTACTTCATGTAATCAATGTAAACTACGTCGATGCTTAAAAAAAAAAACACATAAGAGAAATTTCTGGGTATAATACGCTAAATAAATCGATAGAGAGACTAATTTACGAAACCTGTGCTAACTGGGCCAGTAGGCCTATTCTCGTCGGGTGAAGAAGATACCTAACACCTTTCCCTAAGCGATTTAGTTTGTTGAAGACACCTTACTGTCCTTTTCAGTTATATAAATCCTTCCAATCTCGCCCCACTCTGCATAAATGGCGTACAAAAGGATAGTAACCACCCATATTAAAAAACAAATCGATCAGGCACAGGTGTTAGGGAGCTTCCTTAACTGATGAGAATACGAGCTCTGGAATCCGGCCCAGTCCCAGTTCAGTCACCTTGTTCACCTGTGGGAGCGATGAACCAGGTTGAACACATGTCACTCAACACCTGCGTCATAAGAAAGTGGGAGTAACGGAGTCCTTGGGTTGTATTCTCGGAGGTTAAGATAAGATCCCTGACACCTCTTCTTTACCGATTTATTTTTTGGATACGACTGGATAATATCGTTTTGTACGTTGTTTCTGCAGGGTATGGTGATGCTTGGATGATTTAAGTAACACAGAACACGCCAAGGTGTAGTAATAAGCAAAATAAATCGCTTAGGAAAAGATGTTAGGGAGCTTCCTTAATCAACGAGAATACGGGGGCAAGTCTAGAGAACCTGCTGAACCTGGCCCTAATTGATATAATGGAATATAATACCACGTTCACCGACATGGAAGAGCAGCAGGAGAAGGCGTGTGATTTTTGAGGTCATCTGGGCTAAAATGTGTGGGTGTGAGACGTAGAAGTTGGGGGTAGAAGAGGGAAAACGGGAAAATAAAAAAATGGGAGTGAAAGACAAACATGTAAAGCTATTACAGTAGAGAGATCAAGAGATAGATATATATAGACAGATACTGGTAGATCGATAGATACATGGATAGATATGGTAAACAGATAGACGGATACAGACACGGACAGCCAGGCAGACAGATATATATATATATATATATATGAGAGAGAGTGAGAGAGAGAGAGAGAGAGAGAGGCGACCTTGCAACATCCCTCAACATGGTCAGGTCTAGGGCGGGGGTACAGTCAACACACCTGCAGCCCTACCCAACATTAATTCAGTAAATGATTTATCCTTTATTGGATTAGCAGCCTTAGTTCTCTCTCTCTCTCTCTCTCTCTCTCTCTCTCTCTCTCTCTCTCTCTCTCTCTCGATCTTGATCAGTTCATCCATTCATCCATCCATCTATCTATTTTTATCTGTCAATCGTCAACCAATATCACCTATCTATATATCTACCTATTTACTTAGCTAACTATATCTATAAATCTGTCACTGTTTTCTCAAAATGCCTGCAACCCTGGCCAACATTACGAGAAAGAAATATGCTGAAGGGTGACAAGGGGAAATAAAGGAAGGAAGGAATAATGACTGGTATAAAGATGGAAGAAAGAAAGGAAGGATGGGTGAAAAAAGGGAGGGAGGAGAAAGGGGAAAAGATGGAAGGAAAGAAGAATGGTGTAAAAGATGGAAGAAAGAATGGAAGGGAAAAAAGGAGGAAGGAGGAGCGAAAAAAGGAAGGGAGGTAGGAAGGAAGACAGGAAGGAAGGAAATGACAAAAGAGCAAAGGAAGTGAGGGAATGAAGAAGTGAAGGAGGAAGGAAAAAAAAGGGTGAATGAAGGAGGTAAATTAAGGACACACACACACACACACACACACACACACACACACACACACACACACACACACACACACACCATAAACTCCCCCACAAGCCAAGTCAACGCCCTCACTCCTCCTACTCCTTCCTTCCTTTTTTCTTCCTTCATTCCTTATTTCTCTCATTCCATATACTTTCTCTCTCTCTCTCTCTCTCTCTCTCTCTCTCTCTCCTTAAGTATTGTTATATTCCCTTACTTCCTTTATTCTTTCCTTCATCCTTCTTCGCTATAATTTATTCCTCCATCTTATTTCCTTCATCTTCTTCTTTCACTGTAATTTCTCATTTTTTAATTCAATCATTTCTTCTACTTCCTTCACTTCTTCCTCCCTCCATTCTTTCACTCCTTCCACTCTAGTCTCCCTAACCATACTTCTTCCTTTTCATTCAATTTTTCAGGAGCAGAAAGAGCGAACAGGAAAGAATGGATGAATGAATGAAAGAAGTGTATCAACAATGGAAAGTGATGGAGAGGATGTGCTTGAGTGAAGGACGGAAGGAAGGAGAGAATAAAGATGGAAGAAATTATTATATTTTTAAATCACGGACACTCTGCATAAATAACAGTGAAGAGATTATTAACCCACTCATAGTCGCATCTACTCTTGTATTTACTTCAATCAGCTTCAGACGATTTTATTCAGCTAAAAGGGAATTATAAGAGAAGACCCGCATTATCACTGCTCCCTAACACCTCTTCCTAAGCGATTTATTTTACTTTCCCTACGAGGCTATCTTTCTTTTTGTGTCACGTAAATCATTCAAATACCACCATACTCGGCAATTACAGCATAGAAACTGATATTAGCCAGCCGTATCCAAAAGTAAATCGCTAAGGAAAAGGCGCTAGGGAGTCTCCTCAACGGACGAGAATACGGACCAAAGCCTCCCAAGACCACGAGAAAAAGGTCCAACGTCTAAGGAGATTCCGTAATTCCTCTTCCTTGGCAATTTATTCTTCGCATGACACCTCACATGACACCTCAGTAGCCTCTCAATTTAAAATTATATAAACTGGTAAATGTAAAGGAATGTAAAATAAATCGCTCAGGAAGAGGAGCTACGAAATCACCTATATCACTTAGAATACTGCCCTGCGCATCAACGTGAACAAAGGAGCAAGGGAGGTAAACATGAAGAACAGGTGAGAAAATGAGGTTAAGAGATGAGTCATAAAGGTGAGTGAACGATGTGAACAGGGCTCCATAATTGTGTGTGTGTGTGTGTGTGTGTGTGTGTTCTTACCTTTCTAATCATCCTACTTTTAACCCCATCAGTGCCAGGACGTAACATTTTTCTTATACGGTATAGGGGTAACAAGAGATTATTTCACTTAATTTAGAAGATATCCCTGTTAGTAAAGGGGTTAACTGAGGCAATTTCTAACACCTGCAGTTCCAAATCCTCTCTTTAAGCTGAGTAAAATCGTCGAGATAATTAAAATCGTCTGGAAATAGCAAGAATAAAGGTCATGACATAGTCGGACTGAAGGGGTTGGCAACTTCAATACGACGACGCATTTTTCTATGTTATTCTTGTTAACACCTGACGATTGTATTCAAGAAGGGAAAGACGCCTTGTAACTACTCAAGACGTCGACGGAGACAATATCCAACTCCCTTTTGTTCCCTCTAAAACGATCTTATTAACTTAGGAATGAGTTCATGTACTGAAAGGGTTAACTGAGGCTGTATCCAAGCATTAAAGCTAGAAAAGTGTCCTCTAACTTGAATAAAACCGTTTGGATATAAAAACGAGGTATAAAACACGTCCTCGGGTTGATGGTGTTACATTAACTTCTTCCTCTACCCAAAGACTCTCCTTTTTTCTTTTCTTCTTCTTTTCTCTTTATTTCACGCCTCTTTATTTTGCTTTTATTTTTCTACTCTATCCCTTGTATTTTTCTTCGCTTCATCTATTTTAACTTCGCTTAGATGATCTTCTTTCTCCATTTCTTCCAACTCTTAAATATCTTTCCTCCTACAGTTCAATTCTCTAACATTTGCCTTTTCTCCAATCCTTACTTTGTTTATTTAATTTGCTCTTTTCCTTACTCTTCATCTACTAAAGTTTGCTCTTTTCACAAACCTAAACCTGCTAAAATTTCTCCTCTCCTTCAGCTCTTAATCTACCTACTTCTCTTTCCTCCAACTCTTAATCTACTTACTTCTCTTTCCTCCAGCTCTTAATCTACTTAAATTTGCTGTTTCCTCCAGCTCTTAATCTACTTAAATTTGCTCTTTCCTCCAGTTCTTCCCTCTCTCCAATTCTCGTCGACCCCAGGAGCCTACCAACCAGCTGTTCCACATTGACAACCACATCCACCATCGCTTCTTACGGCTACCAAACCACTCACTTTAACCACAACCCCCTTCCCACTCGCCCCCCACTCCCTTCCCCTTCACCGTACCCCCTTACACATACATACACAAGAAGCAACCGGGTTACACATACGTTAGTACGAACACGAAATGCAAACATGATACAAATTAACAGACAAGAAATTAATACACATGTACACAACAAAAGTTAAATCAACAGGCGCACACACGCGCACACACACACACACACACACACACACACACACACACACACACACACACGAGTAGGAGGGGCAGTGATTTTCGTGAGAGGGCCATAAAAGCCTCGACTACATCAGCCCACCTCTGTGTCAATAAAGGAAATTAGCTGGCTCGCTAATCTCTTCCTTCCTTCCTTCCCTTCTTCCTTCCTAGCTTCTTTTCTTTCTTCCTTTCTTTCTTACCCTCATTCTTCCCTCCTTTCTCTTTTCATTTATTTATTCAGTCATTCATTTCATTCATTCATTCCTTTCTTTCTTTCCTTCTTTCTCCCTTCCTTCCTTTATTCATTCATTTTCTCCAGGCTTCTTGCTTTCCTCCTTCCTTCTTATATCTTTATTTCTTCCTGTATAAAACAAACACACCACAGGAACGCAGCGTTGTATCAGCTCAAATCAAAGGCATAACTATTCTTGCGTGATGCAGATACATTATTAATATCAGCCCGAATTGGCCTAGGCACGCTGCATGACCTGAGGGAGAGTGACAGCCAGAGTTAACCCTTCCTCATTATAACCAAGTGCGAATCAGGAGTGGGTGTTCGCAGTGAAAAAATCTTCGTGCTATAGTGGTTATGTCTGTGTCTTCGAGTCGCGTACCGTGTGTTGTTTGTGAGTGGACACTGTGGAATATACAGTAACACATGAAAGGACATACTGCCACCAGCCACCTGAAATGTCCGCCAAGGCTGGAATCGATCCCAGCTTTAGGACACAACAAAAGAATGAGAGGTAATCATGGTAACCAGTGAGGCAAACATTATTTCTAGCTCACTAAAACCTTCCATAACATGGAATCACAAGGAAGAGCTCAGAATTTATAACATACGAAAAACGTTCAGCCATTAGTTCCTTCTACCTGTCTGTCTATCTATCTATCTAACTATTTATGCATCTGTTCATCCATTTATCCATTTATTGACCGAAGCCTAATTTAGAGTTCATTTCAAATTAAAATTTCACTTGGCCACTGTTCACACCCTCCCACATCTCTCCATACTCCCTTCCTCTACCTCCACCACCTGCAACTTTAAGTATATCACCTGTAACTATAATTCCATCACCTGTAACTTAACTCCAGCACCTGTAACTCCATCACCAGTATATATTGCTAATTCCACCGCCTGTAACTATAACTCCACCACCTCTTAACTATAACTCCATCACCTGTCTCTATAATTCCATCACCTGTAACTATAACTCCATCACCTGTAACTATAGTCCATTCCAAAGCTGAATTATAGTTACGTGTGATGGTGTCAGAGTGAGGGAGTGTGGACAGGTGTGGAAAGGTGTAAGCCGTGACTAAGCGTAATGCATCGACGAAAAGAACATCACATTCATTCTGTCCCTCCTCGGTAACAACCTCTCCACTCAACAACCCTCCTCATAATACTCTTTTCGTATTAGCTCCTTTACTTAGAGGATAAACGTATATATTTTAGTCTCCCTTTCTTAAACGATTTTTTTTTTTCCGACATGGAGGGGTTGGATATGGATTTTTTTTTTATTTTTTACCCTTCCTACAATGAATAAAAAAGTGTGATGGCAGAAATGAAATCTGTATGTGGAGAGAGAGAGAGAGAGAGAATCTATCCCAAGGAGTGTATTCTGAGGCTAAATAAAAACGTTTGGTAACAGTAAGGAAAAAAATGAATGACGCACCTGAGCTAAGCGGAAACACACACACACACACACACACACACACACACACACACACACGCAAACAGTGAACTTCGAGCCCTTATGTTCTCACTAACGCTACTCCCCAATTCGTCACAGCAAAACCCATAATCTTATACTGACGAATGGGGGCGAAACTCTCTCTCTCTCTCTCTCTCTCTCTCTCTCTCTCTCTCTCAGCAGTACAAAACAACAATACAGATAAAAAGAAAACAATCACACTGAATTGGTTCATCTACATTAACTTGACTCGGATTCTCGTTCATTTGCAGTATTATTTCTCGTAACTAAAAGACAAAACATGAAAAAAACACTATCCTATATCCTTCCCACAACATTTTATCATAACAGGCACCAGATTCTAACAGCTCAGCATTCAAGATGGAAAGATGGCAATTTCAGGACAAGTTAGAGGAGAAATTCACCCATATTTAAGTACCACTCTTTTTACAGCTCCGCAATTGACGATGGAAAGATGGCTACTTTAGGCCAAATTGCAGTGGCTATTTTACATTACTGACCGCCTGCAAAAGCACCACCATTACTGACTGAAAATATTGGTCTCATAAACATCCCTCTTGCTCTGGTTCTCACGATTTTTCTTTCTTTTTTGGCAGTTCTTTCGCAGCCTCATCAATCACAGCATTATCTCTTCTTCCCACCGCTGGAGAAAGGAAACTAATGAACAGGTATTTCCTTGAGAGTTAATACTAGCTCGACTGCTCTCTCTCTCTCTCTCTCTCTCTCTCTCTCTCTCTCTCTACACATAGACAGATAGATAGACAGATAGATATAGATACTGATGTATAAACTCCGAAAACTCACATAGTTTTACTGGAAGGAAGGAAGGAAGGAAGTAGATTCGAGTCCTCCATTGCGAAATTATTCAACTAACATGCACCTTTCAATCACAGACACAGACACACACACACACAGTTTTAATATACGCTCGCTGTTAGCAGCTATAAAAGACTGATCAAAAGCAGGATAAAGCAGACATTATATGAATATTCCCTGATCGCCGAAGCTTAACTCGAGTGTTCCCTTGCAGAGTATAAATAAAATGAATAAAAAAAAAACACCTTGTCCAAAGTCGACTGTTCAAACGACGGAATTGAAATATATAAATGAAATAACTATATATTAAAAAGTATTCGATGGAATGTTGGTTGAGTAAAAAAATATAATAAAGAACTACAAACCACCCATAAAACTGCAGTCGAAACCATCCTCATAAAAAAAAAATGAAATAAAAAAAATCCAATAATCTTTCTCAGGAACCAAAAAATATTCTCCCACACTTATTTGATAATAAAAAGAAATTGGAATGTTTTCTTGGCCATAAAACTGAATCAGAGTTCTTTAGTGACTCTTAAGAGGTGAATTCGAACACTTTAAAGTCCTCAAGTAAATAGAATTGCTTTTATATATCTTTACTGTAATTTATGAAGACTTTGAAAAATTCTCTCTCTCTCTCTCTCTCACTAATTTTTAAAGCCTGATAACTGTGCTCCCCCTTCTCTCTCTCTCTCTCTCTCTCTCTCACTAATTTTTAAAGCCTGATAACTGTGCTCCCCCTTCTCTCTCTCTCTCTCTCTCTCTCTCTCTCTCTCTCTCTCTCTCTCTCTCTCTCTCTCTCTCTCTCTCACTAATTTTTAAAGCCTGATAACTGTGCTCCCCCTTCTCTCTCTCTCTCTCTCTCTCTCTCTCTCCGTTTTCTGATTTTTCCCCACCCCCACGCAATTTCTTACGCCCATTTATTCCTCCGTAACCCCCCTCCCCTCTCTCTCTCTCTCTCTCTCTCTCTCTAAATGTGAGTGGCTTATCTTATGGTTTGTGGGAAGCCGTGGGAGTGTGTGGGCCAATCCAGTTAGAGGCACCCTGCAGTGTTTTAAGGGGCTGCAGTCTGTAGGCGTCATCATTACACACACACACACACACAGACGCACACACACACGCACGCATATACACACACGCCTACACATCTATCCTAAAAACAAATTTTGGAGACAACTATGGATATCAGACACAATTAAACATCCACACCCTCAGAATTTCTCACCATACTGTTTTCTGTCATTACGTGTAGACACGTTATCCTCGGCTGTGTGAGTTAGTGCTATATTTAATTTCTACCACTGTTTCTCTGGATTCACTCACACAACTGACACACACATTACAGGGACAGAGGTCTGCATTTTTTGTCGTGTTAGGAAGCTCCCAAGATCATTTCGTTTTTTTTTTTTTTTTTGGTAATTCGTCCTTTGAAATGTGAGATTTTAATGGCCTGAACCTCTCTCTCTCTCTCTCTCTCTCTCTCTCTCTCTCTCTCTCTTTCCATGAAACGTATACAGACTCTTGTACTATATTTATGACAATGATGTTAACATTAAGAAAATACAACAAGCAAGGTAAATACTAGACCCTTCATTATGATTACGAAAATTATATTTCACATTTGTTACCTCCAGATGATTTTATTTTAATTCTGAAAACGTTCTTGCAGTGAATGGGTGAAAAACAATCAACATGAAACTTTTCCAATCTGACAGGGTTCTCCATAGCTAAGCTAGACACTATTCAAAGGGAGCATACCTCCGCCAACGCCATTAGAATTTATAATTAACTGCTTTAATTCCTCTTTCCTACCAGACGGATACTTTAACGATCTCACATAGTCGTTTAAATCTACGGTCTTAGTCTGCATATCGTTCCGCCAACACCAATACAGTATATGATTCCCGCATCCGGATCCGGATTCACCTAATCTTATCAACTTTTCCTTGATCTATTGCCCATCTATTCACCACATTTCACTGAAATCCGATAACTACTTTCTGAGATATCTTGTAGACAAACAAACAAAAACAGACAAAGGTGAATACATACTCTCCATCCAACTTCGTTGGCGGAGGTAATAAAATCGTTAGGCGGGAGAAAGAATCATAAAAAAAGGCGTCGTCTGAGTGAAAAGGGAAGATGTTATATGCAAAAATAAGTCGTTAAAAAGAGGTGCGACGCCACACAACCCACCCAGTCAACTCCAGTTCTGCCACCACAGCACCCATCCATTCCCACCCCATCATGTCCTACGCCTTCTTGAAAGCACCATTAAAATAAGTGTAGCAGAAGAAGGGTTCAAGTCTGCTTGTTTCCATAACCCCCTTCAGTTCAGCTATGATGGCCAAGTGCAGCAAAACTGGAGACCGGAGGGCAAATTTTACTAGTAACCAAGGGGACTCTTTTCTACCAAATAATAAGGAAATCGAATTTCATGCTAATACGACTTAGTAATCAGGTTATGAGTGGCCTAGTTCCCTCAAATGAAAACAAAACAACCTGTTACAAACAGGACCGCGGGGGCGAGTTGACTAGGCAGGGAGGCGTGGCGGGGGAGACGCTTGAGTGGACTCGTGAGAATGAACTGTGTGTGTACACTGTGTGGGCCTCTCTCGCCTACCCTCCTCACCCTGTAAATCTACAAACCTTTCCTACCACTTTGGTTTGTTCCCACCCCCATTTTTTTTATTTGCTTTGGAGTATTACAGTTTAAAAGTCCGACTACTACTGCTACTATTACTACCACCACTACTACTAATAGTACTGCGGTAGCAGTAGTAGTAGTAGAAGTAGTAGTAGTAGTAGTAGTAGTAGTAGTAATGAATTATAATTATTATAATAACGAAAACAACAAAATTCATCAACATCATCATCATCATCATCATCATAACAAC
>NC_137031.1:41997750-42000250 GCF_032717465.1 Coenobita brevimanus
CCTCACTGAGATGCCATCATTTATATTTTCTCCTGCAAAACGTAATGTCTCGTAGTGAAGGAGTTAAGATCACACATATTTATCTTTGAACCTGACTGAAACTTGCTGGCCAAATATTCACTGTTTGTCCTGTACGACTGAAGTGCGCAGATTACTATACACTGCATCGCTGAAATTTCCTTAACTCCAATTCGTTCTAGGACTGTTTTCTTGTCGGCTTAAGCGGCTCTGTGGCACCTTTTCTTTATTATATATACTCTTTTTACTCTGGTTGGCCTAAAGCTGCCATCTTTCCATTTTCATTGCTGAGTTGTAGCGATACATAAGCAATATAATATTATGTTAATCATGAAGGCGTGATAAAGAAAGGGTGCAGAGCAACACTGCCTTTTTCACTGAGCTGCGTGAAATAAGCTGCAAAAGGACGGAAATCTGGGCCAAGTTAGAGCAAAGTACTATAGTTGACTTCTGCATGCGGGACAAAATTCTTGATTGTTTTCATTCAGAATACGTCTATGTTAACAGGATTAATATAACATCGAGGGCAGTATCAGGATGCAATATGAAAAATTTGCTGGTACGTAAAACGTGCTAAAAAAAAAAAAAAAAAAAATCCAATTGCATACCACCCCTACAGAACTACCAGGTATATTAGCCCCTTCAGCCTAGGACGTACAGTATTTTTCATTTCCTTCGTGCTACTTTCAGACAATAACATTCAGATCAGGAGAAAGCTTTGGAACTGAATGGGTTAGATATGGCCTTAAAAAATCGTAATATTAAATTAGGTTAGGGTACATGAAGTCAGGTCAGGTCAGGTCAGGTTAGTTTAGACTGGGTTAGGTTAGTAGGTGCGTGCTGTTACATGTAAATAAGGCAATGTAACAATGTGTTCCATCCCCTCCCACACCGCCGAGGTCACACGTTAGGAAGCAAGGTCAGAGCAGGAACCATGAACTCTTGCTTCCCAAACACACACTCTCACTTCTTGCCCTTTCACCTGGCCTTTTTATTTCCTTCAGTGCTAGGGATGTCTCTTAACACATTTACTACATCTATCGCTGTTCATTCTTGCTAACTCCAGGCGATTCTATTCAGCTTCGGAAAATCCCAGTACACTAAAAGGCCTAATGATGGCTTTATCCTGAATCGTCTGAATATTGTTATGGGAGTGTATATTACGGTGCACTCTTAACCCTTAATTAATCACTAAAAGGGATAAGGTAAAGCTCAAGAAAACTAACAGCTTTACTGTACACTAAAGCATACACACAACAAAGAAGAAACCAGGATTCGTTTTCCAAAAAGGGAATTCATATAGGCCTCAGAATACAAATATTTTTTACCTAACCAGAATACACTCAGGGAAGGCTAAGCACTCACAAAGCTCGAGAAAACTCGGAGTCTTTGGTGATATAATCCAGATATAAATCTATCTATCTATCTATCTATAGCCCGACGCCCTAATCCCGCAAAGGGTGGCCGCAGACAAAACGCCTCCAGGTCACTCTGTCACCCACCATTTGACTCCCCTCCCCCCAACTCACCCCCCCCTCCCTCATATACCTCTCAACTCCATCCCTATAAATTGAGGAGTGTACCAAAAATGGGAATTGGTGCACAAAGTGTGTTTTGTAATCAGAGTCACGTAATGAGTAATGTGAAAATATGAGGAAAAGCGCAACAGAATGTGACAAAAGTGTAACGTGACTGTAAGTGACAAAATGCGTGAAAAAGTGTACATATGACAAAAGTGAATAAATGTGTACAAATGTGAACAAATATGTACAAATGTGTCTCTCTCAGATTGTCCTCGAGCTTATAAAGCAGACTTACTCAGCCTCTCTCGGTTAACTAACCACTTTAGTCTGTTTGATTGACCTGTGCAGCTGAGATGTATGGGACAAGCAGGGTGTGTTTGATGCACGGCTACTGATTGGCCGTCGATGATGTCATTGAAGTAAATGCAGGTAAGTATTGTTGTCCAACATGCGGACGTACAGTAGGTGTACACCGTCGGTGGATATTGTAGCGCAACATGCGGACATAGGTGTACTGTACACCGTGCGTGGATGTAGTGCAACATGCGGACGTGGATGTACACCGTGGGTGGATAATTTATTTCAAACGTCACTCATCGTTTTATGAAACTTTATAATCAGCTTTAATTTTCTTTGATAAACTTTTAAAGCTAATTTTGACCTCTTCAGCTTCTGAAAGTATTCCATATTTAATCTGGCAGCTTGTATTGAAGGCAGTTTAAAAATCTAAAAATATATGTGTTAAAATAGAGAGGTGTAGATTTAAATCATCGACGGCCAATCAGCAGCTGCGATTCAAACACACCCTACTCAGCCCATGCATCTCAGATGCACAGGTCAATCTAACAGACTATAGGCTTTCTTAAGTGCAATCTCCAGCCACTTATAAACAATAGAGGCACCTGCTACCAATGGGAGCCTTACACATTTACATAAACCAATGGCGTGCCGCTAAGAAA
>NC_137031.1:42002750-42010250 GCF_032717465.1 Coenobita brevimanus
GTTTGGTCTAACCTGACGAAGATCCCTAACACCTTTCAGCTCAGTTGATGGCCAAGCAGACAGACTGGTGGGCTTATTTGACTTGTAACCAAGGAGACTCATTAATACCTCATACCTAAAGGTCATCGAACTTCATGTACCGTATCCATAACTACGTAATGTTGTGCTGATGACCAACTATAGTCGAATTGGAGGGCTGATTTGACTGGTTACCAAGGAGGCTCGTTCCCTCCTCACAACTAAATATAGGCTAATCGAATTTCATGTGGGCCTATACATGACTAAAGTTGATGGAGTGGTTCATTTCCGTCAGATGAAAACATTCTGATAAAGACCCCAGGGGAATGACTTTTTTGGGGGGTCTAATCCCTCCAGTCCGAATAATAATAATAATAATATTAATAATAATAATAATAAATCTTGAAGTAAATATAATGGTCTGAAAATACCGGAAATTGAATATGAAATACTGTACGTCACCGGACTGACGAGATGAAAGTCTCTCTCTCTCTCTCTCTCTCTCTCTCTCTCTCTCTCTCTCTCTCCAGTGCCTTACAATAACATACTGAGGAGGTCTCAAAAATGAGGATTATGGAAACGCGTGAATCTCCGCAGATGTCGGCAGTCAAGCGCGGAAGGCAGTCGTGCATACCCAATCCAACAGTCGTCACAATAGCACAACAGAACAACAGGAGGGAGGCAACAGGATAGAGACAAAGCAACTAGAGTGAGGTAACAGGGCAAGAGGAGAGAGGCAGACAACAGGTGGGAGGTGGGCGAAAACAGAAGCAACAAAGTAAGGTTTGCATGAGAATAAATAACAGAAAGTGGATGATAAGGGAAGTAACAGAGGTACAGGAGTAACAGGAGGGAGACTAACAGAACAAGAGGAGGAATGCAACAGGTAGGAGGTAACAGGGCAACAGGAGCGAATATAAAAATAAGGCAAAACTGAAGTAATAACACAAAGATAGTATGAGAAAAATTAAAGGGAAAGCAACAGCAGACTGGTAACACTGCGACAGGAGAACAAACGAAGAAGCAAATAACAAGATTGACAACAGAATAACAGGTGCTTTTTTTTTTTTTTTTTTTTTTTTGCTAATCCCGTATTTTCCCGAATTTCCCCCAACCCCATGTCCCTCTTAAAACCGTATAATCTTTACGAACCCCACCTTATTTCCCAAACCTCAATTATTTCCCAACCCCGCATTACTTTCCTCAACCCCTTTTCCGCCCCCAGTCCCACCCCTCAACCCCCATTTTTATCAACCCTGCATTTACCCCCAAACCTCATCTCTTTTCTCACTCGTATTTTTCCTTCATCCCATTTTTCCTCTCTCTCTCTCTCTCTCTCTCTCATATTTTTCCCCCACGCCCACATTTTTTTCAAAGCTTATATTTTGTCCTAACCGCGTATTTTTCCCCTGCATCACGTCCATAAACACCTTTCACAACACAGCTTTCCTTCCAATACCTCCATCATCCCCTTTCCTCCTAGCACCTCATCCTCCTTTCCTTCCCTCCGGCTCCTCCCTCCCGTCTCCTCTCCTCACTAGCTCCTCCCTCCATCTTTCCTTCTCTCTCCCTCCAACGTTTCCCTCCTTTCCTTTATCACTTCCCTTATTTCCTTCCTTCTTGCAACTGCTTTCCTCCATCAGCCTCCCTTCTCTCCACTGCTCCTCTTAACCTCTTCCCTAAGTTCATTCCCTCCACCACTTTGATCCTTTTCTCATTCCCTCCACCACACCTTCCATCCTTTTCTCATTCCCTTCATTACACCTTCCCTCCATCTCTCATTCCCTCCACCACTTCCTTTTCTTATTTCCTCCACCACACCTTCCCTCCAACACTTCCTTCCTTCCCTGGAGCACTTTTCATTTGGTCATTTTCTTTTTATTTTCATTAAAAAAAAAAAAAAAACATGGTCCCTCCTTCCCTTCACCTGTTCCCTCCATTATTTCCCCATCCTCGGCCTAACCACCGCCTCTCCTGGACTATTCTCTCTTGCCTCCACCACTGCCTGTCTTATCCATTGTTCTTCCTCCCCTCCCCCTTTCCCCTCCCCGTCTCCCTCTCCTTCCCATTCCTCCACACGCCCCGCCCCGCCATTTCACCGGAAGTTGACAATAGCAATTACACCCGCCCTGACAGCCGCCTTAGCGCCAACACTTGCCGATGTGCTACTGATGACACACCTTAGCTTTTGACAACCACAAATTATCGATAAGACCAACAGCTTCTTCGTCAACAATCCATAATCAATCAGCTCTTAGTTCATCATCATCATCATCATCATCATCATCATCATGTTCATATTATCCACCCCATTTATTACTGAGACACATCACTCATTACCTTTATACATTACATACATAATAATCTCTACCCACTCAAACACCTGATTAATTTTACCCATTCCTTTCCATACCCTAATTTTTGGGAAGCAACTGTCGATGTGGCAATGACAAGTCGAGATTTTTTTCCCTCACTATGATTTTGCATTTAAATTTATTCAGGGTAACACCAGGTTATTAAATCCAAGTCAAGAAGAAGCTCGAAGAATTAAATGGTTAATGGGATATATACAGAACCACTACAATTCTTAAAGTTACCCCCCAAAAATAAGAATCGTCTGAACACAGCAACAAAAATTGTAAAGGAAATACAAAATATATCAACTCTGTAAATTCTATGACCATCAGCTTTTGGAATTCTGTCATTGAGAACGATTATTATTATTTCTACTACTGCTACTACTACAATTATTATTATTATTATTATTACTATCATTATGTTTTTACCATTATTTACGAGTACTTTCTCCCCTGACGATCTTATTCAGTTCGCAGTTGTAAATGAATTCACAGCCCCACGGAAGGGCAAGGAGGAGGAAAACTCTCTCTCTCTCTCTCTCGTTTCCATCACTTCCTAATAACGTTAAGTAACACGGAGGTACAGGATGAAATAACTCGCCCCCTCTCTCGCTCTCACACACAAACACAAAACATCAATCACACTATCATCCATTCACTCAGCGAGCTTTTAAAACACCCCGCAAATCCTTTTAACCAGGGGACGCGCACATTTAAATGCCCAGCCGACCGCCATCACCAAACCAATTGTAAACATTCCACTCACGCAACTTTAAATCGAAAAATACCACTACTCACCTTGAAATATACAGTTGATATAAACACAGCGGCTTCTATATGTTGTTCTTAAGATATTCCATGCAAGCAAGGGGACTGAGGGCCGATGTAGCGATAATTAAGGACGAAATAATGACGAAATCAAGCACAATAACCTTCCCCTCTAAACTCACGCTGCCGACTAAATATGCTACGGGGCCGCCCAGCATCCCCCACGGGTTCCCAACATTTCTCTGTTTTTTTCTCCTGTGCGTCACTTTCTCGTCGCTCTATTGTATTTATCGTATTTATCTGGCGAAGATAACGTTGTGATAATTATATTTAGTTGCTCCCTGACGCCAGACCTGGGTTATTATTTGAATTCGGGAATATTAGCAAATGTTTGGATAGGGTGGCAATTTTACGATGTGCCGATTCTTTTTTTTTTTCCGTATGTGTTCGTTATTTTTCTTTTTTCGTAATCGTTTCTATCACAACATCTTAAGTAACACGGAAGTAAAAGATACATGAATTACCTCCCTTCGCTCCTCTCTCTCTCTCTCTCTCTCTCTCTCCTACAAAGAGACAGCTGCACAGAAGAAAGAGACGAATGAGACGTGAATTATAAAAAAAAAATGGAAAATGAAAAAGCGTACATTAAGGGGGAATGAAAAATGACGACAACACAGGGCCATAAATCCCAAGCAGTGACAAGAAATGGTCATTGGCTTGGAGGAGGAGATCACCACCACCACCACCACCTACAACAACAACAACAACAACACTAATAATGAAAAGAACAACAATAACAAGACCAATTATAACAATAACAACAAAAACAACTAAAGCAGCAGCAGCATCAACAATAAGAAAAAGCAAAAAAAAATCAACAACTACAAAGGCAAGAAACGCCAACAAAAAATGATGGAAAAAATAAAAGGCAATCAGCAAGAACAAGAGATTAAAACCACCCCCAACAGAGACAAAAAGGAAAGCATCAATGGGTAAAAACACAAGACTACAACCAGCAGCAAAAAGAGGGTGTCATTAGTAAACCAGGCTACTTGAACCCCTTTACTACCAGAACATCTCTTTTTGTTATTAATCACACTTTTTTTTTTCAGGGCTTGTCGTTGAGAAGGGGTTATAAACTACTTCTTTTCTAATTAGGGTCTTTGAAAACTATTTTATTCAACTTAGGAACTGTTCAGAATTTATCGCAGAGAAGAGGGAAGTACAAAATGTCTTTTTTCATTTTTTTTTTTTTAACTTTAACTACAGTACCACAAGGCTAATTATTGAACTTAGGAATGGTTTCTCTCGTACGGAAGCGGACGTAACTATTTCTATATACATTCCTTCACTACAGCCGCAAATCTCTTACGCCCTGAAATACGGGTGACGTCTTTTGTCTGTCTTCGCCCTACCTGCAAACGATTCAATATGGAATAACCTGTGGCAGGAAAGGAGTAAATGGGAGCTTCATCTAACACTTTAAAAAAATAAAATAAAATACTATAACCTGCATAAAATTGTGGGATGATTAAAATAAGTAATCTGAATAAAAACAGTGTGACGGCAGCACGACTGAAGGACGCCACCATATTGAGAGAATAAAGGTTAACGAGCAGGTAAAGAAAGATTATTAGGAAAGAATCTTACCCAACATGTAAGGCATTTGGAGAAGACGGAAAAGTCAAAGTCACAGTAAAAGTCAAGAAGTAAGAAAAGCAACAATGAAAAACAGGATCCTAAACTTAGAAACACTTAAAAACATGCTGAGTCTCCATCCCCTTAGGTAAGCGAGGGTGGCCACAACAAATCAGGGTGCAATAAGACAACTGGGGGACCGGGGTGCGGGCCATTACCGGTACAGTGCTTGGGGTTCTTGCTCAAGCGGTACACTCCCCCCTTTCCTGCACCACGGGCCAGTTGCATGCACTCCCGGGGCTTGTTGAGATGCTGCAACCTTCCACGTAATATAGGGTGACGTGTGTGTGTGTGTGTGTGTGTGTGTGTGTACTAAAACAAGCGTCTATGTACCGTGAGCTGGATTATTATTCTATTAAGACTCCCCAGATTTGCGAGATTAATTATACGATACCCACTTCTTTACTGGTTTTCACACTGGCCGTAACCGCAATACCAAATATGTATTCCATTAGACAATAAAAAACTACCGGAGAAAAAAAAGAAAAAGAAAAAAGAATAAGTTTTGATTTTTGCATAGGACAAAAACTGACAACTTTTAATTTCTTCACACTACCGCCAGATTCATTCACCTAACGGGTTGTGTTAAGTGACATGGTAGCCAATTTGTACACTTTCTCCAATGTGCTTTGCTGAGATTTATGTTTAATTTTCATACTTTTCGAATGTATTACTTTCGTACGTAATACTTACTGGGTTAGGTCTAAGACGCAGGCACATCAACGGTGTACGGAACCTATGGCAGGACTTCAAAAAGGCAGTTACTTTGCTGCGGTCGACGAGTCTGCTACTTCAGGCAATCCGGAACACAAAAAATTAGGCTTGACTGCTTTGTTTTCACACGACATCGTAATTCAACTCACCGATTTTGCCAACCCATTGGACAGAAACTTTCTACCCATGAGAAGTGCCGTCACCGCCACTCCACATCAATCGTCTCACACACCACTAATAAGACCCTTCATGCTGCTTTCAATCTCGAGGCCAATAACACAAGTGACTTATCTTCAGGCCATCACAAACGAGCATGTCCTTCCCCCCTTCTCGAGTGACTCTCTCTCTCTCTCACACACACACACACACACACACACACACACACACACACACACACACACACACACACACACACACACACATTCCCTGACGCCCCTGGAGGTATACTGGTCGCTGGAGGTCTTGAGGTGGCCGCAGGAACTCTCTACTAGGAGGGTGTATTTAACTTCGGAGATAGAGAGGGAAGACAGGGAGAAAGAGAGGGGGGCAGGAGTAGGAGGGGGAAAGAGGGGAAGGGGAGGAGGGGAAAGTGAGGAAAGTGGGAGGGAGGAAACATGCGGCAGGTGGAAAAGGGAGGGGGCAGAGGTGAACGGGAAGAGGGGAGGAGGGGAAAGTAAGGAGGGTGTAAGAGAGGTACAGAAGGGAAGGCAGGTGGGAGAGGAGCAGGCAGAGGTCAAAGGAGAGAGGGTGGAAAGGACAAGTGGGGAGAATGTGAGGGAGGGAGGGGTAGGTAGGTGGGAGAGGAAGGGGGCAAAGGAGAATGGGAAGAGAGGAATGCACAAACACGGCAACGAAAATAAAGGAACAGAAGAAGATATGTGAAGGAATTGGGGGATTTTTTTTTTTTTTTTTTTTTTTGAGGAGGGGGGGCTAGATATACACTCACTCCCCCACCCACCCTGCTCCTTTCCTCTGTCCAAACTTTTCTTCCCGGCAACAACACTGATAAACCACTAAACACTCGCAGAACACACTACGCTTATTACCTTCTCTCCAGTTTCATAGGTACGTTTAAGGGAATTAGGAAGAGTATTTTTTAAAACAACAATTTTCCATTCCTCCCTCTCCCTACTCTTCCCAGCTCACTACCTATTCTTCCAGCATCACCTCTCTCATTATTCCTCATTTCCTTCCCTCCTCTGACTCCTCTCCCCGTAGCCTACCATCTCTCACTATCCCACTTGACAAAATCTCTCAACACCCTTCCCCCCCAGCCTTTACCAGTCAGCTCACTCCCCATCCCCTCCCATCCCCCATCTCACAACCCTATCTTCCACTCCCCCTCCCCCATATCTCCCCAACAGCAATACCCAATCTGTGTCTACACATTCACAAAACTCACAAAACTCTTGACCTTCTCATCGTAGTCACAGGCACAGGGTATATGAGGAGAAAAACATGAAACTTTCTAAGGGGAAGGGCACACTTTTACTGTAATATTCTCTCCAACCCTCCCGATATCATTCCCCACATCTTCCCCTTCTCCCTCTCCATCTCACTATCTTTCCCCCCCTCACCTCATTCCCACCCCCCTCACATATCACACATCGCTATCTTTCCCCCCCTCATCTCACTTCTATCCCCCCTTCATCCATCCATCCCATCTTACTCCTCACCCCTACAACCCAACCTCACCCGCAACTTCACCCCCGTCCCAGCAACAATACCCAACCTGTCACTAAACACACTCGTAAAACACACAGCACACTCGCCCCTCTCGGTGTATTGACAGGCACAGTTTGGGTATTCTAACTGCTGCTCTCTTTACCCACGAAAAGTACACTCAGTCGAACTTTCACCACTTTCAGTCCCAGATACACGGGTAAGAATGCAATTAATCTTGGCAAGTTTTCATAAGAGATAAGTTTACACGTGAGTATTATCG
>NC_137031.1:42015250-42195250 GCF_032717465.1 Coenobita brevimanus
TAGCGGTAGCAAGGTGTGACCGCAAGAGGACCTACAATGACCCTTCCTTACGCAAACATGACGCAAATTACGCTACTTAGCCTTATCTACCCGGGCCATCTATTACGCATTTTTCTTCGGTGCGAGGGGAGGGGTGGATCGGGTATAAGGGTCGAGAAGCCATTGCACTATCCTGCTTACTGGTGTATTATTATTATTATTATTATTATTATTATTATTATTATTATTATTATTACTGTTGATATTACTCATGTTTTTGGAGGATACGGGGTGGCAACTTGGGTCAAGCAATCATTTTTCCGTAATTACCTTTCTCTTGACTGTGTTTTTTCTTTTATCAACATTATTTTTTTTTCTTTTCTGCGTCGTGGGAGAATCAAGAATGCCAGTCGAGGAAATATTGTCACTTATTTTCTACCAGCTCTTCTTTTTCTCCTCTCTTCGTAACCCCTCACCTCCCTTTCCTCCCTTTTTCCTTCTTCCCAATTTCTCCTTTAGATTTTCTTTCATCATCTCTCTTCATCCTCCTTCCTCTTCCTTTTTTATTCATCCTTTTTTCCCTTCCTTTCCCTCTTTTTTAATCCTTCCTTCCCCTTCTTTTTTTCTTCATTCTCCTCTATCTTCTCTTCATCTTTCCTTCTCCACCTTTTCTCCTTTTTAATCTTTCTTTGCTCTGTTTTCTCCCTCCATCTTTCAGTCCCCTCCTTCTCTCTTTATTCATTATTGTTAATTTTCTACATCCTTCGCTCCCCCAAACTTCCTACTATTCCTTTTCTCCATCCTTCTTTTCTTGTAACTTCCTATCCTGCCATCTCTCCACCTTTCTCTCCTTTTTCTTCTTCTTCTTCCATCTCTCCATCCTGTTTTCTGTATTTCCAGTTATCTCCAACTTCTCTCTCTCCTCCTCCTCCCTCCCCACCCTCTACTCGACTTCTCCCCTGCGATGTGATGTGATGTGATGTGATGTGAACGCTCGGGTATCTGTTTTGATTTCAGCTACTGTCGACTGTGATGTCACCTGAGTGCCCCACTGATTACAGGTGTGTGTGTGTGTGTGTGTGTGTGTGTGTGTGTGTGTGTGTGTGTGTGTGTGTGTGTGTGTGTGTGTGTGTGTGTGTGTGTGTGTGTGTGTGAGAGAGAGAGAGAGAGAGAGAGAGAGAGAGACAGAGAGAGAGAGAGAGAGAGAGAGAGAGAGAGAAACATACCGTATAATAACAGAACCGGGTGAAAAAAATCAGATGCAGAAAACGGAAGAGAGGAATCAAGGCTAATTATTAAAAAAAAGAAGAGATACACACCAGAGCTAACTTAATTAAGAGGAAAATGAGTAAGTGGGGTGGGGGTAAGGGTAAATGGCCTGAAGTGCAAATGGGACGAATCAGAAGGAAATAGGGATAGGGGAAAAAAGTAGAGGAGAATCAATCAATCTATCTATCTATCTATAGCCCGACGCCCTAATCCTGCAAAGGGTGGCCGCAGACAAAACGCCTCCAAGTCGCGGTCACCCACCATTTGACTACCCTCCCCCCAGTTCACCCCCCCTCCCTCATATACCTCTCAACTCCATCCCTCCACCTCATCCTCGGTCTATCCCTCCCTCTCCTTCCCTCCACCTCACCTACATACACCCTCTTAGTCAGTCTTTCATTCTCCATTCTCTCCACATGTCCAAACCACCTCAGTGTATTTCTCCTAATCTTCTCAACCACATCAGTCGAAAAAAAAACAAGAAAAAGTGAGAATGCAGGAAAAGGTACAACAGACTAAGGGGAATACGAATAAAAATAAATCAATGCAGCCCAGCACAAACTTTATCTGTGGAATAAAGGAGGAACAGGAATGAGGGGAGAATTAATGAATAAATACAACAAAACAAATAAAACAGAAAGGAAAGATACAATATATGGAAAAGGAGAAACGGGGAATATAAAAAGGAATCAAAAGAACACAGGTCTCGAAAAAGTGATAGAAAATATATACCCTCACTAGCTTAACTGAGGAAGGAGGAGGACCAGGCCTAACAGAACGAAACAAAATTAAAATGGAAATAACCGATACACAAAACAGAATACGAGAAGGGAAGACACAGAAAAATCGTGGAATATCATTAAAAAAAAAAAAAAAAATACCGGCATAAGTAAGGAAGGAAAAGGACGGGGAAGGTGACGGAAGAAGGAGGGAGTGTGAGGTTGCAACGACACAACACGGATAATGAACACGGTAAATGACCCCCCGACACCTCACTAACGGCACGTAACGACCCAATTACCACCCACACCTTACACGCCCACCGCCCGCCCCTCCTCGATAATAGGCCGGGGATCGGGTGGGAAACTGCGGACACGTCATTCGTCATTTTGTAGCTACACTTAATGTCTTGGGAATCGAAGCCAGGATGCCTCCAGGCCCTGCTGGTTGACCACTGGGACTCGTGCGTGAGGGGAGGAGGGCACCTAGTCTGGCCCTTCCCTACCAACTGCTGGATGTTTTGCTTTAACGTAGCTGCACCCGCGAGTATTGCGGCACTGCTTTCATTAACAACATAAGTTTAAGTAGAGACAGAAGGCAAGGCAGCTGAATAATCACGCGGCAGACATAATAAAATATCTAAGTAGGTACACCTTCCCTCTGCAGAGTTACATCGAGATAGGCGCCAAAATACAGTCACTAAAACATCATTAAACAATACTACAGTACTGATATTCCACACACACACACAAAAACTACACCCTACAGATTCCGTGAAAGAGAACCTGATCTATACAAACAAAACATTCTGGAGTTGGTGCCGTAAAAATAATCGTTTAACGAGGGACCATCGAAGACATTAAATACGTATTGGAACAAGGGATGCGATAAAAATTTTCACATTCTTCGTCCAATGCCTGAGAATGTAAGGCACAGCAACAGTAAACACACCCCGTACTTTTGTTAGTGACTATTATCCTCCTCCTCCTCATCCTTCTCCTCCCTAACCCTGATCCATTCCTCTTATCCTCTATCCTTCCTCCCCTATCCACTTTCTCCACATTTCCAATCATCCTCTAGGCCAACCTTTATATCCCATATCCCCCCTTACCCCTGTCCTCTTACTCTTGATCTTTCTCCCCTACTCCCTTCCTCCGCGTACCTTCTAACCTCCCCTTACCTTTTTCCTCCTCATCATTCCCTCCCCCTTACCCCATTCTCCCCACCCCTTTCCTCCAACTACCTGTCCTTCTCCCCTACTTTTCCTGCATACTTCCTTTTCCTCCCTTACTCATTCCTCCTACCCCGCAAATGCTCCCTTCCCCATCCCCTCTTCCCCTATTCTTCCACCCTCTCATCCTACGCCCCTAACTTCTACAAGCTCTCCAAACAGGGGTGGCGAAAGCAGATATTTTCCGGGCTAGTGTCTTCCCCTACACAAAAGCAATTTTTTTTCCTCTCTCTCTCTCTCTCTCTCTCTCTCTCTCTCTCTCTTTCGCAACGCAGTAGCTTCATTTCGACATATCGACACCGTCTCGGCGTTAATTACCCCAGTATTGTTATTGGCAGGTCACTGAAGAACTCCCACCGGCACCACTACCACCACCACCACACCACCACCACCACCCTTCTGTCATCATTATCACTACCACTGACACCACCATTACCCAACCACCATCAACAACAGCACTAACATCACAATCACCTACGTCATCACCTTCACCAATACAACCACAACTGTTTTACTCATTATCAGTACCATCACTACTACTATCCCTACCACCACCAAGAACCATCATCATCATTATCATCAACACCACTCAGTCACTGCATGAATTCCTCTCTGATTGCAACCCAGCGTCACAATGCAACTTAACACGCAACAAGGTGACGTAATTATAGACGTGCTAAATTATCAAGCTTCTGTTGCAACCTGTTTTTACAACACAATTCTAAGGAGGATTACACTCCAGTATAGCATTTCTCTTTGTCTTTTGTTTTATATATAAATAATATACCGTATATGTGTCATTGATTTGTTTCAGAGACGTAATGGTAGAGGAAATTACACACCTGTCACTATTATGACGTACAGTATTTATGTTAGTGATTGAAAGTTACCTCCACAAGGATTTTATTGGCTCGGGGGGAGGCATATGTACTGAATAGGGTACTGATCAATACATTTACTGCCTCCATTTAATGTATTTCATTTAAGCTGGATAAAATCGCTTGACTGCAGCAAGAAATATACTAGAAATTCTTCCTCGGGATGAATAAGAAGTGACATACAGAAGAACAAATTCACCGATCAAACACGCAAGGAATTTCGCTCCATGAAAACGAAGGAAGATTGCAGTACACCACAAAAGCCATATCTCTTCCTGCTACAACTGAAAACGGACTGTGGAAGAAACTTTGGTGAAAGCGCAGTTCAGTAGCTCATGAATTACGGATATCCCACTTTACACAATTTTCTTTGTTATTTGCATCAAAGTGGAGCAGGTGGTGATGAAAAATTATACGGAGACAGAAGCAGTTTTTAAGATTAGATCGCACTCTTGTTTTTTGTACATGGCCAAGATCCCTAACCCTTTTTAGTTTTAACTGCTGGCCAAATGTAGTCAGACTGCGGGGCTGATCTGAAGAGTAACCAAGGAGACTCATTTCTACCTCATGGCTAACACTCATTGAACTTTAAGCAATCACAACTCGATCTTAGAGCTGAGAGTGACCCAGTTCCAGCAAATGAAAAAATAAATAAATAAATACAGTCCAGTCCTACTACAACAACGTTTTGGTAATAAATCTGTTGTCAGGCACCCGTTACATTTCATCCTCAGAGGGAAAAAATCGTCACCGTTATTTCAGTCCTCAATTACCCACCGTTAAGTCACATTCTTAAGAGGTGGAAATAACTAGTGACAAAGACTTTTATTTATCTATTTATTTACGGTACCAGTGTTTATTTATTTTCATTGATTTATTTAGCTATTTATTTTACGGTAATTACTGATCTATTTATTGATTTGTCGCAGGCACCCTGGATAAACTCTAGGATTGGGCGTCTGACACTGCATGATATAACCTCTTTACTGTTTAATCCAGTGACGTATTTTCTTTTCACTTTACTCAAACTAACATTAAACGATCTTATTCAAGTTGGGCAAGATCTTCCGTACTGAAAGGATTAATAGAAGCCATATTTAATCCCTTTAGTTCTAAGATTCTTCCCTTTGTTGAATAAAAACGTCAGCAGATAGCAAGCGTAAGGTGAAACGTGATGTAGAGATGTTTTGTGAGTCAGAGTCTGTATACGTCATCGGGGGACTCTTGACAGGGTGTGACCACGTGAGAACCTACAGTAATTGTAAATGGCTATATTAGTACACCCCCTAAAATGTTCGCCCGTGGGTGGAACTGAACCCAGGTGTAAAAGACTGACATATACACGAACTACCAACCCGACCACCTTAGGCTCCTCTGACACGGTAAACCAATCAATCAACCACGGTAAACCAATCAATCACCCTCTCACCTGCACGGGGCTAATTACCCGTATGCCCACCTGTCGCTAAACACTCCCCCGCCCCCCGGAATTAATCACGCCCGTCCCGTTCACGTAATTAAGGGGTAACAAAACCATAGGCAGCGTAATTACAGGTGGCGGTGGACCATTAATGGGGGGCTATCACACTACAGGTAAGGCAGCGTCAGGTGTGAACTGCCACGCCCCTCTACACGCAACAACAAAAGAGAGGCAAATGAGGGCACCGTGGTTATAATTTCGACTTGCTGCAACTTGTGTGTGTGTGTGTGTGTGTGTGTGTGTGTGTGTGTGTGTGTGTGTGTGTGTGTGTGTGTGTGTGTGTGTGTGTGTGTGTGTGTGTGTGTGTGTGTGTGTGTGTGTGTACGCGCAAAATTCTTCCCCTCTCTCCTCTCTCTGACAACACCATGAGAGCAAATTAGGCCTATTCCCATTTGCTAACACAGATCCACACCCACCGCAGGGATCTGGGTTAATTACAGTGCAGTATAACAGACCTTAATATACCCATCCTCGTAGCAATATCATTACGGTACTCTTTGCCAAAACGACATTAGGATCTTTTAGTGGACAGTGGTGTGCACGAGAAACAAATGGAATCCGACTCTAAAGCCCACGTTCTCGTCAGTTAAGGAAGCTCCCTAACACCTTTTTCTAAGCGATTTATTTTGCATATTACACCTGAAGCTCCTATTCCGTGTTACATACATCCTTCTAACATCATCATACTCTACATAAATAATCTACTAAAGGATATTAACCAGCCATATCCAAAAATGAATCGCTAATAACAAGGTGCTCGGGAACCTCCTTACCCGATGAGAAGGCGAACCTACAACTGCTTCCAGAGTCAAAATGCTGAATCTGGGGAGGAAGAGGGGGAGCTGACTGCACTTTATTTCTAGTGCCCGTTAATAGCGTCATGTGCAAGAAATATCACATCCATTCCTGAAAGTTACAACAGCCTGAGTCGTAATGCGCGATACAAATTCCCGGGCCATTTGCTAATAAACCTGAATTGCGTGAGAAATAACGGGGGCTGAAAGGAAGAACAGAGAATATAAATAGCTTGGGTGTCCATCCACACCCACGAGCCGACACAATTAATAACATCCAACTGGTCCCATGTGAAGACGCTGACATGACCGGCTGCGCGTGAAAACATGAGACGACAGTTATGCGCATGTCACTCTTGAGGAAAGGGGAGGGGTAAGGGAGTGGGTCTGGAAGAAAATTAAAATGAGGGTGTGTGTGTGTGAGATGTGAGTGATGTTCGAAGGCGGAGGCGTGAGGGGGGAAGAGAGGTATGAAGACGTTAGATGTGGGGAGAAGTGGAAGGGAGGTGAGAATTGTAGAAGGGTGAAAGAGAGAGGGGAGGATGAAAATGGGAAAATTCACAAGGGGGAGGGGAGAAGAGGGGAGTGAGAAAGGGGGAAGAGGAAGACTCAGGAAGTATGAAATGGGAAATGAAAATACATGACCATACGAGAAGGGCACGGAGATGAAAGTGAAGAATGGAAGGAGAGGAGAGCGGAAGTGGAAAAAGACACTGGCAACAAATCATTTCGCAGTGACAACCACCCGATCAAGACATATGGCTTATCTGGTTAACTGTCTCCCTTGTATTGTCATTCTTACGTGGCAACTTCACTTCAGCTCCGAGAAATTCCTGTTACTTGAAGGGGTTAACTTCTTCAGTCCCACGATGTGTGTGTGTGTGTGTGTGTGTGTGTGTGTGTGTGTGTGTGTGTGTGTGTGTGTGTGTGTGTGTGTGTGTGTGTGTGTGTGTGTGTTGTTCTTTAGAGTTTCAAGCGATCTTATTCTAGTTACGAACGGCCTCTCGTACTGAAGGAATTAATGAAGGCCATATCTAACCCCTCCAGCTGAAAAAAAAAATCGCCTCGTGGTAGCAAGAAAAAAAAAAAAACATTACGTCCTCGGGCTGAAGGGGTTGACTGAACTATGAGAAATCGCAATGACTTAAAGGAGCAAGAGCAACTGCCGCAAGAGGGATAATAACTGAAACGAAACTGGAATAAACGTAAAAAAAAAAAAATACCCGCAGCTGTCATGTCATTACCCTGATATTTTTTTCCCCCCACTGAAGGATGAGGTGAGGCAGAGTCCAGAAAAAAAAAATCACGTGAGAACAATCGACATCAAGCCTCCTGAAATGAATCACACAATTATTCACCCATCATTCAAGCTCCCAGAATCATGTCTCCTCCTCACAAAGCCTAAATGAACAAAAAATAGCTTATTCACACTAAACACTGCGTCAGCCAACTTTTCTGGGGATTCACACCTTTCTTTTCACAGGTGCCTCTAACTGGCGAGGGTAATTTTCTTCCTGTTGATGAAATGGTGATGTGTTAACAGGTTCATGTTTACTCGAAAGATTCCATGGGTCTCTGATCGTGGCCGGGAGGGTGGAGCTCTACGGTCAAGTTAGCTGGTTTGGGGTATAGCAGACAAAGACGACTATTTTTATGATACACACCACTCTCTCTCACAGACAAGCAGAAAATCACATCAAATGAATAAAAGACGGCTCTTACTATAATAAACACGATACATGACCGTCCCTTACAGAATTACTTAAGTGCCGTAAAAATCATGACGTTAGCTGACACACACAGCCACTAAACACCACTCTCTTTCATACAGCTACTGAATCACTTCGGTCAGAGGAGGAGGAGGGGGAGGAGGAGGATAGATAAATACTTCTTGATTTCAGAGAATCGTGAATTGATCCTATGGAAGAAATTATACCCACAATCAAACTGGGTTGAATCAGCAAAATAACCACAAATTCAATACACACACACACACACACACACACACACACACACACACACACACACACACACACACACACACACACAAAGATATCGGCAAATAAAATATATCAAGCTTCAGGCAAACAGACAGAAGCGAAGACGTCCCCAAAATCCCTAAGCCCTAAAGCTCAGTTGATGGACTAACGTAGTCAGACTGGAGGGTTCATTCTGACCAGTTACCAAGAAGATTCATTCTTACCTCACAACTAAGGCTTATCGAATTCCATACAACGACTTATGACTAGCTGTGGGAGAGGGCCAGTTGCGTCAGGTGAAAATAAACGGACTACAGTGCGAGGTGGGGAGGGACGGTGGGCACGAGCATCCCGTGGGTGACGTGAGGCGTGGGAGGGAAGGAACCACTCACATCCTGCCATTCACCGGCGACCTTGTTCACAGGATGGGCTTGGCTTGCCGCCGCTCTCAAACAAAGCCTCCTCGTGCCCTTCCCAGCACCACCAATGTAATTACAACTTTCAGATGCACGCAACAAAAAGCAATGAAGACTCTCTCTCTCTCTCTCTCTCTCTAACACACACACACACACACACTCGCGTGCGCATATATATATATATATATATATATATATATATATATATATATATATATATATATATATATATATATATATACACAGTATGTATGTTACGTATGTTTTATAGCAACAGCATCACTCAAAATCACCAAGTCATTATCAACGAGGACCATCAAAGTCATTATCAACGAGGTCTTGAAACCACAGAGACGCTATGAATGAGACAGGCCACGTAAGTCCCATTGTCCATATTCATTTTAATGAATAACAACTACTGCAAGATATAGCCTATGCAAACTTTTATCTCAACAACAGAGTATACAGGATAGCCCCAGGACAAATGAACACAGACGGGCAGTAATATTAGTCTACCGCTTATGAAACAACCACCAAAACACGAACTTTTATGAAGGTTTCCCGATAATTACTTCAGGGTAAATGTGTAGCGTATATTAAATGAAAAGGGGTCACTTGCTCTTCCTGCTTCTCTGCTTCCCTAGCGTGACTGATGCGCTTCCCGACCCATGACACTACAAGCTAAAGGTAAAGCGTCCTTGAAATCTCAGTGGAGGTCATATTAAAAAAGAAATGGAGGAACGAGGACAGGATGACTCAGATGTGTTAAGGGGGATGAAGTGAAAGAGTACAAGAGAATACAAATGAATACAAAGGAAAGTAAACAATAACATAATCTAAGAGTCCGTTTGAGGTCGTTTGCTTATACACCAGGCTATAAAAAATGGCAGCCTAACTCAGAATATCTATTTTATCATTTCAATTTTAAGGTCAGAAAAGCAATGAGGATAGATGGCTTGGGGTGGTGGGAAAGAATATAAACTGATAAAACGAGGAGAGGAAGGTCGAGAATGAGACGAAAGGAAAAACTGGGAGTTTACATGAGGAGAGAATGACGAGTAAGAAACTAACTAGCACTGAGTATGTGAGTGAGGTGGAGTGGAAGAGAAGTGAGGTGGAGTAGGAGAAAGAGACCGAGGATGAGGTGCTGAGACGAGGTGGAGTGGGTGAGAGGGAGACCGAAGATGCAGTGCAGAGACGAGCTGAAGTATATGAATGAAAATGGTGTGAGCTGGAGGTAGGGCTGCCTGATGGTGGAGGGCATGGCGACAAGGAGGCGATTTGTTCTTGGCCACCCCCTCCAGGATTAAGACGTCTTACTATAGACATGCAGACTGAGGAGCCTGAAGAGGGTATAAAGGACAGACTGCACAGACTAACAAGATGAAAGAGATGAAAGGATAAGTACGAGAGAATAAAGGGAAGGAGTAAAGTTTAGAGAACCAGGAGGATGACCAAGAGCAAGGTGGAAACAGAAAGTGGAAGATGTGCAATATTTGAGGTTGGGCAGGAGACAGTAAAGAGGGGAAAGGAGGAGAAGAGGAAACTGGGAACGATCTGGGTGGAATGGCATATGGGGGTGGGTGGCTCGGAATGGCAGGAGACAGGGAGGAGATGAGGTGTGGTTGAGGAGTGTGGAAGCGCTTTTGCTCTGGCCAGTCTCGGTGAACTCTGGGATTGAAACAGACAGATAGTTTAAATGATTTCCTTTAAAATGGTGTGGTTGTATGGGGGTGTGTGTGTGGGTGTGGGTGGGTGTGGGTGTGAGAGAGAGAGAGAGAGAGAGAGGTACCCTACCCCACGTCTGAATTATAATCGTGTGGAATGAGTCAGAATTAAATCAACAATGAAACAACGCACAGAAAAGGTTAAAATCAATTGCATATAAGGACAACACTGCATCATTTAAGAAACCAGCTACGTCTCGGTGACATCGAAAAACAAAACAAAACAAAAGAATAAGAACAATAAAATCAATCTGCCCTTCCACTGTTGCCTTGTCGTAATCCAAATCAAGGCCAAATCAGCTTCTTTACTCCGGCAATGAAGCGAGATACTGTGCTCTCTCTCTCTCTCTCTCTCTCTCTCTCTGACACACACACACACACACACACACACACACACACACACACACACACACCAAACCAACCTGGCATCATATAAATAGGCCATAATAAACACAGTGGGAGGGATCTCATTTAGCGCCATCTCTCCCCTTCCTCTCTCTCTCTCTCTCTCTCTCTCTCTCTCTCTTACCACATTCCTCGCACCCCACCTTCACAACCACAAGTACACAAATGCCAGATAATGCGAGAGAACAAGTATTCAGAGACAGGATATTATCAGCCACTGCAGGAATGAAGGCCATGTGAAAATAAATAAATAAAAAAAAATAAATGAATAAATAAATAAATACTAAACAGAATAAAATAATATAAAACACACAAACCCAGACAAACAAAAACTTTAGTAATAAACATTAACAATCATCAACATTTACTACAAATACAAAACATACATAAACATACATGACCCTTACCCACAAGCATGCACAAACATACAGGTAACCACAAACATATACACACACAGACATTAAAAAAAACACCAAACCACAGTCAAGAGGAAGTATAAACTTAAGCACACACATCAACATAAATAACAACACAAACCTTAGGATTAAACATAAGTCTTACCCACACACGTCCGGCCCCAACAACTGCACTTTCGTAAATAATAGCTTATTTTTGTCACTGCCACACAGTTTCATTCTTCTGTAACCCCCGCTGATAACGAAGGGATAAAAAATGATTAAGTTGTATTTAAACCATCTCATTCCAAAAAAAATCTCTCCTAAGCTGAATGAAACTGAGTATTACGGATGGCATAAATGTAGGTGCTTGGGCTGAAGGGGATAATGAGAGGAAGGAATCATATATAGTCACAGTTTCTAAACACTATGTATATTACCTCAGTACCTCTCTGCAATGCGTACAGCAGGTGTGAATAGGAAACACCGATAACAGAGGCCCTATTGTCTTACAGCGAGGTTATCTGCTGGGGCACCGGTAAAACGTATTACAAGAGAAATATATATAACCAACGCATGTGCAAGAGGGAAAGAAAAGAGGAAGGCTCTCCCCCCCTCCCAACATTCCCAGATGCATAACAGCCTGCAGGAAAACACAGATAAACACCGTGACTGTTGGAAAGAATGTAGTATATATACAGACTAGGAAATAATAAGATCTATTCTGTCCCTAACCTCACTAAACTGTGATTGTACAGGTAGGATAAACAATGACCAGCCTGATGTTTTAACTCACTCACGTTCCTATGAAACGTTCAGCTGAGGGGAATCGTCGGGTGTTACGCGGATTTTAATAAGATTTGTTCTACCATGAAAGTGTTAAATGTGACAGTACTTTCACTCTCATGTTCCCCTGGCCCACTCCCAGCTGAATAAAATCGTCTGTCTAAACACCAGAATGAAATACTATGCTCCTTTTACGTTAACCTGGTATAAAATTGCCATCTCCTCGCCTTGACTGCCGAGTTCTAACAATAGAATAACACCAGAAAACGATGCTAATCACGAAAAAGTAGTACAGAAAGAATCAAGACTCGTAGCATTGTCTTTTTCTGCCACTAAACTACGTGAAACGAGCCGCCAAAGGACGAAAATCCAGGCCAGGCTAGTGTAAAAGAACTATATAGGACACAATCATGAAAGGGTGAAAGTTCAGAGCCCTGATTCATAAATATGCAGAAGATTAACTGTCTCTCGTATCTAATATGTGTTTTTGCAGGCAGGACAAGAGACGTGGCATGTTACTTCAGTCTCTTTCTTTTGCCCTTCCCACGAGAACCAGTCCAATTTATGATAAGGAGTTTATTGCAAGTCTGCCTGCTACTCCGGACTGAGGTCTAAACAATATCTGGAGATAATATATGAGCAAATATATATAGATATATAATTTTATTTTCGTAAGTCGTATTCTCGTAAGAGAGCTTCCGTAAAAAATAAAATGCAGGAACGAGGCTGCAAAGAACCCAAGAAAAAAAAAATAATGTCTTCAGTGGACCACATTCTCATAAAAAGCCTCCGTAGACACACACACACACACACACACACACACACACACACACACACACACACACACACACACACACACACACACACACACACACACACACACACTCACACGCAAAGACCAAGACCGCACAGAAACCCAAGCTACAAAACAATGACCAGGCAAATCACATAAATTCACGCCTTAATAGCGGCGCCATTACCTGTGTCCCTCTGTCGGACATTAGCCGCATTAACCCATCCATACACGTCGCATCCATCTCCTCACAATTACATCAAACACCCAGCTCCGTAATGTCCCTCCCATTTCGCCCACGACGCGGAATTAATCATGGTGACACTCCACAGAGGGTGTATGATGAAAATTAGTATGGTCATGTATTTCTAAGTTTTACTGAGGTAGGGTACAGTTACAATTTAGTTTGCCCTTCCCTCTATGGCTACCTTGATTTGCTGCTTGGCGTCTGTCCACAAGAAGAGGAGGAGGGGCCATCAGCTGGGGGCCTAGAGTCTAATCCAAAGTAAAGCCAAATTTTGCACAAAATCTCTGTTACACGGGCCTAAAGGTACAGCAGTTATAAAGGCTGGACAATATACGGACCAAATACTACTACCAGGAACGTAGGTCAGTCTCCTATCCTTAACTGTTCTGTAATACATTACCCAAGCCTAGCAATTAGGCTATATTGTGCACAATGCAGAGGGTACCGTAATATGGGACTGAAAATGTTTTATATAAGTGGTTATTATATTTTCATTTTATTTTATTATATTCTTAACCTAGTTGTCAACTTTAATGAGAAGAAACACACGGTACCTTACTAATGATAAGCATTTGCTGTTTCTTTTAGTACATACGATTCCAACAACAACTACAGAAGGAGAGAGATTTCCATGAGTACCATAGCAACGGTCTGCCAGCGAACAACAGCACACTTTGCCGTAACAAATGAACAAAACGAGCAAATAAATTACAGTACACTCTAACGCAAAGAAATGGCAAACACTCCATTATCCCAAGCAGAAACATAAAACAGGCTTAAAATCTATCAACGAGTAAGGTGTATACGGTAAGCTTAAAGAAGTATTGTAAATAGGTCATAAATTCCAATGATCACGTGGGAAAGAAGCAAATTTAGCTTTTACATTATAATTCATCCAGTAATAGACGAAGGAGCTGTGGACGAGAAGTAGAGAAATGAAGTGAAGTAAAGGGTGGAAAGAACTAATGTGGAAGAGGGGATGGTTATGAGAGAGAGAGAGAGAGAGAGAGGGGGGGGGATAAACTACTGTACATTGCTTGGAAGTAAATGGAAGACAAGAACAGTAATAACAAGAAAAAATGAAGAATAAAGAGAGAAGTAGCTACAACGAATGTGAATAAATGCGTAGACAGAACAAGAGCTACAGATGGTTAACGTGGGTGTGGGTGATTTAGTAGTGGCCATCTGAGTTAGGGCGATTGTTACGTGGGAAATGAAGGGGCAATCGGGAGGGATGGTGGGGAAGTCTGGTGGGTGGGGAAGTAGGTGGGTGCAGAGCTACGTGGGTGGGGAAGTAGGTGGGTGCAGAGCTACGTGGGTGGGGAAATAGGTGGGTGCAGAGCTACGTGGGTGGGTAAGGAGATAAGCTAAGTTCGTGGGACGATGGGTAGGTGATGTAGATGGGTAGGAAGACAGTCTGCATGGGTAGGGGGATAGGAAAGGTGGGTGAGCAAATAGGTGGACGAGCGGCGTGCGACCTAGACTGGTGTGGGAGAGGAGAGTGGAGGGGCAAAGGTGGGATGCTTGGAGGAGACAGCTTGGTAGGCAGTGGGGAACAGGCTTGGTGGGTGAGAGGAGCAAGGTTTGATGAGTTGAGACTAAACAAGTAAAGAATATAGTGCATGGGGAATAGATGCGTGGGTGGGGGCTGGGTGAAGAAGCAGATATGTGGGTGCAGAAGAGGAACCGTGGGTTGGGAAATAGGTGGGTGTGAGAGGTACACGGGTGGGAAGACAGGTAAGAAGAGGATTGCAAGGGTTGTGAGTGGTACACGAAGATTAACAGAGAGGATGAAGGCAATAGCTGAAGTAAATGCAAGTGTGAGGCAAATCTGGAGACAAGCTGGTGGAGGGTGAGTGGACTGGTGAGTGGGTAAAGGTGGAAGCAGACACCAGTTAAGAGAGGCGTGTGGATTGCCACAGGGCGAGGGGGCACTGGTTGTGGAGAGGTGGGAGGATAGGAGGGTGGACAGTGGATGGCTAGGCCAGTGGATAAGGTGGAAGCAGGACCCATTCACACTAAGGACGTCATTCGTAATTAATATTTGCTGCTACCGGATAATTTTATTCAATTTATAAGAGACTTGGAATTCACGGTGTTCCATAATTATAGAATCAGGTCCTCCGATATCAGATGTCCTTCCTATGTTGAATATAATGGTCTAGTACCTTCAAGAACTAAAAACAAATAAATAACAGGTCCTCCGACTGAAGGGGTGTGGATGGCCAAGGAGTGAGGTGGACAGGTTGTGGACAAGTGAATGGGTGGAGGGGCAAAAAGAAGACCGGATACAGCACAGGTGGACTGATGAAGTGGACAAAAAAGTGACCTGGCTGGAAGTAAAAAGCCCAGACACGCTACTACACTGTTAAAAAGTATATCGTACAATAAATGCTTAGTTAAGAGTTGAACGATACTATATTAATAAAACGTCCAAAGTGAACAAGTAAACGTCAAACATAAACTAGCAAGGTTTACAAAAAGAGAACCAATAATGTACAGTCTGGAGTCAAGAGTTGTGTCGAAGATTCTGTGATGGAGGAAATACAGCTGGGCCCAGAAGCTGTGATGGAAATTCAGTGGTGGCAGAAACTATACGTAAGTCTGTTGCCACTAACTCTGTAATAGATTTTTTTGATATCGACTTCACGTATACCTGACACAACAGCTGACCTACGACTGTGCCTTCGTCGGACACAATTTTTGACCTCGCCTGTACAACATAGTGCACTGGTAGAAATAAGTACATTATACTGGACATATTATGGGTACAAAAAGTGAAAGAAAAATATAGAGAAAGTAAACTGGTAAATTGGAGAACTGCCGTAGTAAATCATACATTATAAGTGACTGGTTGTGTGGAGAAAATTTAATGAGTGAATGTAAAGTATGGAATAGCTAGCTAGTAGCATGTCTCCGTGTGGATAGTCTGGTGTTTTGGTATCTGAAGGTAGAAAGTTTGGTGGATATGGTGTAGATGTTTGCTGGCTAGGTGTAGAAGATGTAGTTTGATTTCTACATGGATGGATGAGAGGATGTTTGCCGATTGGATGGCTGACTGTGAATGCATATCAGCTGGTGTTTGAGTGTGGATACCTGGGTGGGAGTTGTATAGGAAGCTGTGTGGTCCAGATGGAGCAATAAGTGTATGTGTGTGGATTTGTTGGCTGTCTGACTGAGGACTGTGTGGTGTCCTAGAGTGAATAACTGGGTGGATGTAGGCATTTACTAGTTCTGTATACAAGATGGAAAACTTGGTGAAGAACTGTATAGCTGTGTGGATGAGGTTTGGGTGGAGGACTAAATGACCAGAGAGGAAAACCTGACAGCAGATGGTCCACAAAGCTGGTTTATTGCAAGGATAGGATAAAAAGTGGATGGATGGATAGACGGACGGATGGATGGATGGATGGATATATGGACGGACGGACGGACGGACGGACGGATGGATGGATGGAGATACAGACAGATGTATGGACAAAGAGAAGAATGAATGAGCTAATGAATGAACTAATACAGAGAAGTAGTGAGACAAACAGTGAACAAAGACAAATACACAGATATATATAGATAGTCAGATAGACAGACAGGTAGATCGACAAATATAAATGAATGGACAGCAATAGACAGAGATACAGACACAGAGAAAGGAACAGATATAGACAGAAAGATAAACACTAACACAAGCAAGGGGGATAGACGGAAAGATAGAGGAGAGGACAGAAACTGAAAGATGTAGGCTGCATACTGAATTATAATACATAAATATACATGAAGACAAATACCCACGAATACAGTAACTAGTTCTGATACATAAACGGGTACAGAAAGACTAGTGTTGTAAGACGCGAAAAATGAAAGTGAGAACAGCGACGACAAGTGAAAGTGATGAAAGCGGCTGACCATGCGTGTGGAGAGACGAAAACATTGTGGACGAAAGTGGCAAAGTATATTACAAAGACAAACACGCTTTCCAACCACAAAACTACCGTCACTTCGCCCAAAACACACACACACACACGTACACGCACACACAAAATCTCTCTCTCTCTCTCTCTTTCATTTACCCAAGCTATCCCGACACACACACACACACCACACACAAGCCTATCCGGTCTGGTGGTTATTCGCTCTCCGTCTCCCCTTCCCTTCCCCACAAACTTCACGTTCATTCATCAGTACCTCGGCTCCCTTTTTACTTCCTCTCTTCGTAATTAGAGAGCAGGCAACGCGCGCAATTGCCTCTTATTACCGCTCTCGACTCCTCTTTTACTCTCTCTTTCCTTGGTAAACGCAGACAGGGAGCTATTTGGGCGGGTGGCTTTGCGGTCTGTTTATGTTTTTATTCCTTGGTTACTGTATATATATTCTGAGAGAGAGAGAGAGAGAGAGAGAGAGAGAGAGAGAGAGAGCATTTTTACCTGCTATATTCATGACTACAATCTAAAGGAAGTGAGTTTATTTATGGCACTGACTGCTCCGTGCTGTACTTGTAACCATAGCAACACTGTTTACGTAACCACAGTAACAATAACTACAACCACGTAACCATAACAACAACATCCCCGTAACCCATACAACAACATCTCCGTAACCATAGCAACAACAACAACATCCCCGTAACCATAGCAACAACATCATCCCCGTAACCATAGCAACAACAACATCATCCCCGTAACCATAGCAACAACAACAACATCCCCGTAACCATAGCAACAACAACATCCCCGTAACCATAGCAACAACAACAACATCCCCGTAACCATAGCAACAACAACATCCCCGTAACCATAGCAACAACAACAACATCCCCGTAACCATAGCAACGTAACTACAATACCAACCCGTAATCACAGCATCATCATCCCGGTAACCACGGCGACAAAAACTACCCCTCCTCCTCGTAACCATGGCAACGTAACTACACCCCCGTGACTAATGACCACTTGGGCAGCACAAACACCTAAGGCAGTGTCAACAACCCTTTAGAAACCGACGTGGAAACCTACAACTTTATTTATCACGTTTTTATTTTTTTAGTTCTGTTTTTTTGGTTTGGTAAGATTAAAAGTACGATTAAACAGTGTGATCATCCCTTGTCATTCATACTGATTCATCCACTAACTTAGTCTCACCCTCAGTTCTCTCTCTCTCTCTCTCTCTCTCATAATATATGCACACACACACACACACACACACACACACACACACACACACACACACACACACACACACACACACACACACACACCTATGACAAGCAGCCTACTGTCTATCTATCTATCTATCTATCTACCCTCATTTGGTCGGCTGGGTGGAGGGAGATTAGGAACTGTGAAGAAGCCTTTGTGGATAGAAGGGAAGGTGGGGCCCGGCTGGATAGAAGGAGCCAGATGGGGGTAGGGACAGGCGGCTGGTTGAAGCGAAGGAGTTGAGGAATTAGTGAAGGAATGATGGTTAGGGATAGTGATGAGGGATGATGGTTGGGGAGGTAGCAAGGGGATGGCGTGAGATGGTTTGGGAGAATATTGGTTGGGGGTGTTGTTGGGGTGGTTGTGGGGAGCTGGTTGGTGGTGGTGGAGAGAAGAGGATGAACGAACTGGTTTGGGGAGAGTTGGTTGGGGGTGTTGGGGGGGAGGAGAAATTGGTTGGGGTGTTAGTTAAGGGCGAGGGGACTGGTTTGCGAGGGGAGTGGGGAGGGAGGAAGGAATGGCTGAGATGGCAGGGGAGGGCTAGATGGTGGGGAAGGGGGAGGTGAGTATGGGTGGGGGGGAGGGCTGAGATCGTATTGGTAAGCTGTGTATAATATCGTTTGTTTAGCCTACACTTTTAACAAACACAGCCACCAAATACTTCACACGCAATCAAGAATGAACAACAACATGAAGATTTCGATTTAAAAGAAAAATAACTGTCCATGATGTTACTTACCTGATGATGTACTCTTTTTCTTGTACACTTTTTCTTATTTGTTATCTCCAGATGATTTTATTCAGGTAAGGGGTGACTAGTTGAACTGGTAGCGCTAATTAACCCATTCACTGCTAAATGTCCTTTGCAGATTGAATAAATGCATTTGACGGGAGTCTGATAACACTTATAATAACAATGCCGTAATAATAATGATGATGATAATAATAATAATAATAATAATAATAATAATAATAATAATAATAACAATAATAATAATAATAATATTTTCTGTGAATACCTCTCTCGATGGTCAGTGAGTCGTCGTACACAGTGGCAGCGAGGGGAAGAGAAGGGGGGAGAGGGGGAAGGGAAGGGAGAGAGGGAGAGAGAGGATGAGAGGGGGAAGGGGAGGGAGAGGGAGAGACAGAACAGGTGGCTGACAGGTAGACTCACACACACACAGGGAAGGAAGAAGATCCCACCACCACCACCACCTCCTACAATATACATAATCACCTTCCCTACACCCTAACACCAATCACCACCACCACTACACCTCACCTCACCTCTCCTGCAATACCACCCATTACTTCCCCTACACCATTACACTATCATTAACATCAGTACACCTCCTCGACGCTCCAAATAAAGCATATAATCACCTCCCCAACACCATTACACTATCACCACCACCTCGACACACCACCTTACCCTCCCCCCTACATCGGACAGTACATCATCCCTTCCCCTTCGCCCTTACACTATGACCACCACCACCACCACCACTTCGCCCCTCCAACAAAAATCATCTCCCCTACATACTACTACAATATCACCATCACCACACATCACCTCGTCCCTCCTGGAATATACATAAACATCTCCCCATCACCACTACACCATCACCACCACCACCTCCCCAACACCACGACACTATCACCACCACCACCACCGCCCCCACCACACACCTCATCCTTTCTACAACACAGTACATAATCACTTCCCCTAAACCTTCACACTAATTACTAACAACACTTACACGATAATTATCCGCTACGGGCACTTTTCGAGCCTTGGGATGGAGTACATAGCAAAAAGAAAGATAACAGGAGTACACAGCAAGTAAAATAGGAGTAACACAACAAACACAAATAACCAACCCTGATAACCAGAGTAGTAGTAGCAGTAGTAGTAGTAGTAGTAGTAGTGGTTGTTGTAAAAGGAGGACTAACATGATAACTACTCGCTCTGGACACAGCTGTGGCTCGAGATGAAGTAAATTGCAAAGAATGATAAGTGGAATACATATCAAAGTCGGGTAGCAGAAACAGATGAATATCATAAAAAAGCTAGCTACATAAAGCAGAAATTAGATACAGTGGAAATACTGACGCAGATAACAACAGGCCTACAAACAACAGGACTACATAACAAATACTGATAACGGGAACAGCATACACAGCCAACAGCCAACAGATAATAACAGCAAATACAGATACCAGGAGGCTCAGGCTGTTGGTCTTGAAAGAGGTTGTTTGAAAGGCTGAAACTATACTATTTCAACTTTAACCTGAACTAAAATTGCACCTCTCCATCTGAAGTGCTGAACTGTAACAGATTAAAATTACATTATGGCGCTAATAACGAAAATATGCTATGGAAATAATGTAGAGCCGAGGGATTGTCTTCTTCTGCCAATGAGCTACGAGAAATAAGATGCAATAGGACGAAACTCTCTGCCAAGTTAAGGTAGACGAACTATAATCACCGGGACACTAGATATCAAACCAACAGGTGAGAGGAAAGGATAGAAAAGAAGGCGGCTCTCCCACGCCCCCCACACCTTCTGGCACAATATAAAGCAGGAAAAAGAAGGGATATAATTCATCCACTACGGATACGTCTTTACCATTAACCCCTTCCATCCAGTGACACATTCTTTATTTCTGCTAACTCCAGACGATTTCATCCAGCCTTTGGGGAGACGCGTCGAACTGGAGGGGTTAGCTAGAACCATCCTAACCCATTCACCATTAGCAACCCTCCCTAACTTGAATTAAATCGCAGTCGCAGTAACTTGATTAAAATGAAATACTATAGGCTACATATGTCATCGGATGGAAAATATTAAATTCTTGCCATCACCAGACGATTTTATTCGGCTCAGGAGAGACATTTAAGACTGGAGGGGTTATATATAGCCTTCATTAACCCTTTTCATTGCTAGGGAGCTCTCGTAAGTTCAATGAAGTCGTCTGAACATGGCAAAAGTAATTTGAAAATGACGTCATTGGACTGAAGGGATTAAATAGGGGAGAATACAAATCATCTCTCTCTCTCTCTCTCTCTCTCTCTCTCTCTCTCTCTCTCTCTCTCTCTCTCTCAAGGAAGGGTCACTGGTCGAGGGACTTGGCTGTAAAAGAGTGAATGTTCGCTCCACACGACCGTAACATTTCTCAACCAATTCAGCACAATGACGTCTTTCCTTTATTCTTCCAGTCTCCTTACGATTTTATTTAGTGTTAGGGAGCCAAAAAGTCTATGATTTAAACTAACCCTCTTCACTGCGAGAGGTTTCTCCGGTTAAAAAAAAAAATAATAAAAAGTCGCCCCTAGATAAGGAAATAAAAATGACACGATCGTAATGTAGACGTTAACCCTTTCTATATGATGACGCTTTCCTTTGGTTTATTTTTGCTGCTTGTAGAGGATTATCTTATCTTAGGAAAGACCTCTCATAGGCTACTGAAGCGGCTACTGGAGGCTGTATCTAATCCGTACATTTCAAAAAGTTTCTCCTGAGTAGGTAACAGTCGTTTGGGGATCGCATGAGTAAAAATTATACACACATATATATATATACTCACCATCCACTCACTCGATGTAGTGCTACTTTGGGTGTCTGCCCTTTCTTCTCTGCCTGCCTTCCTCTTCTGTCTTTCTTTCCTTCATTCTCTCCTCTTCCTTCTGCCTAAGGGTGACTACACTGAGTGACAAGCCAAATGGTCGCCTGTATACCAGGAAACCATTTACTATGCTTGATGGTAACCATATAACCAAATTATGGCGCCTGGTGGTTTAGTGAGTAATTAAGGTTCTCCAATCGCGTTCAGCCGGTGTAGGTTTATATCCAAGGGATGGTTGGAGTTTATTGCTCACGTACCGTAATGCCACTCTAGGATGAGTGAGGCTGGTCACTCTCATCTTAAATGTCAAGACCAACTTGCCTAGCCCCGAGCTCCTACGCTCCTCATGGGGCAACATAGGTTTGGATGTTGGATATATATATATATATATATATATATATATATATATATATATATATATATATATATATATATATATATATATATATATATATATATACGGGTAAAAGATGTACTGGTATAGACTGAGTGGGTGGCAATAATAAGGTACGGGAAAAATTATGTGAGAAAAGTTTATTACCAGTACCTTCTGTCCTGTCAACGTAGCCTATTCATTTCAGTTTATTCCATACATTATTCCGTTCACCCTATACTCAGTTTTGTTCCTCCTACATTCAGTTTTTTTATTCTCCTCCCCTGCTCGGGTCTAACCATCACATATTCAAACTGTCCCCATTCAAAACTAGACTAGTTACATTCGATTTTGTCCCTCCCACACTCTCAGTTTTGTCCCTCCCACACTCTCAGCTTTGTCCCTCCCACACTCTCAGTTTTGTCCCTCCCACACTCTCAGCTTTGTCCCCCGTACTTAAATAAGACTTAATTAGCCACATCCGCCCCTTCCACCAACTTCTTCCTCTTCATCAGCACTTCCTTCTTGCCCTTCACCAACACTTACAATTTTACCCTTATCTTTTTCTCCTTAAGTAACACTGCCATCTTTTTTCCATTACATAACATTCTCTCTCTCTCTCTCTCTCTCTCTCTCTCTCTCTCTCTCTCTCCATCATTTCCCATTTTTTCCCTTCCTCCTTCATCATTATCGCCATCATTATCATCATCATCATCATCATCATTACCATCATCATCCCTTCGACACCAATACTTTGAGGGTCTGTTTCGCTTGTCCCCAGCATCCGGCACTTTCCTTTCATCTTTTTCCATTTCATCAACGTTTCTGTCTTCCTTCCTATCATTAACGCCAACATCACCTTCTTCATCTTCCACCTTCATCACCTCTTCCATCTTCTTCCCCAACATTAACACTTCTCCCTCTCCTTAGGCTTCATCGATTACCTTCTTCTCTTTCATACATGCTCTCTCTATTTCCTCCTCCTCCTCCTCCTCCTCCTACTACTACTACTACTACTACTACTACTACTACTACTCCTTCTTCTTCTTCTTCTACTTCTTCTACTTCTTCTTCTTCCCTCATCATCACTAGCATATTCTTTCCCCTTCAAAAACGCTTCTGTCTCCTCGATCATCAATCATCTCTTCCCCTTCATCACCACATTCCTTCATCATCAGCGCTCCTCTTCCCCACTTCCTTCCCTCTTCTTCCTTCTCCACCATCACTTCTCCCTCTTCTCTCTTCTCTCCTCCCCCCCCCCTCATCACACCTCTCATCACCTCCTCCTCCACATCATTCTCAGGGTTTGTTTTGTCTCTCCCTGGCACCCCGCTGTTTCCCTTTCCGCAAACTGTTATTTATCTGCACTACCTGCCTATCCTGCCTTCTTCCTCACCGTGGGATGGGGAGGGAAAGGGAGAGGGAGAGGGAGAGGGATAGGGAGAGGGAGAGGGAGAGAGAGAGGGAGAGGAGAGGAAGAGGAGGAAGCGGGTGAAAAGAGGGACAGGGAGAGAGAGAGCAATGGAAAGAGGGAGAGGAAGAGAGGGAGACGAATGGAAAAGAGGAAATGGGAGGTGGGAAAAGAAGATGAAGGAGAAAAAAGGCGAGAAAGGACGGGAAAGACACTAACTGAGGAGAGACAACGAGAAGAGGAGAATGCAAAGAAAGAGAAGGGAGAAGAGATGGAAAAGATGAGAGGTAGGAGGGGAGGGAGAGATCTGTGGGAGAGTAATATACGAACAGGATAGGCTGATGACCGCTACGTAAGGAATGGGGAGGAGGGTGAGAGGGAGGAGGGGAGAGACGTGAAGAAGGGAAGGGGTGATGAGTGAGAATGGGATGGGAGTGAGGAAAGGAGAGTGTGAATGTGGGTGGGGAGTGAGGACGCAGAAAGAAGGAAGAGGAGAAAGGAAGAAACTCTGGTCAAGAAACGTAGACGGAAAGAGGACTGGAGTGTGATAAAACAATGACAAAAGGTGTGAGGGGATAGAAAACAAAATGCAGAAGGGAGAAGAAATGGATGGAGAGGGGAGAAAAGGAGAAATGAAATGAGAGAGATGGACGAGGAAAGGACGGTATAGTGAATGGAGAAAGAGGAGGAGAAGGTGCCATTCTGTTTTGCTATCCTTGTCTTTAACCCTCAGAAAATCATAACCTACCCTATGAAAATACATCTTTACGATAAACAGTGCAATGGTGTGGAATAAAGGCCTGCAAGTTGAGTAAGGATGAGATTGCGGCTTTTTTTTTTTTTTTTTTTTTTTTTTTAATGGATGAACCTGCGTGATCGAACGACCCTCCAAAGACTGGTGGATAGAAGGGAAAGTTACGGGATACAGACAGACACAGATGTAGATGCACATATGTAACGATAGACTGACAGGCAACGGACACATAAAAGACTGCTACAAACATAAACAGACAAGATAACCCAATTCATAACTATGTAAACACACACATAACTTAGGCTGTGTTATGCATCAACATTCAAAGTAATACAGGTAAACTAAGATACAAAAAGAAAAATACCTATACCGGTACACAAATAAATAGATGAGTAGATAGGAGCACAGACAGGCAATATAGACACTCACATACGCGAAGGCTCCTATACACAGGTACCAAATGCATAAATAAAGCAAGGGGTCTGCTTCGTCTTCTGTGAGTGCTACCTTCTCCCTTGTTCCTTTGTTAGCTCTCTCAGCCTACGGAACTCAGTATGCTACCACCGCCTTCTACCTACCCCTCCTCCTGCTTACTCTTCTTGTTAGTGAGTCTGAGAGAGAAGAGGGAGGGGGACGAGGAGGGGTAGAGGGGTAAGGGGAGGGAGAGTGGGAGGGGAGGGGGAGGGAGGAAGGAGAGTGGGAGGGAAGGGGCAGGGGGAGACTAGGGATGAATGGAATTTCTAATAATGAGTAAGACAGGCGAGTGAATGAGTGGATGTCATGGGTGCTAGAAGGCGTGGATGAAGAGTGATGGGTGGAGGAATAGGTGTGTGTTCATAAGTGGACGGGTGGATGGAAGAGTGGGCTGTGTTACTGAGTGGTGAGGTGTTGCGTTTGGCTGAATGTGATATGAGAATGAGTGGAACATGAGCATCGAAGGGGGGGGGGGAGGAGATGAGGTGAACAGAGGGTAACTGAAGGGGCAGTAATAAGTGAAGTAGGTATGGATGAAGGATGAGTGGATAGTGGGCAGAGGAAGCGTATTGGAGGGTGGAGGTACAAGCAAAGGGTGGGTGGAGAGATGGAAGTACTATGAGTGGAGAGGTGAGTAACTTTAATACCATAAATATCTCCCTCTAGAAAGACAGTTCGTTCTCTGAGGCTCAGCCGTCCTCCACCCTCACATTTCACCACTTGGGAGCCATCATCGAAATGTACTGTAGGCTGCATACTAGGACTGACTAAAAATGAATACAGTTATCTCATTCAGGATTCGCGTAATGGTACTGGTAGGAACGCATTATGACACAACGGTGGGTCTCGTGGAAGAACAGATAACACTAAACGAAATTCATAACCTCAGACTATTCCACCCCAAACGGATCTATACTGCCACCTTACCATCAACAATCTGCTTCTCTACCACTTTACCACAAATTTTTGGGTGCAGAAACGAATAAAAGGTGGATGGAAGGATACGTGAAGAAAAGGTGGATAACAGAGAGTGGAAAGGTGGGTGGTGGGGCAAGTGGGTGGTGGGTGGAGGTGTGAGTGGGTGGTGGGTGAAGATATACAGTGTGAGTGTAAGTGTAAGGTAACAGTGGCTGGAGAGGCGAGGTGGGTAGGACAGGTGCGAATAGACAGGTGGATGGATGGTGGGTGACTAGGCAACTGATTGAAAGGGAAGAGGAACCTGTGGGGGGTGGGGGTCAAAATGGGGGAAGGGGAGAAGAGGGTGATAGCGTGGGACTAGACGATGGATGAGGAGAGGGGCAAGAAGGATGAAAGAGGAAGGGGAGGAGGAATGTGGAGTATGGAGGGGAGGATGGGGACGAGAAGGAAAGAGGGCGAAAGGGAAAAGGATGGGTAGGATGAGAGAGGAGGGGAAGGAGGAGAAGGGAGAGAGGAGAGGTGAGGGAGAAGGAACAAGAGAGAAAAAGGAGGAGAAGGAAAGTGAGGATAAGGAAGGGAAGTGAAGGAAGGAGGATGAGATGGGTAAGATGATCTGTATGAGGACGGGGCTAAGGTGGGGAAGGTGAATGACAGGGTGTTTGTGGGTGGTATAAGTGGATGATGGGTGGTACTGAGAGTGGGTTTCTGGGTAAAAGTTGGGTGGGGGTGGGGATAGGTAAGCAGGAGGAGGGATGATACTGCTGGATGGGTGGTATAGGTGGGTGGGTGGAGGGGAGGTACCGTTATACGTGGAGGTGTGGTATGGGTGGGTGGGAGAGACACAGGAAGGTGAGGAAGTAGTGAAAGTAGGCGAGTGAAAGATGAGGGTGTGTGAAATAGTAGTGGAACAGGCAGGAAATGTGGTGTGTGGAAGGAAGGAAGGTTGGATGGTTGAAGGAAGGAAGGGAGGAAGGAAGAAGAAACAAAGGAAGGAAGGAAGGGAGGAAGGAAGAAGAAACAAAGGAAGGAAGGAAGGGGGGAAGAGAAAAAGTGAATGAAAGAAGAGTGGCTGGGAAGGAAGGAATTATTACCAGATAGGACGACCACTTAGAAGTAATCGAGGTGAAGGGGTAACTAAAAGAGACAAATATCCCCCTGCAAGTTGTCTCATCCCTCCACACAGCCGACCACAACAAAGCCCCGTCATTCGGAACGAAGGAAGGAAAGAAAGACGAAAGGAAGCAAGGAAACAAGCTAGGAAGGAAGGAAGGGAGGATGGAAGGAGGGAAGAGAAGGGAAGGGAAGGGAAGGGAAGGGAAGAGAAGGGAAGGGAAGGGAAGGGAAGGGATGGGAAGGGAAGGGAAGGGAAGAAATGGAAAGAAAAGAAAAGAGAAGAGGAATGGAGGGGAAAGGAAAGGACAGTACAGAAAAACCGGAAAAGAAAAAGGAAAGGGAAAGAGTAAATAAAAACGAAAATGAACAGAAACAGGAAAAAAAGGAAAAAGGAAAGGAAAGGAAAGGAAATAAAGGAAAGGAGGAGAGGAGAGGAGAGGAGAGGAGAGGAGAGGAGAGGAAGGGAAGGGAAAGGAGAGGAATGGAAAGAAAATGAACGGAATGAGAGGAGAGGAAAGGAAAGGAAAGGTAAAGAAGCAAAACAAAGAGAAGAAAGAAAAGGAAGTACAGGAGTGGGAAAGAAATGAAAGGAAAAGTATTGAGGAAGAATGGAAGAAAGGGGACAGAAAAGAAGGTAAGGATAGAGAATCGAGAGGACGGGAGGAGCCCACTGAAGGAGCGAGATAAGATGAAAGGGTAACTAAAATAGACAAATATCCACCTTGTAAGCTGTCGCATCCCCCACACCGTCGGCAACAACACAGCACCAGAGTCAGCAAGGAAGTAAGGAAGGAAGAATGGAAAGTATGAAGGAAGGATGGAAGGAAGGAAGGAAGGGGGAAAAAAGAGTGAGGAAAAGAGAAAGAGAGGGGGAAAAGAGTGGCAAGGAGAGGGAGGGAAGGGGAGGGAACGCGTTTACGTAAAGGGGAGGCGACCACTGACATACTACGCCAGGGTGAAGGGGTAACTCAAGAGACAAATATCCCCCTTATATGTTGTCGCATCCCCCCCCTCAACGTCGACCGCAACAACACCGCGTCGTCAGGAGGGAAGGACGGGAAAGGAGGAAAGGAAGCAAAGGAAATGAGTGGAAAGAGAAGGAAAGGAAAGGCAAGACGAGGAAAAATGAGGACAGATGAGCGGGGAGAGGAAAGGAAAGGAAGGGAGGATAATGGAGAGAAAAAGAAAGGGAGGGAAAGGAAACAATAGGAGAGGAAAGGTGCGGACGGAACAGAAAAAGAAACGGGGGAAGAACGGAAAGAAAACAGAAAACTAAAGAAAAGAATGATTACCTCACGAGATACAGGAAAAGAAGGAAGGGGGTGTAGTGGGAGAGAAGGGAGGAGGTGTAGTGGAAGAGACGAGAGGAAGCGTAGCAGGAGAGGCGTAGGCATTGAAGGAGTAAGAGTAGCCTAGGTGAAGGGGGCGCTAAATAAGACAAATGTGGTCCCCGTATGTTGTCGCATCCATCCACCGGCAGCTGCAAGAAAGCCTCATTAACAGCGTGCAAGAAAAGGAAAGAAAGAAGACGGGACGGGACAGGACGGGACGGGGCAGGAGAGGACAAGACAGGATAGAGTAGACAGAATAGGAAAGGACGAGCCCGGACATGCAGGAAAGGAAAAGAAAGGAAAGGTAAGGACGTGGCACGACTGAAAGAAAGGTGGGAGGGCAGAGAGAGAGAGAGAGAGAGAGAGAGAGAGAGAGAGAGAGAGAGAGTGTGTGTGTGTGTGTGTGTGTGTGTGTGTGTGTGTGTGTGTGTGTGTGTGTGTGTGTGTGTGTGTGTGTGTGTGTGTGTGTGTGTGTGTGTGTGTGTGTGTGTGTGTGTGTGTGTGTGTGTGTGTGTGTGATTGGCAACCACTGATGGAGTACAAGGAGGTGAAGGGGTAACTAAAAGAGACAAATGTGCCCCCAATGTGTCGTCGCACCCGGCCGCCACAACAAAGCTCCATCGTTAGCACAAACCTCCACCAATTTACCGTCTTTTTGTATTTGTGGCAAAGGACCCCAGACGCGGCAAGGGGACATCAATCTAACCCATCCACCGGAACTTTATCGCGCCGCTAACTGCAAGGTCCCAGGGTGCTTTGAAGGGGGTTAGGTATGGATATTCACACGTATATATATAAACTTAAAAACACATATTTTATACGGACATACATATATATATCCAGAGAAAGGGCGAGAAGGGCGACAGATGGATGAATGAGTGAACGTGTGTGTGTGTGTGTTCATTTTCACTGCTCCGGGGATGGAAACAGTCATGTCATCTAAGTCTTACCTTTCCCTCTTTCACTATTTTGTAACGAGACGAAACACCTCTCTCTCTCTCTCTCTCTCTCTCTCTCTCTCTCTCTCTCTCTCCCCACCCCATCTCCCATGACTCATTGTTACCACATTGTTGTGTCAGAGGAAGTATCTTATTAATTTCTTCCGTATAACCCATTCGATGAGATGTCTCTATATTAGGCTACCTCCGCCAACGAAGTTGGAGCAGGTTATGCTGTCGCCTGTTTGTCTGTCTGTCTGTTTGTCCAGACGATATCTTCAAAAGTTTTCAATGAATTTCAAAGAACCTTTGTGAAAGGGTGGACCATGTGCCAAAAAAGAACTGAATAAATATTGGGGAGATTCCGGATCCGGATCCAGATCCTGCAATGGCATTGGCGGAGGTATGCACTCTGTGTGCTTTCTAGTTCCTACCGCTGCGGGGCAATTTTATTCAGTAGGAGACCCCTCGCACTGAATGGGTGAGAAGAAGCCTCCATTAACATCATCAGTAATTATGACGTTTTTCTTATTTTATTTCCCCTCTACCCACCAGACGCTTTTCTTCAGCTTACGAGGGATTACCTGCAGTGGAGGGGTTAGAAGGTCTCCAAAAGCCTTTCCTCTTCAGTAACACTTCATTTCATTCTTGCCGGCGCTGGTTTGTTTTACTCGGCTTGGGAGAGACTCTTCGTGGAGTATGATTTACTTTTATAGTCACCATTAGCTCGCTGAAGTACAATGACGAGATCTTATCGTAATCTTACTTAATTCTAGAAAGTTTTACTAGAGAGACCCATTGTAGTGAAAGGCTTAACAATGGTTTCCGTTAACTCCTTCAGTACGATGACGTCTTTTTTACACATATAATCCTGTTAGTGTACCGTCAGACGATTTAATCAAGCACAGGAAACCCCCTCTCATGAAAATGGTTAAAGGGCTTGACTCCCAGCAAGTTGGTTATATATCCTTCTTGCTTTTACCAGACGATTTTCTTCAGTTCAGGAAATGGGTGAGATTGATACAGCCCGCACAAACGTCTTTAAGCTGAATGAAATCGTCAGGATAAAGCAAAGAGTATAAGAACAAACACGTCCTGCGATTGAAGGGGTTTTTCCATTCATCAATCATCGGCCTGGATTCAGTTCAGATGGGATTCAATTAGAGTGACAGGATGGGGGATTGGGGATTGTTAGCGAGGTGGAAAGACAGATGGATTGTGTGTGAAGGGGAGGAAGTGTGGGTGGGTGAATGGGAGGAGGAGGGAAATGGAGATGCGGTGTGTGTGTGTGTGTGTGAGAGAGAGAGAGAGAGAGAGAGAGAGAGAGAGAGAGAGAGAGAGAGAGAGAGAGAGAGAGAGGACGGGGAAACCACACAAAACAGGTTGGTAGGGGTCTCACGTTACCATCAACACAAAATTGCAACTATCCACAAATTGCGGAGACACACTATCCTCTAGACTACACACGCGTCCTCTTCCAGGTGGGTTGACAGCCATTGGTAACCCCTTCAGCGCAAGAAAACTCTCATAAGCTGAATAAAATCGTCTGGATGTAGCAAAAATACATAGGCAAGGAGGGGAGGAAGTTATACTTATTGAAGAAGCGACTAGAGACTGTTTTATTTCAATCCTTTCAAGATGCCTCCTCGTAACGATGCTGCATACGTGTAAAACTCTCTGATTTCCCTAAGAACTGTCTGTGGACGCTAGTTATATTCTCTGCCCTGCGCCAGCCAAGGTTGCGGTATTTCGACTGTAGGTTTCGCAGGCCTGTACAGACTCTATCGTACCCATGCCCGGACAATTTCTAACTTAAGCAAATCTCCTTTTTTATTGCACCGAATCGAATCCACCTTCCCATTTTTTATATCACAAGAATGTTGACAATGTTTTTATCTTATGTAGGCCTAATATTTATCATACGCAAAATACCCTTAACAATAGAATAAACCTATTCACAGCTTAAGGATCTTGAAACCCCAGTAAAAATATACAGAACTAACATATCATCTTTTACATAATATCATCTTTTACATAAATGACGCAAGTAAAACAGCATCTTTATATAGAGCCAAATGTTCAAATATGAAACCGAAAAAAAGGACCACATCTACGGTACGATGAAAACACTAAAAGCCATAGTTTACAGAGAGAGAGAGAGAGAGAGAGAGAGAGAGACGCTCAACCTGTCTAACAGCCTATGCAAATCCTCCCCACAAACACACACACTCCCCTACCCCCCCCCTCCTAAAACCAAAGTTGGAAAAATGGTCAGCCAGAATCAACAAACCTTACCATGAATTTTACACAAGAAGTTTTGGACTTTCGCTTTTTAGGGAATGACGTGGGTGTCTGGAAAGGAGGGGGGGGGGAGGAGGAGGAAATACACTTTACCCGTGGGCTTAGGAGGCGCCCTATTACTTCTTTATTTACCTGTTTATCTTCCCTTCCTTTCCCCAGTTCACACCTTTCCCTTTCTCCAGTCTCCCCCTCCCCGGAAGTTTTCATTTTCTTCCTCTCCCACTTCACCTCCCTTCCCTTCTCCCGTTCTCCCTGCTCCCTCCTTCCCAGTACTGTTTCCCTTCCTTCCATTCTCCAGTTTTCCCTCCCCCCCCCCTTCCCCGGTATAGTTTTCCTTCCCTTACCTCCCCCTCCTCAGCCACCTCTCCCTTCCCTTCCCCAGTTCCCCCTTCCTCCCCAGTACAGCTTCCCTTTCCTTCTCTCTCCCAGTTCACCCCTCTCCCATTCCACAGTTCCCCTTCCCCCCTTTCCCCAATTCACACCTCGCCCCTTCCCCAGTTTCCCCCCCCCCTCCCCTGTCCAGTACAGTTTCCCTTTCCTTCCCCCCGGCTTGTGGTGAGGGGCCTGGGGGATGGGTTTCCTCCGTCCTCTCCATAATTGACACTAACTATGTGAAACGCTCCCCACCTTCCCCTCACTTTTCCCTCCCTTCCTTCTTCCTCTTCCCCTCCTTTCTCTCTCTCTTCCCTCTTCCTCTTCCCCTCTCTATCCTATTCCCTCCGCCTCTCCCTCTCCACCATTCTCTTCTCCCCTCCACATCCTTTCTACCATCCTGTACTTAACTTCATCTCTATTCCTCATCCTCTCTTCTCCTGTCCCTCTTCATCCCCATCCAATCCCCCTCTGTCTCTTTCTTCCCCCTCCCATTAAATTCCTTCACTCTCTTCCCCCCTCCTTACCCCTCAACGTCATCTTTTCTCCACAACCATAATCCTATCTCCTGTTCCATACCTCTTATCTTAAGCCTTACCCCTTCCTGACCCATCACCCTCATTTCCCACCCTCCCCCTTCCCACCCAATCCCACATCACCCCAAGAGCTCCCGTTCCCTTTCTTTCCCCTCCCCTTTCCCTATCCCATCCATTTTCATCCTTGCTCCCCTTCCCTTTCCACCTCCAACCTATACTCCCTCACACTCTTAATCTATTTCTTCTTCCCTACTCATCCGACCCCAACCCTTCCTCTTTCCGACTCCATCCATTTCTCATCCCCCTCTCCCCTCATTATTCCTTGTTACCCTGCCCCTTCCCCTCTCACCAGCCCCTTGCCTCCATCTCTTCCTGTCTCATTCCTTGCTCGCCTCGCCCTCCCTCATTCAATACCATCCCTAGCGTCTCTCCTTTCTACCATTCCGACCCTTCCTCCCCTAAAACTCCCCGTCTCTCATCACCTCTTCTCCGCTAACCCAACTCTTCCCATCCCATTCATCCCCCTTGCCTCATCTCTAAACCCCTTCCCCTCTAATCTCATCACTTCTCCCCTCTCTCTCCCCTCTACCCCATCTCTTCCCTCCCTCCAACCATCCCATCTTCCCCTGGCCGCCCCAACCACCCCAATTCCCTTACGAGAGTTCTGCAGTGGTGACTTTGGCCGTCTCTTCCTTGCATCCACCCCCTACTCCTGCCTCTCCAACTTGATCCTTGCCATCCCTATCCCAACTATCCTCTCCCCTCCTATATCACCTCCTTTCCCCCCGCCTAACTATGCCGCATCGTATCGCAACCTTACTTTCCAGTAGCTCCTATCCCCTCTCTTTTCTAGCCTTGACTTCTATCCCCTACTCCTCATCCTCCGACATGATCCCTTCCAGTCCTATCCCGCCTCTTCTCTCCCATTCTCTCCAGTCTTTTTATTTTTTTCTTCCTCTACCCCTTCCTTCGATATTTTCTCTTCCTCTACCCCTCCAACCCCATCCAATACTGCTACACCCACCACCTTTACTCTTCCCCACTTCACCTCATTCTCCTTCTCTCCTTGATCCCTGAACTTCATGACATCACCAAGCTCTCCCTAACTCCTCTGCAAGAGTTATCAGACGAGTGTAGTGATAAATGTGGCCGCCTGCCTGTATCGCACCGCATCGGAGCTCCCTTCCCCCTTCTTCCCCAGTCCTTATTTCTTCCTGCCGAGTCCCCTTTCATCACATCCCTTTCTCTCCCACACCCTTACTTTAATCCCCTTCTACCTAGGTTCCTACTCATTCTCTCCTCCCCTCCACTCAGCCCCATCTTTCCCCTCTCCCATCCCATCTTCCAATAGTTTTGTAGCGCTAAATTTGGCTGTCTAACCGAATTGCGACCAATCGAGGCTGCATCACCCAGAAACTAGTACAATTAGATTAGAGCGTTCGCTATAACTGTCGACGGCCTGATGAAAACACGGTACACTTGCGGTTGGACAATAACGCCGCAACGGAACAACGGACTCGGCGTTACCTTGTAACAGCGCAGTTACAGGTGAAACGATGTCTGTCAGAATTGGTCAGAAATACAAACGTCTTCCCCGCACGTAAGGAGACATGATTTTCCTCGTAGCAAAAATAAAACTCCGTGGCACTCCCTGATGTCATACTTGAGAGAGAGAGAGAGAGAGAGAGAGAGAGAGAGAGAGAGAGAGAGAGAGAGAGAGAGAGAGAGAGAGCTGTTTCTACCTTGATATTACCTGTGGGTGTACCTTAGACTTTTGGCTACGGTAAAACGGAACTGTTGACATAGCTGATAAGCCGACAGTACAGCATTACAAAAACACTTGAGGACAAACCATTACTGTTCACTCCATCAAGTATTATTTTCGGATAACTATGAGACATGAACATTGTATCTCTGTACTGGCTCGTCCTCAAAGGTGTTTTCGTACCGGTAACACAAGAAATTCATATCTGGCACATGTGTTTACCCCTTCAAAGGCACAAAGTTAGGAAATAAAGGACCCTTGGGTAAGTAAAGGATCTACAAAGGGCGACTTCCACATCTCAACGAAAAGAATTCCCAACACGGTCGATTTCTTACGGGGGGATGGAGGTCACGAAAGAGTTCATAACACTGTGTACATAATTCTCATGTTAATGGTTCGTGTGCTCGCCACTATCACTATCAAACGTGACCATGGACGCGTCATCTAAGGAGTGAAACTCTTCGTTGTAAGAATCGTAACAAACAGCAGATAATGTACTGTGGAAGAGACTCAAACGGTGCGTTATCAGTATCAGTACCGGTGCGTGTTATGGGCTGTCTCTCTTCTGTGCGGCAAGATGGTAAACAATTTTTTACTGTAGATAAAAATTATAGCAAAAGAAACGCAAAAGTCTGAAACCGGTAAACAAACTTTTTTTCAGGGGAGGGAGAGGGAGGAGGAGGGAGTGTGCAGAATGTGTCAGGATGTATTTCTGCTAAAGAAGCAATAATAACTGCTACAAGTAACACCAGGCGCCAAAATTTGGTTATATGGTTACCACCCAGCGTAGTAAATGGTTTCCTGGTGTACAGGAAACCATCTGGTATGTCATTCAGTGTACAGTCACCCACAGGCAGAAGGATGAGGAAAGAATGAAGGAAAGAAAGATGGAAGAGGGAGTGTAAAGTCACCTGCAGGCAGAAGGACAAGGAAAGACTGAAGGAAAGACAGACGAGGATAGAGGGGAAAGAAGGATGGAGGAGAGGAAAGGGCAGACACCCAAGAGCAGCACTACATCGAGTGAATGGATGGTGAGCGCCCCCACCTACCACAAATAATAATAATATATCTAGCCAGCCATGACCCAAGGATCCCCAACCACTCCGGCACAGTTTTCAAGACCTCCCCTGGGCCCCTCCATGCTTGCGGCCAACGTAATTTTCATATTCTTCTGGAACAGGAGACAGAGTGGGAGTAGACGAGCAGCCCCGGGTTATCCCTTTCACCCCCATGACGATTGTATACATATGTAGACAGTCAGACAGATATAGATAGATGGATAGATAGATTATTTTATTCCGGCTACCCAAGATATGCTTTTACACAATGTGGGTGAAACCTCTTGCAGTGATGAGGATGAGGATGTTTGTATCTGACCTCTCCAATTTTAAGGGCTTCCCCTGAGCTGAATTAGATTACTCGCAGCTAGAAAAAATATAAAATGTGTCCTCGAGTTGAACGGGTTATAAGGCAGTGAATATGGGGCAGAGGTTCAAGGGCAGTGAATATGGCAAAAAGGGGATTATAAGAGAATGACACGAGTTATAATCTGTGGGGAAAAAAGAAGCCATGACGACGACGACGACGACGACGACGACGACGACGATGATGATGATGACGACGACGATGATAAATATGAGCAAGTCAAGAGCTACAAATCAGCAAATGAGTGCAAGAAGCGGCTTATAGGTCAGTAATGTAAGCAAGTCGCTGATTACAAAGGGGGTAAATAAGCCAACTGGTACAAAATGGTGTCAGGTTTCAAAAAAAAAAAAAAAAAATCCTACAGGGCAAAATCAACCCTAACTTTCAACACGGAAAATTTTGGCCAAATCCGTGACGCCTATGTGAACTTTTCCCACATTAAATAAGATCAATGACACCCCTGAAATCGACCCATAAAGAGAAAACGATGGCTATTCTGGCGCAATTGTAGCACAGTCTCTCGCCGCTATCACGTACAAAATAATATTAGAGGATCTGCTTCGCCTCATTTATAACGTCAGTGACTTCAGTAAGCTTAAGTTTAACTTTTAGTCTCTTTCTCCTGACCTGCCAAAAATCCCAGACCTCTTTTAGCTCACTTGATGGCCGTGTGTAGGCTAGTCAGACTGGAGGAATAATTTCAAGGAGAAACATTCCTGCCTCATAACTGAGCTAGGGCTCACCAAACTGTAGGCTATGCACAACTTCTTCAAGTTGTTGAGTGGTAATTTCCGTCAGACGAAAACAGACCGAGTAAAAGCTATTCACAGACCAGTATCTAAATATACATGCCGTGATACTTGTTACAGCAACCTAATTAGGATGGTTGGTGCGATCAATGACCTTACCAATTCTGCCGCAGAACGACTCCACAATCACTGAACGGCAACAGGATTATTCTACCTACTGCCAGCTGACTTTATTTGGCTTACGGCATACCTCTGTGACTGACGGGGGTAAAAATATTAAGTTTCTAACAATACTGATGATGTCGTGGCCTTGTCTTCATCCAATAGTCTCGTTACCGGTACCGTACTTCCACAACTAAAACAATACTCAATCAACCATGCTACCAGTATGCAGTACAAGCTAGTCTACCTATGAACCAGGGAACAGGCAATGCTCAATTCATTCACGTTCCGCATCTCCTTATCCAAAACAAAATCACTGTCAAACCCCTAACTCTCGCGTAGCTACATCAAATCAAACGGTAACCTTGTTAATCCTTAAATTCTGGGAACTATTTGCGTGTTTCACTCTGGTTAATGAAAGAAGATTTTACTAGTCACTGGGACACCTTCTGAGGTCTGAGGGTGACACTCTAACCTGGCCTGCCTCCCTCACTTTCTCTCTCTCTCTCTCTCTCTCTCTCTCTCTCTCTCTCTCTCTCTCTCTCTCTCTCTCTCTCTCTCTCTCTCTCTCTCTCTCTCTCTCTCTCTCTCTCTCTCTCTCTCTCTCTCTCTCGCACACACACACACACACACACACACACACACATCCGGAATCAGGAGAGAAAATTGTTAGCCTGTTTCTCATCTAATATGGCATTGTGGTGGAATGACGGAAGACGCCTTAACGAGGGGCCAATTAGTCATCACGACAAAAGCGCTAACTGTCGACCATCTTAATTACCACCCCCACTAACACACCCCGCCCGGGAAAGTGCCAATAACACCTCTAAGTGCCAAGTGTCATCCGCCTCTCTTCCTGCTGGAGTGCCACTTTACCGTACCGTACTTTCGTTGCTATGAGTTACACGTATTAATATCCCTCGTTATCGCTTATCACAGAAATATGTATCAGGAATTATAAGGATATCATTTACATCCCGCCACCAACGTCACTTTTATAAATACAGGTTAAGTCTGAACTTCTAATCATTTCTAGACAGTTTCAGGTTGCAACACTGATAACAAGTACAGTATTACGGTTCGGTAGGCTCTGTTAATGTCTATACGTATATCTGTGGGCCTACAGTGGACAAAGGTGACCAAGCACCACACCATCACACGTTCACGCCATACCACACCCTCAAACTCCACGACCACCACCACACCCTCATATCATGCCACACCATCATACCCTCACATCACATCATATCACCACATACATCTTCACATCATACCACACCATCCCATTCTCACATCAACCCACACCATCACACCCTAACATCACACCACACCATCACACCTCCATCCTACAAGCACCACAGGTTTGTTAACACCAAGACTCAGAACACACGCAGATCGGAAGCCAAACGCGGTATGCACAAAGTCACCGGGGCTCCCTCATAAAAGTGATGCACACCCTTATAACTCAATATAAACCAACAGCCTTATAATATACCGCAGGTGCAAGAACCTAACCGCGCAAAATGATAATGTAGTTGAACCTCCGTGCGCCATGTTATCAAATTGCCGTAACGGGATGGTGAGAATAAGCAGTGGGTGTTGAGGCGGTAATGGTGGCGTGATGAACGTTTGGGCTTCTTTCTTCGTCAGGGTGGTGATGGAGTGCTCACGGTCTGGGGGATTGGCGGCAGAGAGGTGTGGGAGTGACAGGTGAGGTTGGACTGATGTGTGGACGGGCTAGTGCTTGGACAGATGTGCGGGGAGACAAATGTGTGGAAGTGTAGTGCTTGAGGAGATGTGTGGGATGACAGGCGTGGGAGAGACAAGTGATGTGCGTGGAGGGAGGTGTCTAAGAGTGGACAAGTTAGCCCTTGGACAGGTGTGTGGGAAGACAGGTGTGTGAGACTGGATAGGCTGGTGTCTGAACAGATGTGTGGGCAGAAAGACGCAGGAGAGACAGGCGAGGTGGGCAAGGTGTGTGAGAAAAAACAGGAGTTTGGGCAGACAGGTTTGGGAGTAACAAGTGAGATACGGGAGGTGTGAGACGAGGGTTGTGGGTTTGAACTGTGTTTGGGGACACATATGTCATGGATTAATCTAACGAGCAATGATGTGGCTTGAGCTCAGACAGATGCATGAGACATGCTAATAAGTGATCAGTAAGGCAGTTGTAAAAGACAGGTTTTTACCTTTTGGATGTGCATTACCAACTTGTTGTTCTATTTTATTCTGTTCAGTTCAGGAAACAGAAACATACCAAAACAGTGTGTGACACGGAAGACAGGTGTTTGGAACATCAATTACTAGACAGGTGTTACAACAAGTGTGTGTGAAGCATGTAGGTTGGCAGAGTCACCAAGTAAGTATCGTTGGCTACGGCACTCCCGATGTGTTCTACATTTTGAAATATTGGACGAAGGATTTTGAAAAAATATCGCTGTTAATGTTATTACGTGGTATGTGGGAGCTCGATGTAGTGCTTCCTTCAAAGTGACGAACCAGTAGATTTCCTAACCCTGTAGTCGCTTGAGTGGAAACCATATAGCCAAATGAGGCCTTGTGGTCAAGTGGGTTACGGCGCCCTAACCGGATGTGGCCTGTGAGGGTTGACATCTGAGAGAAGGGTGGAGTTTACTGTTCAAATCATGCCACTCAGGAACGAGTGAGGTAGGTCAGTCTCAACGTAAATACTGGGAATGAATAGTCTTGTCCTGTATCCATGAACTCATGATGGGGCAAAAAGCAAAAAGGACTGGATGGTCGACAGACAGGTAGATTAGATTAGATAAAACAGATGAATAGGTAGACAGACATAACAAATATAGACAGACAGACTGATACATAGAATAAAATCGCATCGAAGAAGCAAGAACATACGGTAAAAAAAGGGCAATACCGTATTCAAGGAGTTAATTACGAATGAGTGTTTACATTCGAGAGGATATATATGACTTGATCTAGCTTATACGGCGGCCTAAGATACCGGTATAGTAGGATTAACTCTCTTGTCTCTCAGTTCATTTACAATAACAAATTCCAAATCGCCAGATGGCCAAAATGCAGATATTAACCCCTTGAATCCGACTATGCATTCTTCTTTATTATTCTTGTTACATTCTACGATTTTAGGCTATTCACTCGGGACAGACTTTTCGAACCAAAAGGTGGGGGGGTGGGATATGACTTTCATTAATTCATTCTCTATTAATGGATTTTTCCTACTCTGAATATAATCGTTTGGCGGTAACAACAATCAAATACAACAAAGTGATCAACTTGAAGGGTCTAACACAAGCTACGATATTCCGAAACAACAGCAAGCAACCAACAGCATGGCAAAACAATTGAGTACTGCAACTCAGACGTTGAAATTTGCGTTACCACACTGATGTAAATGTTTCGGTGTGACTTTAATTTTTGGAAGTCCAACAGACGTATTCTCATCAACTTAGGAGGCTCTGACATAAAAACACATCGTGTACATCACCGTCCTTCTTTACCTATTATATCGTCAATAATTTTAAATTAGCACGCACACGCACGCACGCACGCACACACACACACACACACACACACACACACACACACACACACACACACACACAATAAATAAATATATATATATATATATATATATATATGTGTGTGTGTGTGTGTGTGTGTGTGTGTGTGTGTGTGTGTGTGTGTGTGTGTGTGTGTGTGTGTGTAACATTAGCCTATCACAAAAAACTTCAAGCACAAAATAAGCAACCTCCACATTTGCCGCAGCCAAGATAAGCCACAAACCCACTTTATACCTACACCCACATCACTAATCCTACATTCTGTATCTCAACAATCTGTAATCTCTTTACGTAAGCCATATATTTCTCAACGTGGGACCGAACAAAAGGCGGAAGATGGGGTTAAGAAATTTGGTAGCAGTAGCTATTTCTTTCCCACAATTGGTGTGTTCCTTTCAGGCCAATTTAAAGCATAGATGATCACTTTAGTTACGTCCTTTACTGCATTAATGTTGTATATTCTCAAACACAAGAATTCCCTTTTACAAAACAGGAACCAAGGTTTTGGTTTCTCTAGTTTCTCTTCCAAGGTCGTAACTTATCGTGCAAATCAGGCTATTGTTATTCTTATTAGAAGATAGGCATCACCTCACAAGGGTCTCTGTATGTGTCGGTGTTGCTATTGTTATTCATGCCAAGCCTCTTCCTCTCACATTAGGCTTCTTTCATTCCCGTCTTCTCTAATGTTACCTCCCTCCAACCTTGCCTAATCTGACATTAATACCACCAAAAGCTGCCAAAGACTGACAAATACACTCATATATAAGTTGATGACCTTAAGCCATTTGCCAATGTTAATGAGCACCTTATTAATGAAATCATATATGAAGTTTTTAAACAAGGGATCCACCTGACACGAATGAACTAAATTTCTTTCACCTTCACTTCTTGCTTATTTCACGTACTTAGGCTAAGTGGCAGAAAAAGACAACGTTATAAATCTACATCATGTTCACAGCACTGCTTCGTGACTAGCATCATACAAGCATTCCAGAGTTAATCTATTGTTACAGCTCAGCATTCATTGTGGAGAGATGGCAATTTTAGGCCAAGTTAAAGTAAAAATAGTAGAGCTTTTTACAGACAGGGCTACACAATTTATTATGGGCATCTATTATTCTTCATATACTGTGCCAAATGTGTATTGTTTTCCCTTTGCCTGTACGCCTCATGTTCGCTTATCACGACTTTGTAGGCTTGCGTCCACAGGCAAGATTTTTTCCGCTCTCATTTCTGTAACCATGAAAAGGGGAAGGAGGGATTTCTAGCCCTTCCCGCCACTAGTTGTCATCTACCCCCACATTTGCTGACGGTACTGGAACACACCCACAATTTGAACACAGTCGTTTGCCTGTATTTCCATACGCCTTAGTTACGAGGCTGAAATAAGTCTCCTTGGTTATTAGTCACACCGCCACTCTTATCTGACTATATCTGTCCATCACGGAGCTGAAAGGGGTTGGAGAGCTTCCTTGTTATAAAATACGTGCTAATGGCCGTACACCCATGAACTACGTATATACGATAATACAATTTCTCCTCTACCGGTATTCCCACTGATAACTATTACAGCCTGGATCATAGTTATTTCAGAGTTAATATACTTGAAAGTTTTGAGAAGAGGCCTCCTCGGAATATGGAGCCTGATTTACGATATGCTAATTAAGAAATGTTCTTTTCTTAAACTTTTGGAAACTAAAAATATACCTATATGAAAAGAAAGCAGTTTATCAATATAACACAAGGAATAACTAAGTAACAACAGGTGTTTTGATAGCATAGATTTGATATTAGAGGCCATGTTATTCTCGTCCATTTTCATTACATGGACTGCAGCTGATTCAAACTGGCTACATCACCTGTACTTGAGTCTGATATTTCGGTCGCGCTTCAGACAAAAGGAACGGTACATATGAAGCAGGTACAGCCATGAAGCAGGTACAGCCAAGACAGACTACAACAACTGGGCCATTTTTCTTTCAACAGAGAGTTGGGAGACGCCTGCAGCGAGATGACACAGGTTGCTGAAGACTTGTGCGTTCCTTACTGACAAGGTTCTAAGAGCCGTTTTAGCATAATCACAAGATAAAAAATTAGCCATTAAATAAAGATGAAAAGCCAGCATACTTCCGATGTGCCCGATCAACAGTGTAGTTATGTATCAGCTACCTAGCCTCCATCTCAACAAAGGTTCTGGGTGGATATTTAACAAGCAATGGGCTACCGATATTTCCATTCGTCCTTCGCCAGCATGGATATGGGTTAATCTGGCTATCCTGTACGACTCTCCTGGACCCAAAATCCAAAATAAGGCAGTTAGAACAGCAGTGCCATTAGCCCACAAATTATTTCTAGATAATGATGCTTAAAGTAACTGCACCTTTCGGCTCTACAGACAGCATTTCTAACCAACTAGCCTATACGATCTAGAAGTGCTAAATCCTGCAGTCTATAAAAACACTGTGACAGCAGAGAAATGGTGACTTACTGAACTATATTACCTTAAGAGTCTCGTGTGGACTGCTCTGGTACCGTATCGTGTGCTACGGATAATTATAATACGGTCTAGTGGAAGGCAAAGTGAGTGAAAGTAATAATACGTAGTTTATACCGTACAAGTGATGACGGTAAGGGAATGACACGAATGACGGTACGGGCATGAGGTATGAAAGTAAAAAATGAATAATAATAATAATAATAATAATAATAATGTGTGTACAGAAGCAATGACGATGGGAAGAGTTGAATACAGGCAGCAAGGCAAAATATGAAAGATGAGGGAAGGTGACTTGAAATGACAGCATAACCTTTTATTTTTATTTATTTTTTCGTCCTGAACAAACGCTGGGAGTGTGTCCGGCCACTGACTGACAGATAGACAGACATATACAGACATACCCATTCATCCATCACTGTATCTTTCTTTGCCCCATCAGGAGAGTAGGAGTCCAAGGTTATGCATTAGTCTCCAAAAGTAAGGCGACGGTGAAATACAAACACAAATGAAAAATGACACTGACAGGAGTATCAAAAATTATCCTAGCCCCAACACACACACGCACACACACACACAACGCTAGACTATCCTGCGGAGATGGACGTGTTTTCGCCCATAATAAAACTTCACGCAATTGTAGATGCAAATGTATACAACAGGTGGGCGGAGGGCGGGAGCGAGGACCCATTATTGCAAGCTTCCCGCCCAATTCCCAGGCTGGACTGCGGTTGGGCTCGTTCTGGCAGGGGTTATGATGGTAACTGTGCAACCGAGTGCAGTGTCCCTCCAAGTCGCTTACTCTAATGAACTAAAATATTCTCATTCACCGCGTATTTATTTATTAACGCAAAGGCCAGGCTGACTGAATTTTTGGTATTGTTAGGACAAGAAAGTATTACGTCAGTTCCTGTAGTGAAGAAAAATATCCTTCGTAGCTCTTTTTTACCCCTCGTCCGTCTTGGTAACACGTTAGGATAAAATGTGTCCTGTCATTTACTCCAGAACTTTGCTTACCATACATATTTATTCATGTATCTATATCTGCAGAAGTCTTCATACCTAAGTTTCTTTTGTTTACTACTTCTAGTTGGTCTTCATAAATATTGTGTCCAATACTAAGGGGGGGGGGAACACCGCTATCGTATCTTTTCCAACACATTTTACACGTATCTATAGCCTAAAGCTTATAATATTTTCCAGTGTACGCTGAATAGCCTAAAGCTTATAATATTTTCCAGTGTACGCTGAATAGCCTAAAGCTTATAATATTTTCCAGTGTACGCTGAATACAAGATATGGCTCATACTGATGAAAGCTCTAATTAATGCTATGATATTAACTTGCAGCCAAACAAGTACGCTGTGATGCCCCTGCATAACACGGAGACCTGAATACTGACGTATGACGTTCGTATGGGCATAACTATACCGTTTCTGACTGCTGCATGACATTAAGCAGACATGAATTTATTCAGCAGGAGCGAGGCCTACCAAAACTGACTGTACGTTATACGTTACTTAGAGAAATAGGAAATGCTTACCGATACCAAAGCCTGTCACAATGCATCAAAAAATGTAACATCCCCTCTGAAGTATCGATTAAACTGGAAATTTCCAGTATTAGAAACGCCAGTTTCTTATACTGGATACTGAACTCTGCTTAACTGGACCAGCGGGTAGTGTATGTTAATGAGGTGCAATACTGAATATAGCCTGATTTTCACAGCATTTTAACATGGGAGTGGTAACAATGGAACCCCGAAATGTTTAGCTTTAATACTCACTGTTTTGACGGAGGAATCTGGGAGAACGATGGTGACTGTGAAGGAGCGTGAACGTTTGAGATTAGGGAACCTTGCCCTGAGGGAGCCCCTGGTGTGGTCAGCCCTGGACGCCACACTACCGGCCAGAAGGGACAGTCGGCGGGACAACTTCCTTCCCAGACCCTCTACTTCCTCTCCCTCACCCCTCAATACGGAGCCACTGGGCAGAATCAGATCTCTCATGGAGGCTGAAACATGACGTCGGAGGCCAATTCTGGTGCTCTTAGCCTCGTCAGCGCCATCGTCAGGAGCCGCGGTGAAGACGTCCCTAGTGGAGCCAGACAAACGCCGACGCAGGCCATTGCCGAGGCGTGTGAGACGGGACAGTCCCTCACCAGGAACCTCCCGGGCAGACTCTGACACCCTGCGTCTGAAGGCACGCATTCTCCGGGGTTCCTGAGGGGACTCTGTCTCGGGGCTGCAGCTCTCCTCCTGCTCCTCCCCCTTAGGGTCCTGCGATATGTTCTCCTCCATGTGTGTGTACTTCAGCTACACGCACTGGAGAAGGGCATCACCTGACTTAACACATTTTTGACTGCATGTATTCCTTCGTCGAACTGATGCTGGTAACAAAAATTACCTTAGTTGGAAAGCTCTTTCTGATGAAACCCCTAAACTATAACTTTACCAAGTTTAAAATAGTCACTTCATATTGTAAACTTCCAGTACTTTTCTCACTGAGTTACATGCACTATAACAAACTAAGTTTCTCTACTTTTTGCTGAACTGACAATTTTCACGTAATCATTAGGAATTGTAGTGTGTAATGTCGGAGGGCTTTATTAATGAACAATGTTTTTCTTTCGATATTCTGACAATTTACTTGGATCGCATAATACTAAAAATAAATCAATTACGAAATGTACTGAACAATTATCACATGCCGGTAGAAGTAATCTTCGCAGTTTTCATGGGAATTTCGCCATGTTCACAATCAGTACACTGTAACTTCACTGGTAACAATATCAGTCCACATAATTTCCTGCCTGCACATTCTGTGTAAAACAAAACAAGCGGCAGATGCACGAGGTTCACTGACTACGCTGAGAGAGAGGAGCAACCACACACACCCTCCGACCGCTGGGTTGATACTGTCTTGAGATGGAATGGACTCAGTCACTCTGGGACTGAGAACTCTGGGGAGTCCGAAGTGAGGGGAGCGGGTTGCCGCATCCTCCAGGTTGCCAGGTGTTGTCGGTATTTGTGTTTTGTGCAAAAGATTACATTAAGATACCAAAATTTGGCTTGTGCCTAAGAAACTCATTTTCATTGACTATCGTATGGTTAAATCCAGAATAAGACGGACATGAATTGTGCAAACGCTACAACACAGGCTAGTACTTGGTAACCATGGCCACCTCTCACTGTGCCTCGTGACGTCATGTGCTGAATGGGGTGATACTCGACTATTAGCCTATGCCCTGAAGTAAACTGATGGCCTACGTGTATTGTGTAAATTGTACATCCAGCGAGAAGATAATTATATGGTTTCCAACAAGCTCTTAGCGAGGAGTAGCTGATATGGCCAAAGCAGGCCACTGTTAAGCTGATACTATAGCAGCCCATGTGCTTCATTTACATTTCCTTCTTTCTGCTACCTGGCGACTTTGTTTACCTTTGAAGAGCCCCTAGTACAAATGAAGTTAATGAAAGTTAAGTCTAACTCTTGCATCTCGAAAAGTCTCTCATAAACTAATCACAATGGCCTAGAAATATAACATGGGCAAGAAAACTGAGAGAACTTATACCTCCACGACGATAGCAACATCCCCTTTCATGCGTTTCATGACCTTGACCTCCGACCTTTTTTCCCCAAAATTCAATTACTTGTTCCACTGATGGTCTTCAAAAGTCTAAATTTCGTGCAAGTCCACACAATAATTTCTTCCATATTGTTGTTAAGAGACGCAGATAGGCACACAAACAACCCAGCCAAAAACCTAACCAGGCAGTGATTAAATTTCGGACATACACATAATACTGGAGAAAACACCACTATAACGGGTTTCCGTAGCATCTACGGAACTCTTTACCTGAGAGACATAACATACACACACAAAAAAAAATAAAGACAAAATCACACACGGACGTCGTGCAACTGACGCTGGGACGTGATTAAAAAAAAAAAAAAATGCACAACCTCCATTAACACGGACACAGAGGCATGTTGAATAAACTAGATACGAAAATCAAGTTTTTAAAACACACAGCAACCATTAAAATAATTCTAAAGGTGTGTTGCAACTAATGGGCATAATAAACTGTAAAGACGGAAAGAGTTATGTAGTTAGCAATGAAATTTACACGCACTCAGGAACGGAGTTAAAGTCGCATGAACGAATATAAAGGGTCAGAGTAAGCCTAAGAACATGTGAGAAGGCGGGTTTCCCCAAAAATGGCTTTCAAGGTACACACATCGTACGGTCGGGAGAGAATATAAGGTATTACAGTGCACACACTACATATATAACATATACAAAGACAGTTTGAGGAAGACATCATAAACAAAAGTAGTATTCAGCCGAAGCTATTTTACAGCTACATCCGAAGCAAAACCAAAGATAAAATACAATCCATTACGGATGAGGGGATCATCTATATACAAGAGAAATATTTGTGAAGCACTAAATAATAGTTTCCAAGCAGTTTTTACAGAAGAAAATAATTTTGAGCGGGATGATATGGAACATGCATGTCCACACATATTACCAGATATACAAATATCAGAAAAAGAAATACAGCAGTTTAAGTAAATTAGACACAGGAAAAGCAAATGGTCCTGATGAAAATTTCATTTTGGGTGCTACATGAATGTGCAAAGGAGTTGAGTAGACCATTATCTTTAGTATTCAAGGAATCCTTGGGTCAAGGAAACTACCTAATATTTGGAAGAAAGCAAACATTGTTCCCTTATTCAAGAAAGGGAATAGACAAAAAATCCACTCAAATACCGACCAGTATCACGAACCAGTGTTGTAAGCAAGATATTAGAAAAGCTGATAAGAAAAGTTTGAGTAAATCATCTAGAGTCTAGAAGAACACAATATGATATCAGAAAGACAGTCTGGTTTCAAAAAAGGAAAATCATGTGTTACGAATCTGCTGAGCTACTATGACAGAGTAGCAGAAACATCACAGAAAAGAGAAGATCGATGGATGGGCAGTATCTATCTAGATTTCAAGAAAGCATATTGACAGTACCGCATCAAAGACTTTTATGGAAATTATACCATCAAGGAGGAATCCAAGGCAAACTGTACTGTTGGATGCAAGATTTTCTCAGAAAAAGGAAAATGAGAACAGTAGTAAGCGGAAATTACTCATCATGGAGGGCAGTGACTAGCGGAGTTCCACAGGGCTCAGTGCTGGCACCAATTACAGTATGTAAAAAGTGTATATAAATGACACAGATAGCAACACTGGAAATGAAGTTATCTAAATATGTTTGCTGATTATGCAAAAATACAAAGGAGAATTACTAACACAGACTCTTGCAAAGACATACAAGAAGAATTAAATAACCTTCATGAATGGAGCAATACATGGCAAATGGAATTCAATGTGGACAAGTGTCATGTAATAAAGTTTGGCAAAAGTGCAAAAAGACATGATTGGGATTATAAATTAGGAGGTAAAACCCTACACGTATCGGAAAGAGAGAAGGACCCTAGGTGTGATTATCAATAACATACTGTACTATCTCCGGCTGACCACATCAGTGAGAAGGTACGGAACATGTATACACTGCTTGCAAATATGATAATATCATTCACATACATAAATGAAGACATGCCAAGAAAGATAATAAAATCATTCATCAGACCAACCCTGGAGTATGCATATTCAGTAGTCTGGAAACTTCATCTCAAAACATACTGTAGATAAGATTAGAAAAGTTCAAAGGGCCACTACAAGATGGGTACCAAGCTTAAGGGATCTATGCTACGAAGAAAGACTAGAAAAAATGAATCTACCGTACACTACAGGAGAGAAGGAAAAGAAGACATGATTATGCTATCTAAATGCATATCAGGGAAGGAGAAAATAGACATAAATGAACCTATGGGAAAGCATCAGCAAGAGGACACTAAAAAAAAAAAAAAAAAAAAAAAAAAAAAAACTATAAAATGAGAGGCGATAAAGACGTGAGGAAATTTAGTTCCCAAATAGGGCAACTGATCAGTGGAATGCACAACCGAATGAAAGAGTGTGTGTCAAAACATACGAATTAAAGGATATGTAAGATAAAAATGGTTTAAGACACGGGACAGTACGAGCTTGACTCATTCCTGTAAAGATACAATTAGGTAAGAACAATTAGGTAAAAACCTGTGAGTCGCGGTCATCTTTTTGTTGCCAGTTCATGTGTAGTCTCGATTAATTGTTTGTAGGTCGATCTACAACACATGCATTAATGTACGACAGTGGATGAATGGGTATGCATAAATACGAAAAGCATGTGCAAGAAGTAAAAGCCGCTGTGAAAAGTAAGATTTGTTGGAAGATTTGGCTACGAAAAGAGCTTCAACTCTCCCACCTTGACATCAGCCAACTCGGTTTGGCAAAATTTTACGGTAATTGTCTCTGTGCAGGCATGAATAACGTATCTAATATATATGCTCTCATAAAGATATATTAGTAAGTGGTTATGCGTAAGAATTTAGTATTATATATGAATACTGCTGCAAAGTAACTATATGAATACGGAAGATTGGATGGATTAATAGTATGCCGATTAATGTCGTACGGCTGGCAGTGCGGGAGTGCAAATCAAAACAAAAGTTTCAAAAACAATTATAAAGCTGGCAACTGTATGGGAGTGGTAAATAAAAACAACAAATAATACAGATGGAGATGGATGCAGCTAAAAAGCAATCAGTGAGATTTTAAGGCACTGACACAGTAGCGAAAAGCGAATGAATGGATAAGTTAAATCCCGCGATCACATAAATGAATGCTGGTTTTTCGGTATTTACTGAGTACATAACGAATTTTAACATTTGTACTTACCGTATGGCATGCAGGGAATACTGAAGGCTGCTTGGGTGACAGTCTCGTTAACAATAATGAAAATCGTAACACACACTAATACACCGCAGCAACAGTACACACGTCCACGCGCGGCAGCGGCAGTCTTGTCATTGTTGCCAAATCGGTAAGTTGCTTCTTCATAGTTTAAGCAACATCATATTATGCACGTAATTGATTAATGAATGGAATGATGAGCAAAAATAACATTGGAAGGGATATGTGAGAAGTATTTGGCATTATGCAATAAATATATGTTGGAAAATTACCGAACATAATTTCTCACGATCCACCCACTCTGACAATTTAACTAGGTTGAGCAGAATTTTACTTATAGGATTTCCTGTCAGGAATGAATAACAATTCATTTAATGTATTGAATACTTGTAGTAATGTGTTAGTAAGAAGTTACGGACATAGGAATAGTATTATTTATGAAATGAGCTGCAAAATTATAGCAAAAAATTATTATAGACGTGTCTGGTATCGTTTCGTAGGCTGATTGACAACCAGGCGATGCTAGCTTGTCTCGATTGCAAATACAGTGTATAATGTTATTTTACACTGTCCAAGTTTCATTATACAGTATTTGTTATTCGCCTGTGGTATTTCATTCAGGTATTTAAATCATCTGGTATTTCCAAAACAGAAAACCTGTGCGTTTACAGCATCGTGAGAGAGAGAGAGAGAGAGAGGGGTGCGGCACGGTTGATGCAAGCGGCCGCCATATTGATACTCGCAGTAGAATAGTGCTGGAATGTGTCTGGAACACAGTTTTACGCGTTTTGGGGATCAGGTAATTCAGCACTGTGCCATCGTGTGCAGCGACCATCTGCACAAACAGTGGGAAAACTTTTCGTCGGTGTGTAGGCATGATAAGGAATATTTAGCTTGTGTTTTTACATATTGAATCACTTCTCATGCTGTCTCAAAGCAGTATGCAGTACCTAAGGCATTGTTGCGATATGGTGGACCTTTTGTAGAATTTCAGTTCTTGGAAACTTAACAATGTGGTACAAATAAGTGGTGTGTCTGTTCTTTCATCTAGTGAACTTTGCTAAGAGAAATCAAGGTTGGATTGTGTCCTGATGATCATTGGGGTTATAAGGCACATCAGCTACGATGGCCACATAGTGCACATCGGATTGTCTTTGCCATGTCTGTTTTAATAATGGTTCCATTATTAGTGGTGGCTGTTATGAAACTAATACCTTCCTTCTGTGTTTGCAAGTCTTTCGAAGTATCTAACTGTTGCTGTTAATCTTCTGGATGTTGAGAACAATAAATATGCTCATAAGTTCTCTAAACACAGAAATGATCAACATACTACAGTATAACAAGCAGAACATCCGAAATTTGAGCGTACATGGCGACCTTTGACCCGATCTCAGAGGTAGCCTGTCAGCGAAATAAAAAATTGCTTAACGTGATGACCTGTGAGAATTGGAGGGCTATCGAATCACATTTCAATGGTTGTTCTACGGTATGTGGTATAGGAACTGCACTCATTTTTCATGTCAACCCTTTGATACATTTGCCCCCCATATAACCCCCCTAATAGCATCACCCAGGGACTTCACTTGGTGTACCATGTCTTCTAGAGTGTTGCTATCTATGTGCCAATTTTCAGACGAAACGGAAAAACGACTTCTCGGCTCTTCAGTGCTCATTTCACGTGTATACACGCGCGCGTTTGGATCAGATGGGAGTATAATGGCGGCTTCCGTCGCTGCGTGGTGGCTTCACCGCTCGCTTGTCGTACTCTTAAACCCAAATTTTCCCTTTTTCACCCTTCAGTGGCCGTGGGTTCTGATATTTGCAGGGTCCCCTGGCCGGGCCCAGGACCATTTTTCAAAGTTCTAAAATCGATTTCTTTTCCTTACAGATGTTAAAAGAATTGTCTGGTGCACCTGGCAATGTGTTTTTTAGCTTCCTACACCCGTCCTGTGATTCACTATGATTCGTGGAAGACTTAATAAAGTTCACTGTGCATGTGCCATAAACATATAAACGTATGGGCAAAAACATCCAAGAATAAGCGACAACCTGAGTGCTTGGGATGGTAGAGCAGGGTCGGGCAAACACACCAGGGACCTTCGTTCCCATAGCTGTTCAGTTTTCAATAGCTTGCTCTGATTCGAGGTAACCAGCACGTTTACGCTAAAGCATCGCTTGACGCCGGCGGCCATTGAGGGGTTCAACAACTTTTATCTATCTATAGCAATACACCATAATCCCATAAAGAGTGGCCATTTGTCTTTCAAGTTTGTGGTTTTATGGGGAGGAGAACTTACCCTTCGCCAACACACTTGTTGACACATAAGGAACAAGTGTGGGTTGGTTATGTTGTTGCCACCCAATGTTATAAATGATTTCTTGGCTTACAGGAAATCATTAGGCTTATCGCAGAGGAAAGCAGAGTAATAAAAAGTGACAGGAAATATGGGAGAAACAGGAAGAGAGGAGGGCAGAGGCAGGAAAAAGAATGATAAAGAAAGATGAAGTAGGCAGCACTACATCAATTGAGTGGATGATTGTCGCCACCACCTACCACAAAGCTGAGTATTATATTCCAGCTTTTGATGGACAGTCTTACAGCATACAGAAACTTACTACAGTCAAAGGTTTAGTAAACATCTGCTCCCATCAACTGACATGCTGGTATATCTGCTAATTAGCTTAAATTTTTTGTGCAAATGTAATGATTAACTCACCAGTCTGCCTGGTGTACTTGAGCAATGCATGACCTACTTCATTAGTTACTGGCACTAATTAAACTGAAAACCAGTGGTCATGTGTCAGCCACAGCCATTTGCATATCTTCCTGTCTTTCCACTCTACATCAGTGCACACTAACATATTAGTTTCTTCCAACATTAAAAGATTATTTTAAAATCACTGATCAGTTCTTAGAGCTGTTTTATATTACCTGCACCTGCCTAAGGGAAGAACCCTGATCTGACCCTGGTAAGGTGCTGTCATTTTCCACAAGGTGATGTTGTATCCCTACACAGTGTGTGCACTGTACTGTAAGGTGGTGGTGTGCATCAGCCACTCTTGATGTAGTGCTGCTGTCTTCATTCACATTTATTATACTTTTTTTGTGTTTGGCCTCCTATCTTCCAATTTCTCTCATCTTTCCTATCACTTTTTATTACTCTTCTTTCCACTTCAGGTGGCATTACACTGAGCGACAAGCCTGTAGCCTTGGAAACCATTTATGGTGCTGGACGTAACCGCATAATCAAACAATGGCGTGGTGGGAAGCCTGCTATGATGCTACTGTTTACTTGGTGGAGATGCAAAAATGTGGTGTCAATCAAACCTCCATACTCTTCTCAGCTCCTCGTTGTGGTGAGGCACTATCTGGCACAAGGGGCAGTTGCTTGCCAACAGTTGATGGGTCTACTCGGCCAGAGAGACCAAGGTTACTCAACTGCCTGTGGGATGGCCCCACAGAAACAGCTGCTTACCTGTGGTTGACAGGTCTGCTTGGGCAGACAGACTAAGGTTAAACAACAGCAACCTGTAATATGTAAACTCTCAATTATCCGTTGTAATTCAGCCAAGTCCTACACTGAATACCAGTAACATGAAATGCCGGATATTGCATAGTACCCCCCCATTGGCTCAACATTCAGTGTTGAGCCAGAAATTGTGTTACTATCCATCTCGACCTTCTGTCCTAAAAACTTTCCCAGGAGTAAAAGATGAAACCTATGCATAAAATACAATAAAATAATAATACAGTACAGTAATAATGTGCCAGTTAGCTACCTACTATGAGCCAGGTGATACACCTCAACACTGGATGTTGCACAAGACCACCAGTTACCTCCCGTTTCAGCACCGGATATTGCTTTAACAGAGCTGAGCCAGCAGCGCCAGATATTGCGTTGGGGTGGATATGGCGATGATAGGTAACCGAGAGATTACTCCAACATGGGATGAGTGGCCTAGCTCCAGGCCTTATGCTCCTGATGGGACAATTAAGGATTGGATGCTACCACTGCTGTTGATGATGATGATGATGATATGATATACATTTAAGTGTCAGCCATGTGGTGGTGATGATGATGATGATGATGGCAGTGACTTTGATGATTTTGATGATGATGATGATGATGATGATGAAGTGCAACCATGTAACTATCAGTGTTAAAGGGAGAATAACAGATTTGTAAGTAAAGAATTATAACATCTTTATTGCACAGTGTGTTGCCCCATCTGGGTGAGATTGACCGCGACACATAAAATGATGCAATAGAAAATACTTGGAAAACAAGAGGAGGAAACAGGGAAGTAAGGGAGGAGAGGAATGTAGGGGAGGGGAGCAGGCAGGGCAAGAGAAGGAAGGGCACTGCAAAAATACTGAGCTAAAAGGAGCACATGAGGTTGATGACGATGGAGGGGACAGATGCTGTAAACAGATGTGGGAACTGAGTAGATCTGAGCTGGCAGGGACCCCAATTAACCACTTCACTCAATGACATATTTTAAAGTTATTCTTGCTGTCTTCAGACTTTATTCAGTAGGAGGGCCTTCACGAACTGGATGAATTAGATATGGCATTCACTAACCACTTCTGAATGAGAAATCATACACTGCATGCAACTGACTGAAGACAGGAAGAACAACCTGTAAAAAGACATCACCATATTGAAGAAGTTAAAGCTTAATGGCAGAAAGTCTTACCATGATAGAAACTGTAAAACCAACAAAACCTAACTGGCACTTACAGTGCACTCTGTTCTGCATATTAGATTTAGATGAATCAAAATAAAGAGATGGGATTTTGAGATGAAAATTACAGTATGTCCAGTAGATCAAAATGCATTATTCACCCTCAGGGAACAATTATCGTAAATGTATTCCTCTTCTCCAATTCCTTATTTGACTAATCTATCAGCTAATTGACATCACAACATTTACAGGCCAAAAGCTACTAGAACTGACATACAAGCTCATAAACTTTCATCACAACTTAGAATTCAAGTATAATACTAGACCCTGCATACGTGACAAAAATTAACACAGAAATATAACACGAAAAACGAGTCATATATGAAGCCTGCACTTAACATAATGTATCCAGAATTATGTTCATTTTGTAGAACTTTTTACTTCATGAACACATATTACTTAACTGATATCCTCTGTACTGGCAGCCATCACTGTAAGCCAAAGATGTGTTTTAAACTAGCATAACATTTTACAGTAGTATAAATTGGCAGAACTGGCATATCACCTCTAAAAGTTCCAATGGAACAAGTGCCTACTGGTAATTGCCTATAATTTATTGTAAATATAATGGCAAAAAAGTGTTCACAGGGCAACTTTTGACAAGGACTTACTGCACTTAAAAATTTCATAAGGTTCCCATCTGGTTGAACTAATGCACTAAGTCCACTTTAATGTCTTTGTATCATTATCCTTTCAATTAATTTCACAATAACATTAAAAAAAGGTTTTAAAAAAAGTTTGTAGACCTGATGTGTGATGGAAGGTATCAAGAATGTCATAACTTCACATGATTGAGACAAGAAGGTAAGGAGGGTCAGTGGGTAAGGAGGGGAGGGAGGTATGGGAATCTCTTACTGGAGGTCAAACCAATAAGAGAAAAACAAGCACAATACAAATATAAAGGCCCCTTTCAGAAGATGAGTTAAGGCAGATCTGAATTGGAAATGAATAACACTTTGTCAGCACAGTATCAGAATGTGACACTCATCCCAATGTTATATGGTAAGAAACTGCAATACTTGGAAACAAGCAAAGAGAATATTAAGCAAAATGTTCAAATTCCAAAAGGAAGATGATCTAAAAGATGAGCATTATTTTATGACTAATAATGAAATATATTACATTTTCAGAATTATAATAACACCAAAAATCACATACACTGACTGGCATTTGGTTCAGAAGCCTTGGCACTGCCTACTGTGTCCTGGTTATGAACTGAGGAGTCTAACCAAGTCTCCCATAACCCACTGTGTCCTCAATTACACACCTTATTTCAGCTTCATTATGCACAATTTTCGTGGGCTATCTTTATAGTATTATGCATATACAGCACTTTATGTTATGAATTATTACTCTTTCCATAGGAAGAATGAAACTGATTCAGCTGCTACTGTAAAGTGATTTTTAAAGAGTTAGTTCTTTTTATACAGATGTTTGATTGCAAAAGACATGTGGACAAAACAAAGTACAGTAGTTTGTTACACACTTGTTGAGAAAACATTGGCAATATTACCATTCTGTTCACACTTCTAAATAAGCTTGACTGGGCATGGAAAGTAAATTACATGATTATACTATGGACATATATTATACATATACATGTGTATATTATATAATATATATAAAAATATCTGTATATCCATGTATACATAAAATATACTCATGCATATACGTGTACTGTCATATATGTATATATGACTAGGGAACGAGATCATGGGGGGTTTAAACGGTACCTGACTACAGACGAAATCTGCATCTCTTCCACTCAGTCAGCCATAACTCAACTGCAGCAGCATCTCTCACTCTAACTTTCTCTCATTCATAATTTCTCTCACATGTACAGAAGTCAATAACATTCACCAACAAATTCACTAGGAAAACAAAGCAGGGTGAAGATGTGGTTCTTAAGATGGACAGACCAAGGAGTATGGTAGGTGAAACTACTAAGAAAATCAACAGTTCTTAATGATAGTACATGATTTACTAAAATATTAATGTTTGTAACTGTGTGATTAATTTCAAGAGAGATTCATACTTAACAGGTGTACACGATATACACAGCAAGACATAGAGAGCAAATGTATAAACAACAAAATATTTTCTTAATGTAAGAATTGTAAGTACAATAGTTTAACAAAGCCTATCCCACATGTCATAACAGACCACCTCAACCCTACCAAGGCTTGGCTGGAAGAAGAGTTAACATAATTTATACAACAACACGTGATACGCAAAATCAAAGTCTCATACAGAGTAACAAAGGAAACACACTGGGACAATAGCTGATAGAAAATCCACATTATGTTTTTCAAAAATGAAACAAATCCTTCATGGTATTCATCTTAAGTTTTTAAATTACTGGCCTTTCAATATACTGAATATAATTAACAATGAATGACTGTACCTGAGGTTTTCAGTATAATCTATATGATTACCAATGTTTTGCTTGTGCCATATCTTAGCCTGAAAAAATTGAATAAATAAATAAAAGGCAATAAAAATTTACATCCTATTTTTTTTTTTCCTAAAGTTATCCGAGATTCAAAAAAGTCACTGCTGAGGTTAATCTAGTTCCATTATCTTCTAAACAGCATTCAACTAAAGCAAATTATGATACAGAGGACAAGAACTCAGACTGTCCCTCAAACCTCATCCAACACAACTGACATCCTTTGTGCTCTGGAAGGAGGGAATGGATGGCGGCCCGGCTAGACCTCACACTGACTGAATCACACTTTTTGATACACTTTATGCAGTAACTACAGTCCATTCCAAATCAGAATTATAGTTACAGGCGAAGGAGTTAGGATGAGGGAGTGTGGGTAGGTGTGGAAGGGTGTTAGTCACGGCTCAGTATCATTCTTATTTGGAATGGACTATATATGACCTGTGGACACACACAATCAATCGACAGTCTGATGCTTAACTCAGATTTACAGTAACATGCTTACAGTAAGGCGTTTTCACTCATTTGCAAAATTCAGCATGTTAACCCCTTTTACAGTTCTGAATGGAAGATGTAGAGCATAACAGCTTCTTATCTTCTTAGTTTACTTTTACCTTATGGCTCATCTGGCTATTTTCACCTCAAAATACAATAGTTCTGCTCTGGTTAGAGCTTGATTATAATTTCTATAACCAGGTGTTACAGTTCCTTCACGGCAGAATTTTCACACTTGAGCAACATGTCCTACGTCCAGTACAGGGTTCACGCAGGGGACTAGATCAGATGACTATGTGTAGGGGCCTCTTGCTTTTGTCTGGTTTACTGACTGATGGGTTAAGTGTTTCAAGGTAACTATAAAAATACTGAACAACAACGACTTCTGCATCATTATATACTTTTCTTCAATAGTACTTGGCAGGCTGCAGTAGTTAATAGGAAATGTTGATTACTGAGAAAAAAAAAAAATAATAATAATGATCTGGACTTGATGACTGCTATCACTGATCTGCTTTTGACAGGAGTGAATGCTGCTCAGCTGCTACTCACCAACTCTCTCATGTTCTTTGGTCATGTCATGTAACAAACACAGGCTATGTGAAGGGTTTTAACTCTCCTTTCCTATACTGTACTGTCATTAAACACTGGAAACAAACTACTGCTATGGCATGATTTATTAGCTTGAAACATATAGTAACCATTATTTATTTTTATTTATTTTTTTTTTGCATTTTTTGTTTTTGTAGCTTCAAAGGACTGAAGATTTCTAAACACTGAAAGCTTATGAGACCTCATTCAGATGTTTCATATTACAGTACCAACAATTTACAACTGATGCTCCTTCTGGACGTATTCAAAACATAGCTTGCTTTTAACAATACTCTAGCTGCTTGTGTACAGAGTAACTTACTGTTCATTTGGGCTGAATCATTGTAACCTCATTTGTACTAGTTGTGGATGACAATCAGGATGGATTTTCCACCACTAAATCTTCATAGGACTAATAAGAGAATCATATATTACCACGAGGTCAATATAATGCTTTCACAACATCCATAAATAATTTTCCTTTCTTACATTGCCTTTAAATTGTTTGCTGACCTAAGAGATGTGCTCATGTCAACCAATTAACTTAGTACCACTCGTCAAGAGTTGTACCCTGCCTGGTAGTGTCTGATTAAAAAAATGTTTTAAACTGTTGTTGCAGTGATTAAATGGAAGCTTAATAACTGAAAATGCCTGAATTATAGTACAGTATCATATAGTAATTATCATAATTTGGACTAAGTGATTAGATTAAATCCAATGAAGGTATTCAGACTTCAGTGGCTTACAAGAATAGCATTGATTTAAACCTACGCTCAATTGTGTGTGTTGAAAAGTTGTCACAAGTCTGGATTTTTCTTATTACTGTAAAGGGCACTCTAGTTCAGATGTTACTTAATATCAAGTTTAGGAGTGGCCTTGCCTGCCACAAATCACCAATGTCTTGGATACTATTGTCCACCTGTGATGGCTGACGGTGACACAAGCACACCCCTGGATCTTCACAGGTTTCTGTTCTAGTAGTGTATTATCTTGGACTCAATGATGCCATTATGCTGTTTAATATATACTTCCCCAGCTTAATGTCTTACAAAACCTTCAAACATAAAATCTAACAGGATTTCTACTACTGTATTTATACTTAATAAAGTATGTATTTCCTTGTAACATGTGAAGTCACCGTTATATTTCTTTATGGGATTTATGTCTGTGCTGAGAGGATTATCAGCTGTTCTGTCCCTTGCACTAACAATCCCCTACATTGTCTAGAAAAACATCCAACAGTTCTGGCTTTGATGAATGTACGAGACTCATCAAATACTACTTAAGGCTTCACCAACAACACCATGGCAGCAGCACCTTATGAACTCAGCAGATAAACGTCACCAGACTCCTCAGTGGGACTGTGGGAGATTGTTTTAACCACAGTTCTTATCATTACCAAGTTAAGAGCAAGAGTGGGGCAGTGGTGGTAAGAGAATCACTCGTTGGCCTCCTGGCCCTCCACAGACAGCTGGGGTGTCATACCGCCTTCTGACGTGCGGGTGTAAGAAGTCCTCGACCGCTGCCGTCGCACTTTAGGAGGTCTGGCCAGGCTGAGAGGGGCCAGGGGGGTAGGAGTGAAGGCATTGGGGTGTCTGGGGCGGGCACCAGCTAGCAAGAGAGGGGCTGCCCGCAGGTGGCCTGGGGCTCCACCTCCTGCTAAGCCTCCCCCACTCACTCCACCTGCATTGGGAAGCCCGCTTGTCCCCCCAAATATCCGCATATCACCTTTAGAGGGGAGGTAAAGCTTTAGATGAGGCTTCTGGTGCCTTTGAAGATAATATAAGCAAAGGATTTGAGCATTTCTTCAAAGAGCCAAGTGGCACACAATTCTATGAAGCTACAGGGTGAGGAGTATTGTAGGAGTGTAAAAAAGCGTGTGACTAACTTTGCATGATGGAGTAGGGTCGTGCCAGGAGCTGTGTGGTGGGGCCGGCTGGAGTGTTCTGTGTGACGGCCACCAGGCGCTTCTCTTCCTTGCCTGCCCCCACCCCCTCCCCAGAAACAAGGGTGTGCACACCTGGGCCCACATATGGCTTGGCAAAGACTGGGGGGTGTGGTGTGACAGAGCCAGGTGGACCTGCTGGTGGGGCACCCCCACACCCATACTGAAGCACCGGCTGGGGGGGCGGGGTGCTGGCAGACCCACCTATCATCTGTGGCGGGGCAGCCAGGGTTACCACAGTGCCTTTGCATTTACAGTCTTGTCATTCCCATCACCCCATATCAGACACCACACTAAGCAGTATGACAACACTACCTTCTCTACACTACTCATGCCATGTTGACAATACTGCGGCTGCCCCTACACAGTCTGACATGCAGCGGCCGCCACCCACCTGAACAGACGGCCTAAAGAAGGTGGTGAAGAGCTGCGGGGGAGGGGCGTGGGATGTGGGAGTGGGGGGCTGCTGGGGGGGCACCATGGCCATGTACTGCCCTGCCCCCGCCGCTACCCCAGCCCCCCCACTGCCGCCACTCACATACCCCAGGCTCATACTCATGCCCTACAAAGAACCAAAGATCACCACATCACCAACAGCTATTAGTGAGACAAAGTGACACCCTCATACCCTCCCCCAACACCACACCCATGCCCTGTCTCACCTTGCCTAACCCACACCAAATCCCACACTCTTACTCATTTACATATGCAATATGCTGTATATTTACAGTAAATTTGAAAACAAATTTTTAAGAATGAAGACAAGAAGCACTGCATGGATTATTAATGGCTTCAATATTCCTTACAGCTTGGTTTCCTGTTTGGTAACAGAATTTAAAAGTAAATGAAATATCTTCCTATTCCATTTTCAAAACAACAAGTCCTTGGTGCTCTTCTGCCTTGATCATCTTGGTGCTTTTCTGCTGAAACTACTTAACCAGTAGACTCAGTTACTTTCCTGGGCAACAATACCATGACAGTGACCTGGCAGAATCAGTGTGCAGTGGCGTGGAGGTGAGCTGGGTGGGATGATGGGGAGGGAGAGCAGCACTACATGAGCGCAACACTGGTGCACTACCACTAACGCACACACACACACGCACACACGCCACACACACCTCCACTACTACTACTACTTTCCACAGCCAATCACAAAGAAATGGTGCCCATACATATGTACAATAAAGATAGATATGTTTACACTACACTTATTAATGGACATATTTCAAGGTGTTTATAATTACAGGTGAAATGACACAGTGTACAAAGTTGTTAGCTAAAACTATAAATTAGCTTTGGCTGTTATGGTACTATACTGAAAATTAACTAAGAAACTGCAAAGTTTACCAAGAATTATATATCGTATGCTCCACAAAATATTTACAGTAGTTACTAAAGTAAAATTGTTTACTGCATATGATTTACACGGTATGCCAGTACTATGCAAATGAAATAATAATAATTAATTTTCAGAAGTCACTTAATAATGTGCTGATTAGTATACATTACTTTATGTGCAACTTTAATATGACATGATGATAATAAATAGGGTACAGTATTAATCTACAGGGTAAAAAATAAGTAACTCTCATCGTAACACTAATTGTACACAGGTACTGTATTCCTGATACAGTACAGCTTTGCCTACCTTAGCAGATGCATTTTGAGGTAAACTCTTCTAATCTGGGAAGGGTAAGAAATTAGCAAAGCACCTTAATGATGTCAATGACACAGACATGCTAATAATCAAAATGCTGTAATAAGATATGCTAAGTAGCCAAGAGACTCTTGTTAGTCAGAAACAATGCACTGCTTTCCATATTTACAGAACACTGTATTATACATCTTAGGAGAGTTACTTGAAAGAAACTGCACAACATATTAAGCACTACTATATTACTGAGCAAAAGGATGCTTGGGGTATGTTCAGCTAGACTCTTCATCAGCTCAGTGGTGCTGGCTAGATGAGAATAGCAATAATGCCCACCCACCCACACACACACAAACACACAGACAGACACACAAAAGTAAAAGCCTGCTACAGATGCAAGAATCATGCTAAAAACCTCCCCACTTCCAACTAGCAAATCAGACACTGAATCATCATCATCATTGTCATCATCACTCTCTTCATTTAAACCACCATTTCTCACAGAAAAATGAAGTGAGTCAAATCCAGAAAAGGGTTACAGAAAGCAGTGAATTTATATTGTAACCACCATCAGTCCAGTAAATACCTGCTTCATTATGAATGGTGCAGAAAAATTACAGTACAAAACCAAAAAGTTTCATTACAGTACAGAACCAAAAAGTTTCATTAACTCCTTCAAACTGATGACATGTTTGTACAGTATTACATTCTTGCTACCTTCAGGCAATTTCACTAAAGTGAAGAAAGACCTCTCATACTGAAGGAACTGATGAAAGCTATACTTTAAATGTTAAGCTCAAGCACTCCCTCCTAAGTTGAATAAAGTAATCTTGAGATGAAAAGACTGAAATAAAAATACATCAGTGGAATGAAGGAGCTGACTAAGGCTCACTGATGTTGGCTTCATATACAGCTATTAGCCATAATTCTGTGTACGAATGATCTACTTAATTATCGAACTGCAAAACAAAAAGGTGGCTGTTTGTTAGAGGGAAGTGGGAAGGAAGAACTGATGGTGATTTAAGAACAACAGTGGTTTCTCCCACTGCTACACCAGATATGTTGGGGAGTGTAAGGTAAATACTGCACCTAGGTTATACATCACTGTCATATTAACCCCCTCAATACTGTGACATCCTTTTACAGTTCATTCTTGCTATCTCCAGATAATTATCAACTACTGGGAGATTCTTTAGCTAAACAGGCAGTGATGACCCTACCTAGCTCCTCTACTTTGAACTCATAGGCTGGGGAAAAAAAAAAAAAAAATGAAGCAAGCAAGGGCAAAATGATAAATACATCCTCAGTATGAAGGGGTTAAAATAATGCAAAACATTATTATAAATTTATGAACTGAGCTAGAAGTGGGAGCAGTTGGTAATTTACTAATCAAATCTACAACATAACTTAGGGAAAACCGGAGTATACTACTGTGCAGTAAATCCTCATTATGTGCTAGTGAAGTGTTCCAAATTATCAACTTCATCCACACAACTAGTGCTGTACATTGTGAAAAACTGACAAACAAGCTTTACAGGTACTAATGGAACTACAACAGGCAGTTATTTTTCAACTCATTGTGAATGTAATGCAAAAAACAAAGTAAAAAATAAAAAATACCACATAATGAGAACTTTCTGTACTGTAGAGAGGTGGCTGGTGTACATAAATGACTAGAAATTGTGTAAAGGGGTTGTGAACTGGTTTATTATTGACCTCCTCAAAATATATATATATATATATATATATATATATAAATATATTTTTCATTCTTGCTAACACCGTACAATATTATTCAGCCTAGGTAAACCTGGCACAGTGAAGCATTTTGGAACAATCTCTATTACCCCTTTTACTATGAAAGAGATCTCTAAGCTGAATGAAATCAATCAGTAGTAGCAAGTCTAAAATTATAAAAAAAAATGTCATCATATCGAAGTTGGTTATGCTTTTTATCGTGGATCATGATGTAAGTACATTACTGTATTCATCTAGTGACAGATATCATCAGCCAGTGATAGCCTACTGCAGGCCAATGCTGATCAAAACTGTCTCCATTCTGACCTAATACTTGGAAGCATTTTCCATCCTAGCCAATCAAATTTATACATTTCATTCCTCCATTTATTCCTATCCCTGCCTGAGGACTGAATCAGACATATTCCATTGAAAGCTGTCTGATCATAAAGCCTGGCTTAAGAATTGGATGAACAAATCATTTCACTTGAGAAGGCATTTCTCACTGTCAGATATAATGTTGGTGATGGCAAGAAGCAAAGTGTCCAGAGTGTAAATCCATGAAGCAAGGTGGTCTTCATCACATCCCTGTCCTGATGATACGGACAGTCTGAGGCATAACGTGTCAAATCTGGTTTCAGTATGAACAGTTCCCAACTCTAATTCCACATTTGGGTTCCCACTCAATTGCTTCAGCTGTTGAATGATGACTATTTTAGGAAAGATGCAATCTTTACATCACCACTGCCCATCAAACAGGTGGTTCACCTTATCCTCAGACCTCAGTAGATTTCACAGTGGCATGTAAAGTCATTTGTAATTTGCCCGAGTGAAATAAACAGGTTGTGTCCCAGGGGTTAAGGGTCACTGACAGAGATACTTTTTTAACTCTTAGATCTCAGTAAGTTTCCCGATAACAAGTTATACTACCTGATGTTAGCCAGCATAAAACAAAGACTTTATATGGTAGTAGTAGAAGTAGTTTGTAGTTAGTAGTAGTAGTAGCAGTAGTAGTAGTAGTAGTAGTAGTAGTAGTAGTAGTAGTAGTAGTTGTTGCTGTTGTTGTTTTAGCACCAGGTTCAGCAGAGTGTGAACCCAGTGGACTGCAGACTGAAACGGCACCTCTCCTACAGCCCATCATTCTCCTTTTGAGGATAGGAAGGGAGATGATGGACGTTTGTATAACCTGGTAGCTCCACTGCCCAGTTACATCAGTGCTATTACACGAAGGTATCCTTCTCCAGCACCTATTGAGTTACCGTAAATCTTTAATTTTTTTAATGCCGTTTGTGCATAATTTGATTTCCGGACATAACTGACGTTTTCTACCATTTAAAGTGCTACCAGGAACATACAATGGTCTCATATGACTTACAATTATCTGGACTAAAATAGTCCTCCCACAGGGCCTCACCAAATGGGGACCTCAGAAGAGTAATAATCTATCTATCTATCTATAGCCCGATGCCCTAATCCCGCAAAGGGTGGCCGCAGACAAAACACCTCCAAGTCGCTCTGTCACCCACCATTTGACTACCCTCCCGCCAACTCACTCCCCCCTCCCTCATATACCTCTCAACTCCATCCCTCCACCTCATCCTTGGTCTACCCCTCCCTCTCCCTCCCTCCACCTCAGCTACATACACCCTCTTAGTCAGTCTTTCATTCTCCACTTTCTCCACATGTCCAAACCACCTCAGTGTATTTCTCCTAATCTTCTCACCCACATCCACATCTAACCCACAACGTTCCTTCACTTCTTCATTTGTCAACCTGTCCCTCCATGTCACTCCACACGCTCCTCTCAAGTAACTCATTTCCACTGCTCTCACTCTTGATTTGTTCCCCCTTGCAAGGTCCACGCCTCGCTTTCATACGTCAGGGTAGGGATCACAATACTATCATGCAGTGACTTCTTAACTTCCATACTCACCTCCCTATTTCTCATCACTGCTTTCAGTGAACCAACAACCTTCCTTCCCTGCTGTACCCTTTCACACACTTCATACCCCAAAGTTCCATCCTTATTCATCACACTACCCAAGTACTTGAATGCACTCACACTCTCCATATCCTCACCATCCAACCTCACTGTACATTCTGTGACTTCATTCCTCTCAAACACCATAACTTTACTTTTGTTTACATTAACTTTCAGCTTCCTCCTCCTACACACTGTTCCAAATTCATTCATCAAACCTTGCAACTCCCATTCATCTTCACCAAACAATACTGTATCATCAGCAAACAACAACACCGGAATTTTCCAAATCTCACCCTCATTCATTAGAGCCACCCCCACATCCACTGCCCTACCTTGCACCTCTTTTAAAACCCCATCCATGTATATATTAAACAGCCATGGAGACATCACACAACCCTGTTTCAGTCCCACACTGAGATAAAAAAATTCACTCAGCTCACCATCCACTCGCACCTTAGCCCTAGTTCCTTCGTACATACTCTTCACAGCATTCAACAATTTCCCATCCACTCCATATACTGTATTCTTAATACCTTCCACATACCTTGCCTATCTATTCTGTCATATGCTTTCTCCAAGTCCATGAAGGCAGCATACACTTTCTTTCCCTTCTCTAGATACTTCTCCACTAAACATCTTAGAAAAAATATCTGATCTACACACCCTTTTCCCTTCCTAAATCCCCCTTGTTCTTCTCCAACTAGCTCCTCTGTCATATGCCTAACCCTATCAATGAGTATTCTACCATATATTTTACCAGTCACACTAAGAAGGCAAATACCCCTATGGTTACCACATACTTCTCTCTCCCCTTTTCCTTTATATAAAGGAACAATTATACCTGATCTCCAGTCCTCTGGAACCCTTCCCTCTTCCCAAGCCAATCTACACAACTTCCATATCCATTCCACAACAATCTCACCTCCACACCTCAGCATTTCACCACACACTCCAAAAAACATTCCCAGCACTATGATGCAACACAGCTGTTTTACATTTCCAGGACCCAGTCTTAGTTATATGTGAAAACATGATGGGGCAGAGAGACCCTGCCCAAAGGTCTTATGGTTAACCTGGAGTAGTTCTACAAAGTGTTTATTCTATCACATTACATTCAGCATCCACATTTTCTGACACATGTAAGAAAAGCTATCAACAAATAAGAAGCTGCTTACACTTGCCTCTAAAGTTTTGGAACATTTATTTCAATCACTGATTTTTTCTTGATGATCAATGATTCCAAACTAATGAAGGGAACCTCAAACAATTAAACCATGAACTTATGCTGTATTCACATGGTTGGAATACACAAGCAACTTCACAAGCTGAGGTATAAAAAAATATCAAAGCATGGCAATTTATAAAGAACTATCTGATCATATAAAGAGGATAAACATATAATGGGTGCTGGAGAGGGACACAGTGGCACTTGATACTGTATACCCCCAAAACGTTCCTTAATTCCCTTCCTATCCTTCTAAAGCAGAATGGTAAACTGCAGAAGGACAACTTGAGCCTGCAGTCCACTAGGTCCATGTTCAGATGAGCCTGGGGTCATAACAGCAACATGAACAACAACATTAGGATGTGATAAAGGAACTGCCTGTCATTCTGACTATCCATTCAGTTCCTAAAGGATTCAGTTATTCTGGCTATCCATTCAGCTTCTAAATGATTCACTGTCATAGTTCTAAAGCACTGTCAACACATTTTATATAAACATGATATTCATTACCTGTACAGCTTGTATGAAACAAATATCCTGTTGGTACCATTTCAAGTCATTAGTGTCTAAACTCATGGGTATTTTATTATTATGTAAGCAAAAAAAATTCATGTTGTTCTAATAGACATTTGGAACTATTTGGAACAACTAAGGTCAGCTTAGCAATAAGTTGACCTTAGTTGTTCAATACTCACCGCTTGTTTGGAGGCAAAACAAGCAGTGAGTATTCAGTAGCTACTTAAGGCTGAAGTCTAAAACTACATAAATACAGTATAAACTATGCAAATGCTGTATAAACACAGGATGGCGAGTAATCGACCCATATTCATGTACAGCATATATGTACTGGAATATGTTTGGCACCAATAATCTTTACACTTGTTCATCCCTTCAGTCCAGTGGCATATTAGTTCACTTTAGTCTTACCTCACATGATTCTACCCAATTAAGGAAAGACCTCCCATACTAAAAGGTTAATGATGGCTATATCTAACTTCTCAAGTTTAATATATATATATATATATATATATATATATATATATATATATATACAGTAATCCCTCCAATATCCGACGTCATAGAGCCATAGGCAGGTCCGGATAGTGGTCCTGTCCGGATATTGGGCCCCAGCTTATGGACTTGTACTTATGGACCCTAACTCAGAGAAACACCTATACAACTCCCTCTGGACATGCATTGCATCTATTTAAGACCCAAATCACACCAATAAGGGACATAATAGACTGAAATAAATGCAAAAGAACCATAAAATGAGGTTTTAGAGGTGAGTTTAAACAATATTAAACATTCTGGGTACTTACAAGTCCCTGGCTCCTGGACTGGTTTGAACCGCCAGTTTGCAGTCCACAGTTAATCCTCTGCACTCTAAATTCTAATTTCTTAACATTGCACAACATTGTAAATTCCTGTGTGTTCTAGTGGCAAGGTATTGCAGTTTATTCACTGTTTATTCACAAAAAACAAGCACCTGTGGCTTGCACTGCTATAAGCATCTGCTCTCGAGCGGAGTTAGACTGTTACTGTTGATGATGGCGGGGTAACAGAGTTGCCAGATCGCAACGGCCACATTACCAATCTCCTCAACTTTCATAACCAAATTTAACTTTTCATTACCAAATTCGTAAAGCTAGAATTTATTCTTCACTAATTATATATACGAGTGGAAATACACGTAATCACTCTCCTTATAATTAACACCATGTTGATTATTTTCACGCTATGTAGGGTAGCAGATTAATCACAGAGAGTAAACAATCCACCATCTCCATCCTGTGTATCCTCATACATGTGAAAAATCCATTTGGTAATGCATTATTCTGATTCATTACCAAACGAATTTTTCATTACCAAATTGGCCCACACTTGGTAATGAAAAATACCAAATGGCAACCCTGACAGGGGAGGGGGGAGGGGGGAGGAAGGAAGGGGTGAAGGGACCATGGTGTAACAGCTGTTCGGCGCCAGGCGGCAATTTCAAATTACAGGTGGGAAAAAAAAGTCAGATTTTTTTTCGAATTTTTTGCGGTTTTTGGCCCATTTTGGGAATACTGGATCCCAGGACGATTATGTCCGGTTAGTGGGGATGTTCGGATATTGGGCATTTGGATATTTGAGGGATTACTGTATATATATATATATATATATATATATATATATATATATATAATATATATATATATAAACACACATGAGGGGAACCCCCAAATTCCTGGAATTGCAACAATTAAAAAAAAAAAAAATTACAAAACTTACGGAAAATTCATTTTTGTTCCTTTCAAAGTACTTCCCTTGAGATGCTATACACTTGTCCCAGTGCTTTTCCCATTCCTGGAAACACTTCCTGCCACCATCTTTTGTCACCTTATTCAGAGACTCTTGCATTTTTTTTTTTCTGGATTTTTTAAAGTTGTCAAATCTTTTGCCTTTCAGTTCTAACCTGATCTTGGGGAACAAGAAAAAATCACAGGAAGCATCATCTGGTGAGAATGGGGAGTTTGGAGCAACAACAGCGGTGTTTTAAGTCCATAACTTCTGAACTCCAAACATGGTGTGTGATGGGGCATTGTCATGATGCAAGAACCATTTTTGGGTGTGCCTTTTCTCTGGACGTTTGCACCTGATGCTTTCCCACTGACACCTCAGCACTGTAATGCACATAAAACTGCTGGTTCACAGTCTGTCCATGTTTATATGGACAACTCCCTCAATGTCAAAAAACAAGATCAACACTGTCTTGATGCTGGACTTGATGACATCACATGATTTTTGGGTCTTGCAAATGTTGGTGTCTTCCACTGATTGGAGTGCCGCTTGGTTTCAGGGTCATACCCATCAACCCAGGTCTCGTCACTCGTAATGATATTTTAAAAGAAGTTCTAGGTCGTTTCTAAACTGTTCTTTCCAGTCCTGACACAGGTTCACACGATCTGCCTTTTGATCTTCCATTAGAAGACGGGGAACGAATTTTGCTGAGACTTGGTGCATGCCAAGATCTTCTGCCAAAATCCATTGGCTGAACTTCAAGAAATGCCTGTGGCCTCCATTAGTTCGTCAACAATGAGATGACGATCTTCCAAGACTGATTTTCGGATTTTCTCAATATTTTCATCTGTTTGAGAGGTCAAGGGTCAGCCAGGACATGTAGAGTCTTTGACTGACATGTTGCCTTTCTTAAAATGTGTCTCATTTGAAGACATGTTTTATTTTTTCATAACCTGCTCTCTGAAAGCTTGCTCAAGCATTGTCACTGCCTCAGCCACAGTCCCCCCCCCCCCCCCAAAAAAAAAAAGCACACTCTTTACTCATTCCAGTTTGCCATAATGGTCTGAGGATGAAAATCACAGACGTCACGTGCACGAACAAAGGAAAAAATGCCCCAGAAATACAGACTCGACCTTCTCAGCGTGATGTCACGTGGCAGAAAGATTCACCACACTGCATGCAAATGGTGCCTACCAACACAACAGGGAACTACAGTATTTCTTTTTCCCACATTTTTCCACATTATCAATATATTCTGGGGTCCTCCCTCATATAGTATATACATACATAGGTAAGCCCTTAATTCACGCGAACTTTTTTCACGCAATTTCGGTTATCCATGAATTTTTCGTACAATAATTAAAACAAAATTATAGTATTCAAATAAATAATTTTAACATACAAGAGAAATAAATAAAATATAAAAATGCCTACCTGCTGCCCGTGTGCATACATATATGTATGTATGTGTGTGTGTGTGTGGGAGATCGGTCTACCACACACCACACAGTTTGAATCCGACGGTCAAACCATGCGTCACTCGCGAATCATTATTTGTGGCTTATTTTTTCTGCCTTCCAGTGATTGCTTGCCTTGTCTACCAACATGGGGCCTAAGCATGGTGCTAGTGATGCATGTGGTAACACACCAAAACGGACTAGTAAAGTGATGTTGCTGACAGAGAAAGTTAAAGTGTTGGACAAACTTAAGGGAGGAATGTCGGCGACAATTCTCCGTCAGGACGTTTCCCTGTCATTTATTTACATACCAGTTTATTTAGCAAGTACAGTACACTAGTTTCTTACTTATATGAGTTATAAAATCCCCCAGAAAATTACTGTAGTTATTAAAGTATTAATTAATCAATAATAAGTATATTTATAGAATGGCAGGATATCGTCCATGTTTTGATGGTGAACTGACTTCGTGGTGAATTGTCTTGGAACCGTGTGTTTGGGGAGAGTCAACTGTTCTTACAATAAAGAAGGCAGAACGTAGCATACGGGAGGCAGTGAGGGGTAGTGCACCAGACTGTGCTAAAGTGTCTCCACCTACGCCTGTGAACTGGCTTGGAACCGAATGTTTGGGGTGAATGAGTCAACTGTTTGGACAATAAAGAAGGCAGAATGTAGCACATGGGAGGCAGTGAGTGCTATTGCACCAGACTGCTGAAGTGTCACCATCTACGCCTGTGCTTGTTAGGTTACAGTGTTAAATTTCTTACATTTTTGTTGTTTTTCATACTTTATGCTAGTTTATAAGGTGTATGTAGTGCATAAACAGTATTATTCAGATGTAATATACTTAGTGGACATGCGTAATTATGTGCACACAAGGCCAGAACATATACGCGAATTTACCACATACGCGAAGGGTCTGGGAACGTAACCCTCGTGTGAATTAAGGGCTTACCTGTATGTATGTATGTATGTATGTATGTATATATATGTATATATATATATATATATATATATATATATATATATATATATATGTATATAAATACACAGTGAGTCCTCAGTACAGTATATGAAAACTCGATGTACGAATTTTTGATGGTACAAAAGCAATTAATGTAGGACAAATTCCACAATACGAAAAGCCTCTGTCTCGATGGTACGAAAAGCGATACGAGAGGAAATAAGAAAATTCAAAATGGGCACGCTGCACAGCGCTGTGCTCGCTTGCGGCAAGAAAACAAACTAACCCCTCTCTGGTAAACACATTTTCGCGCGCTTCTCAGTCGAGTCAAGTCCGTCCTCTCCTCTCGGTTTCACTGTACGTTACACTGTTTTTCGCTGTTCTTCACCTTTTCGTATTTTCACCATGCCTCCTAAGCGCCCTGCATTATCTCCAGCATCCAGGGAACCAGCTGCAAGGAAGAAACAGCATCGTACTCTCACTCTTGAGAGAAAATTGGAAATAATAAGACGCCACAAGGAGGGACAGGGAGTCTCGGAGATTGGGTGAGCTTTAGGCCTTGCACCGTCTAATACTACAGTACTAATACTACAGTAATTTGTTGTAAGTTTTATTTTTTAATGTCTGTACAATAGTACAGAACTATATACATGTACTGCATACTTCAGAATAGGAGGGGTAAAGTTTGAGTGGGGGGTCCAATGGGGTCCTGGAATGCATCCTCCCCTTTCTATGTATATTTCAATGGGGAAAATCATTCCGATATACGAAATTTCGCATTACGAAAGTTTTTTTTGGTCCCTATCCCTTTTGTATATCGAGAACTCACTGTGTATATATATATAGTACGACCTCACTATAATGGACTAATTGGGGCCTAAACCATTTTGAAAAATGCGGAATTCCGATAAAGGCAACATCCTGACTTTCCCCTGCTAATCCGGACTTTTTCCGATATATCAGACATTAGTCCAGATCGTATGAATGGTTTTTAAACTGTTTTGACTACCATTGCGGTACTGTGCTGTGTTATAACTTCACTACATTAATCAAATGGTACAATACTGTATATATAATACAGTAATACTGTACTGTACACAGATAAACACGTCTTTTATTTACCTTATTGTGGTGAACATAGCTGAAGTGGTCAGGCAGTCCGGACTGCTTCTGGCTTTATCAGACTTTTTCCAATATATAGGGATTTAGTCCGGTAGCTCCTCGAGTCCGATAAAAGCGAATTACAGTCAATTGAAGTCCGTTATATCAAGGTTTTACCATATATTTTTCTTCATTCATTCATTCACTCATCATCCAATCCTGCAATGATGCAGGAGCCCAGGGCTAGGCAAGTTGGTCCTGACATTAAAGATAAGAGTCACCAGCCTCACTCATCCCTGAGTGGCATTCCGTGAGCAATAAACCCCAACCACCCCTTGGATATGATCCAGACCAGGCTCAATCCGATTGGAGAGCCTTAACTACCCATGAAATCAGCAGGTGCCATAATTTGGTTATATGGTTACCACCCAGCATTGTACATGGTTTCCTGGTGTACAGGAAACCATTTGGTTTGTCACTCAGTGTAGAGTCACCTGTAGACAGAAGGAAGAGGAAGGAATGAAGGAAAGAAAGACAGAAGAGGAAGGAAGAAAAGAAGGAAGGAAGAGAGAAAAGGACAGTCACCCAAGAGCAGCACTACATCAAAAGAATATATATATATATATATATATATATATATATATATATATATATATATATATGTAAATATCAGCAGTTCTCAAACATTTTAGTGTGTGACCCTGTTTGGAATATCTCAAGACTACGCGACCCACAAGGTAAAAAATGAGAGAGAGAGAGAGAGAGAGAGAGTAACTGGTATATAGCCTATTGTAGTTATTATGAATGTGCTAACAGGGTAATACGGATAATTACCGTTTCAATTAAGTAAATAAAATACACTGAAAGCATTAAGTCTATTCTATGTCCCTGCGACCCATCTAAAATCCTCTCGCGACCCACCTTTGGGTCACAACCCATAGTTTGAGAATCACTGATATATATATATATATATATATATATATATATATATATATATATATATATATATATATATATATATATATATATTCCATTGCAGCCCAGTGTCCTCAGTATTGGACAGAACTGGGAATTTTCAAATCTTAATAAAGTATGGAACCCCCGGGTATGGACCCAAGAGGTTCGTGACTATGAGTCGACTGGCAGAGGGCGGCAAGCTTAGTTCCCTCCCAGTGCAGTACCTCACCCAGCAACTCTGAGATCCAATAGGATATATATATATATATATATACACACACACACACATATATACATATAAATCAGTGTATATATATATATATATATATATATATATATATATATATATATATATATACAGTATATATATATATATATATATATATATATATATACACACACACACACACACATATATACATATAAATAAATGTAAATATATATATATATATATATATATATATATATATATATATACACACACACACACACACACACACACACACACACATATATACATATAAATAAATGTAAATATATATATATATATATATATATATATATATATATATGTAAGATAAAAACCAACGTAATCAGGAACATCTTTAATAAAATTGGTGACGTTTCGACAACTCGTTTGTCATTTTCAAACCTATAGAAAATACAATAAAATCAAAGTAAACACCATGTCTATGATAAAAATACGAAAACTATACTAAAAAACCAAAGTAAAACACCATGTCTAATAAAATACAAGTGAAGAATTATTATGATAAGATGAGGAAATGAATTATACATAGCTAACGTTGGTGGGATGCTACTGAGTACCAGGAAAATTTAAACAGAAATACATGTAATAAGACAATACATAAGTCAAACCTTAAAAACAGAGAAGGGGCGTGGAGCAGTCGTGTGTGCCCAGTGTGGGCTGTAGGTGGTGAGTGAGGAGTGATTCAGCCAGGAGGCGTGTTACCTCGTCACGACAAGCGTGGACAACAGAAAAATCAGATTCGCTTATGGGATGGCCACGCTTGTCGTGACGAGGTAACACGCCTCCTGGCTGAATCACTCCTCACTCACCACCTACAGCCCACACTGGGCACACACGACTGCTCCACGCCCCTTCTCTGTTTTTAAGGTTTGACTTATGTATTGTCTTATTACATGTATTTCTGTTTAAATTTTCCTGGTACTTAGTAGCATCCCACCAACGTTAGCTATGTATAATTCATTTCCTCATCTTATCATAATAATTCTTCACTTGTATTTTATTAGACATGGTGTTTTACTTTGTTTTTTTAGTATAGTTTTCGTATTTTTATCATAGACATGGTGTTTACTTTGATTTTATTGTATTTTCTATAGGTTTGAAAATGACAAACGAGTTGTCGAAACGTCACCAATTTTATTAAAGATGTTCCTGATTACATTGGTGTTTATCTTCATATTGAGACTACGCTTCCCCCATGGTGAATCTATTGCATCTATATATATATATATATATATACAGTGCTCGTCAGAAGTATGGGGCGCCCTGCGTCCCTCCTGAGAAACAAACCTTTCAACATTGAAAAAACATATAAATAATGCATTTTATTTACCTTTAGTGCTTCGTAGGGTAGCCTTTACGTTTCTTCACGGACCTGAGACGTCTTGGAAGTGAAAGGGCGAGGCTCCTGAGGTGCTGGAGGGGTATTTTGTCCCAGGAGTCACGAATGGCGGCTTCCAGCTTAGGCAGAGAGCTCACGTCCTTCCCTTGGAGACTCTTCTTTACGAGGTACCAGAGGTTTTCAATCGGGTTGAGGTCTGGGCTATTTCCTGGCCAGTCTGTCATGAATGATACCTCGCAGTCACGAAGCCAATTGGTGACCGATTTGGCCTTGTGAGCAGGTGCACCGTCCTGCTGAAACACTCGTGCACCTGTTAGCTCGAAGGAGTCTGGTAAATGATCACACAGAAGCTCCAGGTAAACATCCTGATTCACTCTGAGGTTCTTGGGAAGTACAACAAGCTTCCCCAAACCCTTCCCTGAAAAACAACCCCATACCATGAGTGAATCAGGATGTTTAACTGTGCTTTCTACATACCGTGGGTCAAGTGGGTCACTACCTTTGCATGCTCCTCTGTTACAGGTAACACTAAACGTTGCCTCATCAGACCACAACACTGACAACCATTGCTCCTCACCCCAATTTAGATATTTATTAGCAAAGGCAAGCCTACGAATTCTCTGGCTGCTAGAGAGAAGAGGCTTTTTCACAGGCCTGTGACTTATGTAACCAAGCTCATGCACCCTACGAGACACTGTTCTCACTGACACCTCACCAAACACTTCTGGGTTGCTCTCCTTAATTTTCCTTGCACTCACACAAGGATTAAACTCCACTGCACGTTTTAAAACATTAACAGACCTTGGGGAAGTTTTCCTAGGCCTACCAGACCTCGGTTTCTTTGTGGGAACTTCACCACTGTTTTCCTCCCGAAACCGCGCACACCAACGACGCACTGTCGATCGTCCCACACCAACCAATTCACTAATTTCCTTTGTCTGGTGGCCTGCCTCCTTTAGAGCAATGATCTGGGATATGATTTCACTCGATAGTTCACGGATAGGTGCCATAACAAAGTTTTGAAGGCCAAAACACTGCGGGACACTCGGTAAAAAATGGCGCAATTTGAGAGGGACACTCGGCGGAGTTCCTCTCTCTCAGGCAGCCCGTGGGCAACTGAGGCGGGAACCAACCAGCGCGTCAGAAGGCCTCAGGCTACCGTGACGTCATGCTCGGAGCTCAAACTTGTGGCTCAATTCTTACCCCCAAAAATGGGGTGATTCTTTTTGGGCCATAAGTATTGCGCGCCCGGCGGACATCGCTGAATACTTCTGACGAGCACTGTATATATATATATATATATATATTTGTGTGGTAGGTGGGGGCACTCACCATCCACTCACTCAATGTAGTGCTGCTCTCGGGTGTCTGCCCTGTCCTCTCCTCCATCCTTCTTTCCTTCCATCTTCTTCTATCTTTCTTTCCTTCATTCCTTCCTCGTCCTTCTGGCTACGGGTGACTTTACACTCCCTCTTCTGTCTTTCATTCCTTCATTCTTTCCTCTTCCTTCTGCCTATGGGTGACTCTACACTGAGTGACAAGCCAAATGGTTTCCTGTACACCAGGAAACCATTTACTACGCTGGGTGGTAACCATATAACCAAATTTTGGCGCCTGGTGGTTTAGTGGGTAATTATTGTGCTCCAATCGGATTGAGCCGGTGAAGGTTTATATCCAAGGGATGGTTGGGGTTTATAGCTCATGTAATGCCACTCAGGGATGAGTGAGGTTGGTCACTCTCATCTTAAATGTCAGGACCAACTGCCTAGCCCCGGGCTCCTACGCTCCTCGTGGGGCAACATAGGAATGGATGATGGATGGATGGATGGATATATATATATATATTTACACTCAACCCCCGGCTATCACGCGTTCAGCTATCACGCTTATCTGCTATCATGCACACATCAAATGCACAACCATACATGCTATCACGCACCCCAAGACCGCTATCACACGTCGAGTTTGAAGACAGGCTAAGCGAAACTTATTCACACGGCATTTCATACGAGGTTTGCTGAGGATACGATGGTTTATCGGAACGGTAACGCGGTAAAATTCCCGATTATAGCACGGGCATTTGGAATGCATCTGAACGGATTCCTGCTGAGGACACGACGGGCAAAACAGTGACCAAAACCCATCTGGCTCGAAAGAATATATCGTGCTACAGCATTGAAATTTAGCCTAATGCTGAATACTTATTAATATTGTATTTTAGAATAAATATCAATCGTTTTGAAACCCTTATAAAGAGTTAATATTTCTTATGCCGAAAAAACTGTGATGAAGATAAAGTAATCACGTGTTTACAACTGAGACGGGGCTCTGACGACAGTGTGAGGAATGTGTGTGATAGCGTCCAAGTTTTGTTCCACTTAAAAGTTCCTCAGCCATTCCTGATATAAGGTACCATGTGATACCCCCTTTAGCTGTGGACACTAAAGAAATGGAGACAGCCAAAGAGATCTGGCGGCAACTAAGCCACTCCCAAGCCTTGGAACCCACCAAACCACCCAAGCCGTAATCCTTATAAAAGTTTGATGGCCTTTTATGTTGTTTATTTATTCACTATACTGTTATTATTATAATAATGCTTTATTTCATGTTAGAGGAGAGATTGGCAGGAAATCGTAGGCATAAAGTGGTTAAAAGTTAGAAAAATGGGCCACCGAAAAACCAATTAGAAATTTTCCCAATGATTGTTCAGTTCAGCTATCACGCATTCAGCTATCACGCGCGTTTCCTGTGACCAATTAGGCGCGATAGCAGGGGGTTGAGTGTATATATATATATACATACGGCTATTGCAAATTGGCTTAGGATCTCCACAAGGTACTAAAAAACACAGAAATCATAGTATATCACAATGTTTCTTCAAGAAATGCCACTCATTAATATGAAATCATTTTTCTCTTGTTTTTCAGGACCAGTTGGATGTGTTTTGGCATGGAATCACTTAGATCTGTAAAGTAATCTAAGGATATTTCTTTTCACCAAACATTTGTCAGTTCAGTCTTGAGGTTGTCCAGATTAGGTGTCTTCTTCTCTGCCATGATTATCTTCATCTTTCCCCAGCAGCTTTCTATTGGGTTTTGATCTGGACTGTCGCCAGGCCAGTTGAGGACCTCAATCCGATTATCCTGAAGCCATTTTGTCACCTATCTTGACTTGTGACATGGAGCTGAATCATGCATGAAAAAGTCACACCCACGAATAGCAAAAAAGATTAACAAATGATCTTTCAGAACTTGAATGTATTGACCACCATTCATCATCAAGTTCTTAGGAAGAAAGTAGAGGCTTCACCTTCCCATTTCACTTGAGAAACACCCCTATATCATTACTGATTGTGGGTGCTTAACAGTCGGCACCGTGTAAGTAGAGTCATATCGACTACAGGAGGCAGGGTGACGAACCTTGGCAGAACGAACTGGCAACACTTGAAATGTGCTTTCATCAGAAAACATAACTTTTCTCCACTCATCTGATGTCCAGTGTGCATACTTCTTGGCAAACTGAATGTGCTGCTTCTTCATGTGGTCAGTGAGAAGCGGTTTCTTGGGTGCACTGCGGCTTTGCAATCCCAACTCCTTCTGCAAGCAGTGTTGGATAGTTCGAATTGAGACGTTGGAATGCATTCTCTTCAATTCTGCCGCTGTCAATCGAGGATTCTTGATTACTTCCCTCTTCAGAAGCGTATCTGTACCTCTGGAAGTTGTCCTCTTCCTTCCATCGCCATGCTTGTGCTCTGGTACGATGTCAGGTGGAAGACCGAGCGCTGCAGCAAGAATCTTCATGACAGTTGACTTTGCACATCCAGTACGTTCACAAATCGTGTCGATAGGGACATTATCCTGCCTCCATGCAATGATACGGACCCTCTCATCCCTTGAGCAGTACTTTCCAAGCATGACAACTCGACTCTAGGAAAATAACAGGGCAAACAGTAATGCATACGAAAAAAGAGGGAGGTGCAAGCTTGGAGCGACAGGAACATGTACTCCCACTCCAGCTTCTTGGCAAGCACTGATGTGCTGAGTGTTTTGCCACCTCCCGCCAACACCAGAGGAGTTGCCAGTTACTTCCTGCCCAAAAAATTTACTTGGTAGAGGTGGAAACACAAAGCAAAGACAAATAACTTTCTCATAGCAACTCTGTGTGTAGGTCCTAAGTCAATTTGCGGTGGATGTATATATACAGTGGGCTTGCACAGTAGTTGAGTGGATGGGCGGTCCTGGTCCTCGCACACTGTGAATAAATAATCTTGTGGGAAAAATTACATATGGGTGGCATCCCCTCATATCTTGACATTTTTTGACCCTTAGAGATGTTATAAAGGGAAACTTTTTCAGACATATACTAGGGATACAGCTACAATAACAAAAATATGGTCAGTCACCTTAACAACAATAGACAACAGGCCTGATGGACTTAAATAACATGGGTTCCAAGGCGCGGCAACACTTACAGTGCTGTACCCCCTGCTGCACCCCCTGCCGCATCAACACATCCATCCTCAGACTCCTCTTGAGCACCTTCCCCACAAGCCTTTAGCTAACGCAGTCACTTTAGCCAAAATCCCTTCAAAGTCCAATGTTGACACAACTGACATTGCATCCTCTTCTTCCTCTACAGGAACAGGATCAGACGATGTACTGTACATGGTTCCTCACTTTCACTTTCTTGAGGTCGCTGTGTGTAACTTTTTATAAGCATCTGCTTCCTCCAGTTAATTTCTTGCCTGTGCCTGTCTGAGCAGAAGAGGAAGGCTTTGTCGATACTAACAAGAACCTCCTCCATTCATTGGTGGCTGATTTCGTGTTCCTTCACTTCTTTGAGCTTATCCATGGCAGCAAGGATCTTGCTTATCCTTGACATAGACAGTTCTGTGCTGCCCTCCATCATACTAAGCTCCTCAACTTGACTCTACCTGGCCTCGTCATGATGACGGTCTTGTGCCACTCCTCGCCTCTGCTTCGCATACTGTGGGCTAAACTCATGCAATCAAAGTTTTTTGGTTGTTATTTTTGGTCACTCGTGTACTATGTGATTCGCGTACTGTGCGAGCCAACTGTGTACACACACACACACACACACACACATCTCTCTCTCTCTCTCTCTCTCTCTCTCTCTCTCTCTCTCTATATATATATATATATATATATATATATATATATATATATATATATATATATATATATATATATATATATATATATATATATATATATATATATATATATATATATATATATCCATCCATCATCCAATCCTACGTTGCCCCACGAGGAGCATAGAAGCCCGGGGCTAGGCAGTTGGTCCTTACATTTAAGATGATAGTGACCAGCCTCACTCATCCCTGAGTGGCATTATGTAAGCAATAAACCCCAACCACCCCTTGGATATAAACTTTCATCAGCTCAATCTGATTGGAGTGCAATAATTACCCACTAAACCACCAGGTGCCAAAACCTAGTTATATGGTTACCACCCAGCATAGCAAATGGTTTCCTGGTGTACAGGAAACCATTTGGCTTGTCAATCAATGTAGAGTCATCCACAGGCAGAAGGAAGAGGAAAGAATGAAGGAAAGAAAGACAGAAGAGGGAGTGTAAAGTCACCCGTAGGCAGAGCGACAAGGAAAGAATGAAGGAAAGAAAGACAGAAGAGGGAGTGTAAAGTCACCCGTAGGCAGAGCGACAAGGAAAGAATGAAGGAAAGACAGAAGAGAATGGAAGGAAAGAAGGACAGAGAGGAAAGGGCGGACACCCGAGAGCAGCACTACATCGAGTGAGTGGATGGTAATATATATATATATATATATATATACCCCTCCCTGTAAAACAATTAACTCTAAGCCGTTGGCCACCCCGTTTGGGATACATGGCGTCTGGCAATGAATGAATGAATATATATATATATATATATATATATATATAAATATATATATATATATATATATATATACAGTGGGCTCGCCTACTGTGCGAGCTCAGAGTGCGCGAATCGCATTATGCGCAAGTGACCAAAAATCATAACCAAAAACCTTGAATGTGCAAGTTTACCTCATAGAATGCAAGGCAGAAGCAAGGAGTGGCTCAAAAACACCATTTTCCATTAGCACCCAACCCCCACCCCCCTACAACGCGCCAATAGTGACCTAGAGGCCGGTGGGGAAGGTGATCAAGAAATGTCTACAGTAAGATCTCGCCAATAACAACTTCGACAATAACATTTTCGGCAATAACAGTAAGTTAGAATAGATACCCAGTTTCTATAAAAATGACGGTTATTTCGCGAATACCAAGTTGTTATACTGTACTGCTAATATGTCCATGACAAGATGAGGAATGAAACAGACAAGCACGAAGAGATGAAGGAAACTGCCGAAAATGTAAGCAGTAATGAGGAGGAGAAGGAGAATCCTCCCCTCACCACCTTCCCTGACTCACCCACAGGCTTCCCCTCCTCCTCCTCCACTGCCCCACCTGACACACCAGCTGCCTCCCCCTCCACCTCCAGAGCCCCACCTGACTCATCTGCTTCACCTGGCATACTTGCAACCCCCACCATAATGCTTGTTGCTGCATTCTAGAAGAAATGTAACATTCAACAGGCCGTAAATTTCTTTGTCAAAGCCTGGAATAATACAACAATGGCAACCGTTAAACAAGCGTGGTGCGGCCAGGGTGGCGGCAGAGGCACTCTAAGTGTGCTGAAGTGACTTGGAACCCCTGTTATTTAAGTCCATCAGGCCTGTTGTCTACTGATGATAAGGTGACTGCCCATTTTTTTGTAACTGTAGTTATATCTGTAGCACAATGTCTGAAAAATTTGACCTTTATTGTATCTCTATGGGCCAAAAAACATCTCAGAAATAAACCATTTTCTAGTGGTGGCTTGTACATTCAAGTTTGAAAGACCATTTGTTAAACTTTTTTGCTATTCGTGGGTGCGACTTTTTCATGCACGATTCAGCTCCATGTCACAAGTCAAGAAAGGTGACAAAATGGCTTCAGGATAATTGGATTGAGGTCCTCAACTGGCCTGGCAACAGTCCGGATCTAAATCCGATAGAAAAGAAAATCATGGCAGAGAAGCAGACGCCCAATCTGGAGAACCTCAAGACTGAACTGACAAATGTTTGGTGCAAAGAAATGTCCTTAGATTACTTTACAGATCTAAGTGATTCCACGCCAAATCGCATCCAACCGGTCCTGAAAAACAAGGTAAACATGATTTCGTATTAATGAATGGCATTTCATGAACAAACATTGTGATAAACTATGATTTCTATGTTTTTTAATACCTCGTGGGGGAAGTCCTAAGTCAATTTGCAATAGCTGTACAAATATATATATATATATATATATATATATATATATATATACTGTATATATATACTGTATATATATATATATATATATATATATATATATATATATATATACTGTGTTTGGCTGGGTGAGAATGCTCAGGCAGCTCCATGCACGGTCAATAGGAATCACACACTTTGGTGTGGGCTATCAGTGACATCAACAACAGACTTCTCTTAACCCCTTCATTATGGTGATGTTCTTTTAAATTCTTGTTATCCATAGATGTTTCTATTCAGCCTAGGAGAGATTTCCAGTGGCAGAGGACTTAATGAAGACACTATCAATCCCAAACATTTCTAAGTCCAGTCTTTTAAAGAAAGAGTGCCAAGGCATCTCAAAATGAACAGTTCTTGAATTTGGCTCTCTAGTATCATGTTTTACTTTTTCTTGGAAGGAACAATCTTGCAGGCTTCTAGCCTTTGGTTCTTCCTTCTCTGAATAAAACTGTTTGGATTAACAAGAATGAAATACATAATACACTACCAGGTTGATGGAACTGAGAATTTGAAGATGGATACTGTATGGTACTCAGAATCCAAAAGCTTCTCATAAACGGAGTAATGAAAATAATTAAATATTGCCTCTGATGGTGTATTATGCTTCATAACAATTGCTTTAACCCATTCTACGATCATGATTTCACAACCCCTTTAACAGGCATAGTAAAAATAGCAGCATTGTACGGTGTCTTAACTGTAAAGTAGCTACTAAATCAATAATGGTGTATAGTGGTGCTTGAATTGAATCTTAACTCTCAATACTGTTTGACTGTCTATAGTACACAGTAAATGATACTACAGAAACGTGATAATGAGTACGAGGTATGTGTTCAGTGTACCCTTGCTTTAACTTTTTCGGTTGCTGCTATGACATGCTAAGCCAACAGTGAGTATATGTTCTGTGTATCCTTATTTTTACTTCCAGTGCAGTGCTGGTATTAAGTATTTATTCTGTATATCCTTGCTTCTAGTTCCTGTGCTGTGTTGCTACGACATGCTGGGCCAAGAGTGACGTACTTGTGTGCTGGGTGTCTGAGGGGGAGTGGGAGCTCTATAAGTAACAGCAGAGGTGTGGGGGACTGGGGCAGGACCTGGTGGGGACCCATACATAGCTCCCTGCACCCCACCCACTGCCTGGTACACACCCCCACCTGGTACTCCACCCGCTGTGTAGTAACTCACACCACCGCCCATCCTGCAATAACTTCTATGAATTCACATGAAGACCTGCAAAGACTTAATACAATATAAAAGGAACCATGCAGTATGTAGTTTTCTATATGACATATTACTTTCTCAAGAATGCAATCAAAGACTTAATGTAATACAAAATAATGCTATATTAAGTCCTCATAATTGGTGATGTATGCCAAAATATCACACATTTTTCCATACAATTGATACTGTAAATCAGAAGGAAACTGGCAAATTAGCTTTTCAGGCAACAAAGAAACTTTATGAGGCAATTCTTTGTCATCGAGGTTTTAACAGCACAAAAGAGCATCAAATAAAAAAATTATAATGAGGGCTTACAATACCACAGTATGCAATTTTTGTACACAACATTAGTGTATTTAGTGACAAGCCAGGTAACTTAACAGATGTATACATTGTATTAATGGAACAAAGAAAATGGATCTTGGAAAAGCATACAGTAGTCTATAATTACAGTAGCAGACAAGAAGGATGTATGAAAAGAGGGCAGGTCACTGACTTACTGAGGAAAGGTGGTCGTGGAGGTGGAGGGTGTGAGGGTGTACTGCTGGAGGGTGCTGGGTACTGGCTGTGCTGGGGGAGGTATGGGGGCAGCTATACCAGCCCCCCCTGCAGTGGCTGGTAGATGGTAGTAGTAAGTAGTTCCCCCTGCTTCTTGCCCATTGCTGCTTCCTGCTACACTGCCCCCAGCTGGGTATGTCACAACTGTGTAGCCACCTGGTAAGTACCCCCCTCCTGGAGAGAGAGAGAGAGAGAGAGAGAGGAGGGAGAGAGAGAGAGAGAGAGAGAGAGGAGGGAGAGAGAGAGAGAGAGAGAGAGAGAGAGAGAGAGAGAGAGAGAGAGAGAGAAAGTCATCACTAACCATCCATACATTACCCAATCACGTACAGACCCATCAGTACCACAGAAGCAGTAATACATCACCAGATGATGATAATTAACCCTTTCAATCCTCTTACAAATTTAAATTTTATTCCTACTGCCACCAAACAATTCTAGGCTTATTCAACATGGAACACACATATACTAATGAATGGGTAATGAAGGCTATAGCTCACTCTTTCAGAATGAAAAGCCTACAAATCTGAATAAACTGTTTGGTGGTAACAATAATTTTTTAAAAAATCAACCGAATAAAGAGGTCAATATGCACCATTATCAACAGAAGACAACATTATTAAGTGAATCTGTAGTACCTGTATTTGTAAAAAGAATACTGAATGTTAGTGGTTGGTGGGGGGGATCATCCACTCACTCAACGTAGTGCTGCTTTGGGTGTCTGACCTTTCCTCTCTTCCTTCCTTCCTTCTGTCTTTCTTTCCTTCATTCTTTCCTCTTCTTTCTGCCTATGGGTGACTTTACACTCCTTCTTTTGTCTTTCTTTCCTTCATTGTTTCCTCTTCTTTCTGCCTATGGGTGACTTTACACTCCCACTTCTGTCTTTCTTTCCTTCATTCTTTCCTCTTCCTTTACTACGCCGGGTGGTAACCATATAACCAAATTATGGCATCTGGTGGTTTAGCAGGGTGCTCCAATAGGATTCAGCCTGTGTATGTTTATATCCAAGGGATGGTTGGGGTTTATTGCTCACGTAATGCCACTCAGGGATGAGTGTGGCTGGTCACTCACCTTAAGTGTCAGGACCAACTTGCCTAGCCCCGGGCTCCTATGCTCCTCATGGGGCAATGTAGGATTGGATGATGAATGGATGGATGGATATTAAATGTTATGAGAGAAGTTTTGTATTCTAAGAATGTTATACGCTGCCTTTCTAAACTGTCAATTCAGCTTATGTTTATCAAAAACATAAGGCACAGAACCTATACATGGAAACAGACAAATCTAATGGTGCTCCCCATCAAGGGGCATATAATAACAACTGTGATAAGCAGAACATAAAAAAAAAAAAAAAAAAATAAAATAAATAAATAAAAAAATGAATGATACGCAAAAGACCGACTGACAAATTACTGTACTATATAGAACCCTGGCAGTGTAACACTGAAGGTCACTGATGCATTAAAATACAATATAATTGTACAGTATCAAAAAAAAAAAAAAAAAAAAAAAAAAAAAAAAGCACATACCCCACACATTAAACTCCACAACATCTACAAAAAGGGCTGTGTTTCAAAATATCACAACTACTTTGATACAACTGGGGTGAAATTATCACCTTTAAAGGTAGCAATGGAATTCTAACTAGTAACATATGTTTCTGATTTACTCTGGATTTAATTAAAAAAAAAAAAAAAAAAAAAAAAAAGGAAAAAGGCAACATACAGTAATGGCACTACAATGGACAGCTTTTCCAAATTACTGTGAATTCAACAGCAAAAAAATATAAAAATTGCAACACATAACCTATGAATAATGTAAGAAATATACTGGAGCTGAAGTAGGATGCCTTTACATGGTGGTATGATATTCCCAGGTACAAACATGTATGGCTACACAAATGTCCCTCAACTCCCTCCTTGTCCCCCAAATGGAGGATGGTGAACTGCAGAAGAAGACCAGCTCCAGCCTGCAGTCCACCAGGTGCACATTCCCATGAGCACTGGACAACAACAGTGGCAACAACAACAGTAGCAAAAACAACAATAAATATGTTGGTGAACCTGGTGGTATGGGTGGAGTGTGGTCGATGGATGGGTGGTGTGGGGGTGGTGGTGGTCCTGGTGCTGGGGCGGGGACAGCAGCGGGTACCTGTTGGACCCCTGGGGCAGCCTGCACTGTGCCAGGGGCTGGCTGGACGGGGGCAGTCGGGTACTGGGGGTAAACATACTTGATGCTACCGTTCAGACCTGACACACCTCCTCCAGGCATGTAGTAAACTGGTTGCTGCAAGACAGTGAACAATGTGAACACCTGATGAAACAATATGTGTAAAGTATACTGTACTGCACATCATGTAGGGTGTTATGTCATGACTGATCAGGAGGCACATTTCAGGAACAGTATTGTGCAAATGACCAACTTACTTTTGAAAATGAACCTCAAAATTATCTGCCACAGAAGGAACACCTCCTTTTCTGCATGTAAATACTGTACGTACAAAAATCACATTGCAGCTGTTACTTCGGAGTGCTGTACAGAGAGATTTGAGGTGATATTTGACCCATATCTTATCTATCTGACCAGAAAACAGTGAACAAAGAACAAAATGAACTTTTGGATGTGTCCAGAACCATATTTGATATCCACAAAAATAATCAAGCCTGTGAGAATGCAGAGTACTTTTTATTTCATGCATTTGCTTAGGTACATACAGTAGAAGTACATGAAATTCAATTTTTTTGAGATTCTCATGTTTGTTCTCATGCTTTTTTGTTGCCTTGCCAATTAATTTATTTTTCAAGTTTGTGTTGTGATACTAACAACAACCAAAGAACATGAGCAACTGCCACACACATTATCTTTGGTTCGTCACTATCAGATCTTCCTCTCTCTGAACTTCCAACCTGTCTACAAGTTGCAAGATGTTTCCTCTTCTTGAAGGAGAATAAATCTACAGTAAATTCCCTATCATCCAGCATAACAGAGCCAAAGGCCTGCCAGATAATGTCAGAATGCTAGGTTATGCAAAAGTCCCTCCTCGGGACCCCTAACTCCCCAACCCTATAACACTCATCCAATGTCAAACCCCTACAAAATGCTTTAAAACATAAAAAAACAGCTGACTGATGTTCCTAGTAATAAAATACTGTAATGTAATGTTAAGTACACTGTAATTTAATGTCTATCTATCTATCTATCTATTGCCAGACGCCTCAATCCCGTTTGGGGTGGCCACAAACAAATCGCCTCCAAGTCGCCCTGTCTCCCGCCATTTCACTGCCCTGCTCCCAACTCACACCCCCCTCTCTCATATACCTCTCCACCCCATCCCTCCATCTCATCCTCGGCCTCCCCCTCCCTCTTCCCCCCTCCACCTCACTCACATACACTCTCTTCGTCAGTCTTTCACCCTCCATCCTCTCCACATGGCCAAACCACCTCAGTGTGTTCCTCATAACGCTTCCTATCACATCCACATCCACACCACAACGCTCCTTTATATCCTCATTCGTCAACCTGTCTCTCCACGTGACTCCACAGGCTCCTCTTAAATAACTCATTTCCACTGCTCTCACTCTTGACTTGTGTCCTTCCAACAATGTCCAAGCTTCACTTCCGTACGTTAGAGTTGGTATCACAATACTGTCATGTAGTAACTTTTTCACTTCCATGCTCACTTCCCTGTTTCTTATCACTGCTTTCAAGGAACCAGCAACCTTTCTTCCCTGCTGTACCCTTTCAAGCACTTCACCCTCCAAACCTCCATCCTTACTCATCACACTACCCAAATACTTAAACGTACTCACATTTTCCAATTCCTCACCATCCAACCTCGCTGTACATTCACTAACTTCACCTCTCTCAAAGACCATCACTTTACTCTTCCCTACATTCACCTTTAGGTTCCGTTTCTTACACGCTCTCTCAAACTCATCCACCAAGCCTTGCAGCTCCCCTTCGTCTTCACTCAACAACACAGTATCATCTGCAAACAACAGTACAGGGAGTTTCCAAACACTATCCTCTCTCACCAGGGCCACTCCAACATCCACTACCCTACCTTGTACCTCTTTTATTACCCCATCCATGTACAGATTGAACAACCATTTAATTTAATGTACAAAAGGAATTTCATGTTGACTATGGGGATAATACCAAAGTCCTCCCAGCTCAGAGACCTGTTTTCTTTCACCCAGAAGTAATGTATAGGCACATGCACTGTCTATCTATATACTTAGGCTGCTTCCCCCAATGAAAGGGGGGTAGCCGAGAGAGAACAGCACACTCCCGATTTATGCATCCACACACACACATTGCCGAGAGAGAACAACACACTCCTGATTAATGCATCAACACACACACACTGCCAAGAGAGAATGACACACTCCCGATTTACGCATCCACACACACACATCTACTCATATCTTGGCCCCAGGGGGAGAAGGAACAGATCCTCACCACACCACACTGCACGAGGGCCAACTGTGCAGTGCAATCAGCAACATCCGCAGCAGGGTCCAACAGTAGAGCTGGTTTACCCCTGCCACACCATAATGGACCCACCCCGTTACCCACAATCAACTGATCAGACCAAATGCAGGAAAATATCCCCTCCAGGCCACGTCACCATTTATTCATTCAAAATTTCTCTCCTGTCATCCCTATCACGTGCAGCCACTCTTCCTTGCTCTTCAGACACCCCTCTCGCATGTAACGCTCTCTTCACACTGTCCACCCATCCTATTCATGGTCTTCCTCTCAGCCTTACACCTCAAACATCAGATCCAACTATCTTTTTCACCAATCGCTCTTGTAAAACACTATAAATCATCAAAAAAGTTAAAAGACATTCTTAATATTGACATACTGTATGTACTGTGAAGCACACAGTAATTTTCAGTGCAGAAACACATTTGACACTGATGGTGGTGATAGTGATGATGATGATGGTGATGTAAAAGTATTATTGGAGAATACTATACAATAACGTCCAAAATAAACAATCAAAACTTCAAAAAAACAGAAAAACCATCAATAAAATGAAGCATGCTTCATGTGCTGTACTGTACTGTGTACACCATGGTGTACTTTCATGAATCGAAATTCTAGCAGATGACTCCGCCACACAGAACAAAACAAAACTTTCATCTCGTAGTAGCAAAGACAAACTTCACTTGGGAAGAAACAGTTGTCTAAATGATCTTATACTTTGTGCTAATGATTCCTTTGTGGCATGATTATTCCGCTTACTAAAATAAACATATTTTCATCAACTCTTCTTGCTTAGTAACACAATTTATTCAACTTTTTTTTTCCAATACACTTTCATTGGTGCCTTAGCAGAATACAGCTGCCACTTGTACAGTACAGAAATGTACACTTCAGTACACTGTATGCTATACTTAGAAGCACATGCATGAGGAGAGGAACAGCAATGGTGATGAATTCCATGATGAGAGAGGGGGAGGGGAAGGGACCAGTAAAATGTGTCAGAGAGCCACAGCAGCACTAGAAGTCCAGCCAGGTTCTGGAGGGAAACTCATTGCAACATTGCCAATAATAATAATGTTATGGATGAAACATAGGACGAAATGTATGCTCGTCTGCATATCGGTATCATAGCAACGGAGAAACACAATGGAAAGTAAGAGAACATCCACATTCCTGCTGCCAGCCAATGAAAATTCTGCAATAGAGAACAATCTCTTGAGAGTTACTGATGTAATATGTGGTTGACAAGGGGCCCACCAAGACATAATGTAACTTGGTGGTGGGATGAGGGTGTAGAAGCAGCAGTTAGGGAGAAAAGAAGGATTTTCCAAGAATAGAAGAAGGGTAGTAACAAGGAGAAATACTTGGCTGCCAAGCGTAGGGCTAGAAGAGAGGTATGCAGGGCAAAGTATGAGTCACAAAGACTTTTACTTGATAACCTAAATAATGGGGAAAGGAAAAATATGATATTTAAGGTGGCAAATCAGAAGAAGAGGAATAATCAGGAAATTATAGGCGCGCAGTGTGTGAAGAATGATGAAGGAAGGGTAGTGGTAAACAATGAGGTTATTAAAGATGCATGGAGAAAGCATGATAGCTGGTTGTTGAATGAGGAGTCTGACTGGGACAGGGAAGGTTTGGAGCCAGCAGATCCAGTGTTTGGGCCTTGGCCTTTGACTGATGCTGCTACTGTGAGTGAGGCAATAGGCAGGATGCAGAGGTAGAAGGCAGCAGGTGTGTCTGGACTGACTGCCGAAATGTTGAAGGCCTCAGGAGATATAGGGGTGAGGTTAGTCACTAACCTGATAAATATGATTATACATGAGTGTGTTGTCCCAGATGATTGGCTGAAGATTGTAACTGTAAATATGTATAAAGGGAAGGGTGATACCCTAGAAAGAGGAAATTATAGAGGTATAAAGCTTTCAGATCAGATAATGAAGGTAATGGAGAGAGTTCTAGAAGGTATGATTAGAGAAAGCGTGAATATTGATGAGATGCAGTTTGGATTTATGCCAGGCAGGGGAACCACTGATGCCATATTCACTGTTCGACAGCTTCAGGAAAAATATACTGGGAAGAAAAGTGATCTGTATTTTGTTTTTGTTGATTTGGAGAAGGTCTTTGACAGAATCCCTACAGAGGTGGTGAAGTGGGCAATGATAAAGCTTGGCTTGGAGGAGTGGCTGGTTAGGGTGGTTTTGGCTATGTATGTGGGTGCTCGCATCCAGGTAAGAGTGAATGGAGACTTGAATGATGAGTTTTCCGTGAACGTTGGTGTGCATCAGGGGTCAGTTTTGAGTTCCACGTTGTTTATCATGGTACTTGAAGCCATCTCATGTGACTTCAGAAATGGACTCCCGTGGGAGATGTTGTATGCTGATGATTTGGTGTTGACTGCAGAGAATGAAAGGGAGGCAGAGGAAAGATTTAGGAAATGGAGAGATGGTATGGGGCAAAAGGGCTTAAGGGTAAATGCAGATACAACAAAAGTGATGATATCTACGGTTGGTGGTGGTGCTGTCAAAGACGAGGAAGAGTGGCCACGTGCAGTTTGCCACATGGGCGTGGAAAGTAATTCCATCTTGTGCGGTGTTTGTGATAAATGGGTGCACAAGAGATGTAATAATATCAGAGGTAGGCTGCGAGATAATACTGATTTTATGTGTACAGCTTGTCGGGAAGAGCAGGTAGAAAGTGTCAGGCATGAAAGGATTGAACTTGCTGGTGAATCTCTTGAGTGTGTGGAAGAGTTTTGTTATTTGGGAGTCATGTGTGCTGGAGGCGGGGCTAGAGATAGCTCTGTGGCTAGGGTGAGAAGTGGTTGGAAGATGTTTAGGGAGCTCTTGCCTCTCCTGACACTGAGAGGACTCTACCTACGTGCTAAGGGGTCTTTGTATGCAGCATGTGTTAGGAGTGTGATGCTGTATGGTAGTGAGACCTGGGCAGTAAAGAAGGAGGATATTCGCAGGCTCAGATGTATAGAAATGACAATGATTAGGTGGATGTGTAGTGCATCCCTGCATGCAAGGTCTGGGGGGACTGGGTTTATGATGGAAGAGTTGAGAGGTAGGATGGGACTGGAGTGTATCAGTGTTGTGATGAGGAGTGGCAGATTGAGATGGTTTGGGCATGTGGAGAGGATGGGGGATGATAACTGGGTAAGGAAGGTGAGAAGTGTTAATATTGGGGGTGGGGTTATGAGGGGTAGACCGAGAAAGACATGGGACGAGGTCATTAAGTGTGACCTCAGGGTTATGGGACTGAACAGGGAGGCTGCAATAGATCGCGCAGCATGGACAACCGCCATTAGGTGACCAAGGTCGACGCATGCAAGCATGTTGGAGCCTTTAAAAACGAATCGAGAATTCTCCCTCCCCTGCCTTTACCAATCAAATTTCTTCTATTCCCTGGCACTGCATCTCCCCACCAACACCCTGTGAGCTGCTAGGGCCACCAACTGTCAACCCTCCCTCCCTCCCTCACTTTCATATTACAGTACAGCATAATCCCATTCTTTTTGTGTACTTTCCTTCCTCCTCTGTCTTTCTTTCCTTAACTCCTTCCTCTTCCTTCTGTCTACGGGTGACTTTACACTAAGTGACAAGCCAAATGGTTTTCTGTACACCAGGAAGCCATTTACTATGCTGGGTGGTAACCATATAACCAAATTATGGCACCTGGTGGTTTAACGGGTAACTAAGGCACTCCAATCAGATTAAGCAAGTGCAGGTTTATATCCAAAAGATGGTTGGGGTTTACTTCTTTTTTTTTTTTTTATGTGCAATGCCACTCAGGAATGAATGAGGCTGGTCACTCTTATCTTAAATGTCAGGACCAACTTGCTTAACCCTGGGGTTCTATGCTCCTCAAGGGGCAACACAGGATAAGATGATGATGATGATTTCTTTATTTTCTTTTTTTGTGATTATGACAACAACTGTCTCATGCACGATAATAATGTATTTTTAGCCAGAAGAAAGGGTCCTTCCGGATAGCATCAAACATTTTATGCTTACTTCTGGGTACTATTTTAATTCAGCCACCGGCTATGCTGGATAATGTCGTATGCCGGGTAATGCTGAGACGGATGATCAGGAATTTACTGTACCAACAAAAGGGGTGTTATTCCAGACTTAGCCCAACACTTACTGGCCTTTGAAGAAGTGCAAACATTCCAACACAGTCAATTAAAAAAAAATGTGAAGATGAAGTTACTTCGTTTGATGGATGAAGGCTCACATGCATTGAAACAAGGCATGCAGGCTGCAAAAACCAAGAATTTTGTTGGGGGAAAAAAAAAAAAATGATATTATTGCATACCACTGATCTGTCTGTGTGTCGCTGTAAGAAGGAAATGAAAGTTCCACGACAAAAGCATGCCTTTCTAAACAACCAGAGAACCATGCGGAATAAACAAATTGGTGGAGTAGGATGGAAGGTGACCAAATCATGAAGAGAAGGAAAGCAAGAGAAGATCAGATGCAAGAAAAACAAGAAAGAGCAGAGAGAAAAATGGAAAAAGAGAGAGGTGGCATCTTCTGCAGATGTGGTTGAATTAACTCCAACAGAATCAGCCTCAAGTGAAGAAACTTTTGAAGATGGGTGGATGGGCAACACTGCCATGCAGAGACACAGGACATTTCAAGAATTCCCTTTTTAGCTTTGGAAGCAGATTGGTATTGTGTGTTGAAAAGGGTTGCAGCAGCTATCATTACCATTGCATCAGTTGACCACAGCATCATTAGTTCTGGAGATCACAGAAATGTAATCAACCATCACAAAGAATGGAGAGCACAACAGAAGGTAAACAGGGATCTAAGGGAAGCAGCAACCTACCAGGATGAGGAAATCATTGCTCTGTTTTTTGATGGACAGAGGGACATGACACCAATCAAGGAGAAAAATGGGAACAAGTGGTACTGGACAAAGGAAGTTGAAGACCACTACGTGCTAGTTGGAGAACCTGGAATCTTCTATCTAGACCATCTGACACTGAAACGTGAACTGGCACTGCCATTGTGGAAGGACTTCAGAATTCAATTGAAGAAATGGATATTGCAGATAACTGCGGTGGGAGCCAATAGCACAGCCACAAACAAAGGACGGAAAAATGGAGGTATTCATCAGCTAGAGTCCCACCTCGGTCGTCCTTTGCAGTGGTTCATCTGCAGTCTGCATTTAAATAAACTTCCACTTTGCCACTTGTGCATGAAACTCACTGGCCCAACCGAAAATGCAACACAATGGAAAAGTTCAATTGGCAAAGCTTTGGCTAAGTGTAAAAGTTTGCCACTTTCACCTACAGGTATTCAGTGTATTGCTAAAGGCCCCCTTCTTCCATACGTTGACCTTAAAGAACTGAGTCGTGATCAACCCTACCTCTATAAATTTATCAAAGCTGTAAGGAATGGTGTCACAGATGAAGATCTATGGGAGAAGCCTGTGCCAATGTCACATGCAAGATGGCTTACGACTGCCAGTAGAATTTGTCGGCTATATACAGCAATGGAACAGAGTAGTGATGAACTGCACTGTACTCACTTACAGAGTTTGTTGTGTGCTACTATGGACCCATGTGGTTCAGCATCAACTGTCATCCAAAATGCACAGATGGGCCAATACATCTACTGAAGCAAATCAAGCTACTGCAATTACTGCCACCTGCCTCTAGGACTGTTGCTTGATGGGTAAACCAAAGAAATGCATTTTGGGCTCACCCTGAAAATTTTTTTATTGGCAATGCTAGCAGATATAGATTGGGCCAACTGGAAATCGGCCACAGACAGAATCAAAACCATTTGACAAACCCATAACCATACACACCAACATATCAGAGAATTTAGGTCACCAAAGATCAATCAATGTGCAAGTGATCTGAAGGATTTACTTCCACCAGTTGAGGAATGCATAATGAAACCACCAATAACGATGCACTTGTCTGATGAAGAGCTCAATAAGATCAGTGAAAAGCCCTTTATTATCCAGATAGCATGTCACTCACAAGTGAGGAATGCAGTGTCAGGATGGTAACAGAAGCATCTGGAGCAGTATATGGAAAGGCTGCAAGAGACAGCTACATCAGAGCAGTATTCAAGTCCCGTGATTTAACACCGTCCTTCAAAACTAAGCAAGATTTTAATGTCATTTACTCAATAAAAGTCATCATCTACACTATTTTTTTATCCTAAAAATAACATTTTATATTGTTGGACAATATATAGGGGAAATGATGTCTCAAGACCTTGGGAAATTGGTGTCCAAAAGTTATGGCTAAAGAACAAAATTCACAATTTTCCCATGCAAAAAAGGAAGTACTGAACTTGTTACAGTGAATTTTTGTTTTAATGTTTTAATTCAGGCAAGTCCATTGAACAAAATTTGAAATGTGCCTGTTGATCTGTTACACTTTGCCCAATGACATTATGCCCTAATATAGTCATCCCCCCTTTTTTTTTTTTCTGGTTTTGACTATCCCCAGTTTTGGTTATTTACAGATAAATGATCCAGCAGGAAATAGTTTCAGGTGCACTGCAGAACTATTTAATAAAATCTGTTGCTAAATCATGTAACAATAGATTTAAACAAGTACATTTTAATATCTGGTGATGCTTTGGGGGACTTAAAAAGGGTCTCTAGGCAATCACAAAGTTAAATTATAGTTGTGGGGACTCTGTTGGTTTGGTATTCATTATTTACAGATTTTCGTCACTTGCAGGTGTGTCTGCTTCTTAACAACTGAGAAAAGTAAGAGATGCCTGTTAGAAACTGAAGGACAACACTGTAAACCTAACAGATTTTTTCAATACAGTCATTACTCATTTTACATTTTACGATGGGATTACGTCAGGTCCCACCTTATTGTACTGTATACCGATTTTATCGTAAATCGGTATATTGAAAACCCATTATAAAAGAGGGGTTACATCAACTCAACTTCCCAAACTCACCTAACCAGACTGAACCATAAATGACAACCCACCTTCATTCCTTCCTGTGTTGGTCCAAGTCGTCTCCAAGTCGTCCCCCATGAGGCTGGGGGAGAGCCTGTGCTTACAGGCACTAGTGGTCAGCTTCTGAGTCAGACAGGAACAGGTTAGGGGGAGGGGAATCCAGCCCATACCTGCACCAACTTCAGCACTGGGACCCATACCTGCACCAACCACAGCACTGGGGCCTACACTGGCACTGACCTTACCACTGGGCACAAAAATCCACAGTATTGTAGTACGATGTTTGGCTGAGAAGTGACGATAACAGGAAGGCACACATGAACACGTTGAAAAGACAGGGCTTTGAAGGGGTGGCAGGACCTGAACCATAACAATGCCTGCACGCCAGGGCCGCCATCTTGCCTGAGACAAGCGACAGTCACCTTGCGTGTGCCTGGAGCTTTCTGATGGCAAAATCGTTATAGCGGGAAATTTACTGTAAATCGAATTTTGGGGTGGAACTTTTCTATTATCGTTGCAGCGAAATATCGTAAACAGAAACATCGTAAAACGAGTAATGACTGTACAGCACAATACTGTAAAGTACTGTAATCCTTTTCCTATCCCTATACCAAAGGCCAACTGTTTACTTAATGCAGCAACCTTACACACAAAAAAACTTTAACGTCATCAAAGGAAATACAATTACAGTAATCCCTCCAATAACTGATGTAACTGAGCCAAAGGCATGTCCGGAAATTGGGTTTGTCCGGGAATTAGGAAAATGCCTCCTGGACAGGTGCCCAGCCTAACTCAGAAAACCACCTAATTCCCTACTGGACATGCATAGCACCTATTTAAGACCTTATTTACACAAATAAGGGACAGAAAGCATGACATAAATGAAAAGGAACCAGAGAAAGAGGAATCAGAAGTGAGTATGGAAAATATTTAGCAGTGTACAGGGTACTGTCCTCTTATAGTTTCTATCCTTCTATCTGTGCCTTCATCTATAGCTTCCTTTCTGGTCGTTCTAATGCCACTGTTGTAGACGGCCATTGTTCTTCTCCTAGATCTATCAACAATGGTGTTCCTAAGGGCTCTGTCCTATCACTGACTCTCTTCGTTTTATTCATCAATGACCTTCTAAGCTGTACATTTAACCCTATCCACTCATACGCTGATGATTCCACCCTTCACTTTTCCATTCGGTTCCTGCAATGTCCATCTCAGCAGTTACTTCAACAAACAAGGGATGAGGCTATAGCAAACCTATTGTTTGCCTTGGCTCGTATCTCTGACTGGGGTAAAAATAATCTTGATGTCTTTAATGCATCAAAAACTCAGTTTTTACACCTATCAACCTGACACAATCTTCCACATGAGTACCCACTAATATTTAATAATATCCAGCTCAATCCTACATCATCCTTGAACATGCTTGGGGTTTCATTCACTCGGGACTTATCTTGGAAAGATTATATTGCATCTCTTGCACAATCTGCTTCCAAGAGATTATAGGTGTGCTAAGTCGACTCTGTACCTTCTTTACCCCTGCACAGTTGTTGACTTTATACACGGGTTTTATTCGCCCCTGTATAGAGTACAACTCTCGTGTGGGGAGGCTCCCCACATACAGCTCTTCTCAATAGTGTAGAGTCAAAGGCTTTTCGTCTCATCAACTCTCCTTCTCTTAATGGCTCCCTTCAACCTCTGCCTCTTTGCCGCACTGTTGCATCTTTATCTCTTTTCTATCGCTACTTCAATGGTCACTGCTCCTCTGAACTGTCTGCATGCATTCCTCCACCTCTACAACAGGCAGGTAGCACCCGTCTAGCAACAAACTCTCATCCCTTTTCTGTCCAACTCTCTAATGCAAGAGTTCACCGTTACTCCCAGTCCTTCATTCATGCAACAGGTCAACTCTGGAACTGTCTCCCTCTGTCTGTATTTCCTACTTCCTATAATCTCCAGTCTTTCAAACGCAGTGTGTCCAGGCATCTTGAAATGAACGTATCTTGAATTTGGCTCTCCTTCGTAGTTCTTTTTTTTTTTTTTTTTTTTTCTTGGAAGGAATGGTTTGTGGGCCCCTGGCCTTTGGTTCCTACTTTCTTGCATAAAAAAAAAAAAAAAAAAAAATTTACAACACGTCCGTGGCCATTTCGAAGATTAACCCGCCCTCTCTAAGGCTCTGGCAGTGGTGAAAATGCTCTTGATGCACGTACAATAATCCTGTGTTGTGTTGCACTTAATCCTTTGCACTGCAAATTATAACTGATTAACCCCTTAACTGCGGGGCGTGGCCATTTCGAAGATTAACCCGCCCTCTCTAAGGCTCTGGCAGTGGTGAAAATGCTCTTGATGCACATACAATAATCCTGTGTTGTGTTGCACTTAATCCTTTGCACTGCAAATTATAACTGATTAACCCCTTAACTGCGGGGCGTCACTTTCGTGACGCTCGGGAGCAAGGGATCGTACCGCGGAACGTCACTTTTGTGATTCTGTTATTTTGAATTTGCCCGGGCTTTCAAGTGGTGGCTTGTATCATCTATCAGTACTACCAGTGTCCAGCTATACTCAGTTCTGCTAATGTCATCTGTACTCCCATCCACTGTTGACAATTTAGCCGTTTTTCTCCTGTCCTTGACTCCCTCCGTACCTCCCTTCCATTACCCTCTCCTCCCACCTGACCAGCTGCACTGCGCAACACAAATCCTCGACGGATTTTTCCACTCATTTTATCCATTGAAATGTGCCCTATGCCCTATTCTTACACAAAATAATATATAAATGAAAGAGAAAAGGTAATTAATACTGCCATGCATCTGGAATGGGGTAATTATCACCTGGCAAACATCTCACGTGCACTCATTTGCTAATTTTCCCTGTTTATTTCCCCTTGAAATATGCCGTATGACCTGTTCTCATAATAAAAATATATATAAGAAAGGAAGGGAGAAGCCTAAGTGATATTTACATTCACCTGGAACTACATAATTTATTATGTATTGTCTAGATTTCCTGCCAATCATTTCATAGCATATAAATTAGCAGCTGTCACCATGCTGTCACTGTCAACCCTTCACTGCCCCTAGGCCACAACATTCAGTTTACTGTCGTCTTTTATGGTGAAACCACATCGGATTCGCACCTGTCCAATTCCGCCGCTTTTAGCCCCATGCAAAGGGCCCTGTGACTTCTACCCCTACTAAACCTCATGTGGGAAAGGGTAAAGGGCTAAGTGACTCTGCTGTGGAACATGAACTGGCTAATTTATCAATGATAATGATGGACGGTGACTACGATCTTTCTGGTGACTCAAAAACAGTGAAGGTGGAAATGTAAATAATGTGTAAATACTGTGTAAACAGCAAGTGAAAGCAATGAATGTAAATAAAACTGAGCAGTGGAAAATAGTTTTATAAGTTACTGCAAGTGACAGTGCATAACATAGTGTAAATAAAATAGAAATGTAAATAATGTAAATAAAATAGAGAATGTAAATAGAAATGTAAATCTATCCATCTATCTATTGCCAGACGCCTCAATTCCGTTTGGGGTGGCCACAAACAAATCGCCTCCACGTCGCCCTGTCCCCCGCCATTTCACTGCCCTGCTCCCAACTCACACCCCCCTCTCTCATATACCTCTCCACCCCATCCCTCCATCTCATCCTCGGCCTCCCCCTCCCTCTTCCCCCCTCCACCTCACTCACATACACTCTCTTCGTCAGTCTTTCACCCTACATCCTCTCCACATGGCTAAACCACCTCAGTGTGTTCCTCATAACGCTTCCTATCACATCCACATCAACGCCACAACGTTCCTTTATATCCTCATTCGTCAGCCAGTCTCTCCATGTGACTCCACAGGCTCCTCTTAAATAACTCATTTCCACTGCTCTCACTCTTGACTTGTGTCCTTCCAACAACGTCCACGCTTCACTTCCATACGTTAGAGTTGGTATCACGATACTGTAGTAACTTTTTCACTTCCATGCTCACTTCCCTGTTTCTTATCACTGCTTTCAAAGAACCAGCAACCTTTCTTCCCTGCTGTACCCTTTCAAGTACTTCACCCTCCAAACCTCCATCCTTACTCATCACACTATCCAAGAACTTAAACGTACTCACATTTTCCAATTCCTCACCATCCAACCTCACTGTACAATCACTAACTTCACCTCTCTCAAAGACCATCACTTTACTCTTCCCTACATTCACCTTTAGATTCCATTTCTTACACACTCTCCCAAATTCATCCACCAAGCCTTGCAGCTACCCTTCGTCTTCACTCAACAACACAGTATCATCTGCAAACAACAGTACAGGGAGTTTCCAAACACTATCCTCTCTCACCAGGGCCACTCCAACATCCACTACCCCACCTTGTACTTCATTTATTACCCCATCCATGAACAGATTGAACAACCATGGAGACATGACACATCCCTGTTTCAACCCAACCTCCAAAGAGAAAAATTCACTTAGTTCACCATCCACACGCACTGCAGCCTTAGCACCATCATACATACTCTTCACAGCATTCAACAACTTCCCATCTACTCCATATATTCTTAATACTTTCCACAATCCTTGTCTATCCACCCTGTCATATGCTTTCTCCAAATCCATGAAAGCCGCATACAACTTCTTTCCCTTCTCTAGAAACTTTTCCACTAAAGATCTAAGAATGAATATCTGATCTACACAACCTCTTCCCTTCCTAAAGCCTCCCTGTTCTTCTCCAACTAATTTTTCTGTTCTTTCTCTAACTCTGTCAATATGTATCCTACCATACACTTTTCCTATTATACTAAGAAGACAAATGCCCCTATGATTACCACACACTTCTTTTTCCTCTTTTCCTTTGTACAAGGGAATAATTATACCTGACTTCCAATCCTCCGGGACTCTACCTTCCTCCCAGGCCAATCTACACATCTTCCACATCCATTCTACTACTATCTCTCCTCCATGCCTCTACCTTCCTCCCAGGCCAATCTACACATCTTCCACATCCATTCTACTACTATCTCTCCTCCATGCTTCAGCATTTCACCACACTCCATCAATTCCTGGGGCTTTCCCCGATTTAACCTTCTTCAATGCTTCCACAACTTCTATCCTACTGACTTCTTCCTGTCTTCTCACCTCCCTCCTTCTCCCAGCCATTCCCCAGCCACTTATATTCGCATTACTTCCATCCTCTATGTTCAACAATTCCTTAAAGTGTTCTTTCCATCTGCTCACTTTTTCTCCCTTCTTCACTAGTAATCTACCATTTTTATCTTTCACTCCCCTGCTAACTTCACTTCAACCCTGTCTTACTCTTTTCACCTCTTTCCAGAACATTTTCTTACAGTCCCTCCACTTTACACTCAAATTCCTTCCAAATTCCTCATCCACTCTCTTCTTACTCTCTCTTACTGATCTTTTCACCTCTCTATTTCTTTCTACATATAACTCTCTCTTCCGCCTCTCAACTTCTTCCACGCCCCTATTTCTCATCCATTCATTGTATGCTTTCTTCTTTTGTGCCACAGCCTGTCTCACCTCTTCAGTTCACCACGCTGTTCCTTGCACCCCCCTCCATCTTCTCTTCCTTCCACACACCACATCACATGCTGCACATATTTCTTCTGTAAATATCCTACACACACCTTCCAAGTCCCCCATCTGCTCCAATTCATATTTGCCCAATCGTTCCTCCACTTCTCTCTTATACTCTGCCTTTTTCTCATCCTCTTGTAACCTTTCCACTCTCCTTGCAACTACTCCTTCCTCTCGTCTATCTCTTCTTCTATTCCTCCATCTTACTCGAATCCTAATTCTGGCCACCACCAAGTAGTGGTCAGAAAGTCCACTCCCCCAACCTCTATAGGCTCTTGAATCCATTACACATCTTCACATCCTTTCATCCACACACACATAATCAATCATTGCCTTCCTTTCATTCAGTTCACCACCCACCCTTCTCATCACTCGCCATGTATACCTGTGGATCATTTTATGCCTGAAGAGGGTATTGGCTATCACCAACCCCCTCCCAGCACAAATGTCCACTAACGCACTGCCATTCTCATCTATCTCAGCAGGCACACCCCACTCACCAACTATTCCATCCACCTTCACATTCCCAACTTTACCATTCATATCACCAATCAAAAACACTCTCTCATTCCTTCCAAACGTTTCCATGCACACTTCTACATTTGTCCAGAACTCTTCTCTCACTCTTCTAGTACGATCTTGAGTTGGCGCATACACACACACAATCGCCCAAATTTGTATTCCAACTTTCAACTTTACCCACACAATCCTTGACCCAACTGATCCATACTGTCTTATGCTCTTCTTCCATCTTTTACTCACAACTATACATACTCCTTCTTTTGCCCTCTCATTCTCACCTACTCCTGCACATATACCCCATCCATACTCCCATTCTCTCATACTTTCTCCTCTCCATTTTGTTTCAGTTATTCCACATACATCCACTTTCGCACCCTCAAGCACCTGGACAATCTCTCTCTCTTTCACCTCATCATTCGCTCCCCTTACATTCCACGTTCCAATAACCATGTCCTTTGTCCGGTCCTGATTAAGGGTTAAATATTCAGGAGGTAGCCAAAATAAATTGGAAATGGGTGTTGTCACAGCTGATAGGTTAAAAGTTCATCTGATTACTGGTTTTCCAATATTTCAACAGCTTAGCAACTCAGCACCAAAATATAAGGGTGTTCCAAAACAGTAAAGCATGCTGATATGCACTGCATAATTGACCGACCTGTGCGTACTGCTGTCTGGGGAGGACATAGCCCTGGGGTGGAGGTGGGGCAGACACCTGCACTCCAAGCTCTCCCCCCCCACCCTCACCTCCACCTCCTGGCCCAGCAATACACAACCCTCGTATCTGTCCCGTCACTTCACCAACAGAGCCATCCTGTGAACCAGATTAAAAACAAAATTATATCATTCACTGATGACCATATCATTGAAATTAAGTGGAGCATTCACCATCCGCTCACTCGATGTAGTGCTGCTCTCGGGTGCCTGCCGCTTCCACTCTTCCTTCCTTCTTTCCATCCTTCTTCTTCTGTTTTTCTTTCCTTCATTCTTTCCTCTTCCTTCTGTCTGGTTACGTGGTTACCACCCAGCGTAGTAAATGGTTTCTTGGTGTATAAGAACCATTTGGCTTGTCACTCAGTGTGGAGTCACCCATAGGCAGAAGGAAAAGGAAGGAAAGAAAGACAAAGAGGGAGTGTGAAGTCACCCGTAGGCATGGAGGAGGAGGAAGGAATGACGGAAAGAAGGGCAGAAGAGAAAGGAAGGAAGGGAGGAAAGGGCAGTCACCCAAAGCAGCACTACACTGAGTACGTGGATGGTGAGTGCCCCCACCTATCTAAAAAATAAAATAATAATAATAATAATACAGTAATAATAATAATAATAATAATAATAATAATAATAATAATAATAAATGAATAAAAAACTGAGGGTTTATCCACATTTCTCCATTTTCAGTATTTAAAAAATGAACCTAAGTCACAGTTTCCAACTCTCTTCATTCTTCCAACTATTACTCCTACCTGCCTCCCAACCATTCACTATTTTTATTCAAAAAATCTCCCTCTCCATCCCTGACAGCAATCTTCTTCACACCTAGTGCAACTCTCCAATCATCACTAATTTTCCCTCATCATTACATCTAGAACTTGATGCAGCAGCCCAACTTCCTCCTTTTGCTACCATAACACAGACAATCCTCTTACCCATCCTCCATGGAGCTATCTGGAGTGCCCAGATCAACTTATCACCTATTACCTCTATCAACCCATCACCTGCTTCTCTCACGCAGCCACCAAGTCTCTGTCATGTGTCCCTTTTTGCTGTCACCTTTTACATGTTCTATATTACTCCTAATTCCTCAAATTGCCACTTACTCTTTCAATGGCACCTATGATGCTGATATGCCAGTTCCCCCAATTTACAGCATCAAATGTTTGGAAAAAGTTGTGATAATTTGAAAAAAACATCTCTGGCATGTAATGAGGACCAACTGTACTGCCCTTATTTACTAAACACTGACTATCCCCATCCACTACTCAAACCAACCTGGGAATACGACCGAGGATCAAGTGGGTAGTAATGAGGATAGATAACTTGTGGAGGGGCTTGCACCACTCCCTCTCCTGTTCCACCACTACTACCACCTTCTGCTTCCCGTCCTTCTCCACTTGAAACTCCTCCACCCACCACTGGAAAGGAACAAAAGTTACAATATTCAACCTTTCACTGGTTGAGGCATACTTAGGAATTACTTTTTTGCCAACACTAACCACTTGTATTCAATGGAGGGAAACTTCCACCAGTGAAAAGGTTAGTAAAATAATTTACACCTTCATCATCATCCGGACCTCCTTTCCCACCCTAGGGCAGGGTGAGGAGTAGCAATGTTCAGACAGCCCAAATTTGCCCAATCCAATGGGCCATGCTTCCATTCACTCATCATTCAAGCCCCCGGAATCCTGGCTCTATCGGATATGCTAAACACATTCACCACATTTTGTAGCTACACATAAATGTATCCGACAGAGTCAATTCGGACGCTGCCACGTTAAAAAGGGGTGCCAAATCCCTGATCATGCACTTCTCCTCACAATATTCATCCAGCCAGATTGATCTCTTGTCAGTTTCCTAGCCTCACTGACTTCCAAACCTCTCTTCCTCACACACTCATCCACCATATCTCTCCACCTTCTCCTTGGCCTACCTCACCTCCTCCCTCCTTCGGATTTGCTCAGATATAGCTTGTTCACCACTCTATTGTCATCCATTCTCTCCACATGACCATACCATCTCAGTACACTCTCTTCAATTCTGGTGTCCACAGACTCCGCATCTTTCACAAATCACATTATTCCAAATCCGATCCACTCTCTGTACTCCACGTACATTTATCAATGATCCCATCTCCACTGCTCTTACTCTTGACTTTTCATTTTCATGCCAAGCCACAGTCTCACACCCATATGTTAAAGCTGGCACTAACACTTCTTCATGTAAGCCTCATGCAGCTGCAACACTCAAGCCTCTGTTTTTAATCAAGGCCTTTATAGCAACAGCTACTTTCCCTCCTTGTGTCACTCTATTTTCCACTTCTTCTGCACTTTTTCCAACTTTCTCACCAATTCCAGTCTCTTTCTATTCACCAACCTTTATTCTATTCACCAACCTTTATATTTATTACACTGTGCTTCATTACAAAGCCTTACAGTAAAACATGAGAAAGTTATCTCTTCCACCTCAATGCATTAAGATTTTTCAATACCTGGCATGCACATACAGCAAGTCTTATTTATACAATGCTCGTCAGAAGTATGGAGCGCCCTGCGTCCCTCCTGAGAAACAAACCTTTCAACATTGAAAAAACATATAAATAATGCATTTTATTTACCTTTAGTGCTTCATAGGGTAGCCTTTACGTTTCTTCACGGACCTGAGACGTCTTGGAAGTGAAAGGGCGAGGCTCCTGAGGTGCTGGAGCGGTATTTTGTCCCAGGAGTCATGAATGGCGGCTTCCAGCTTAGGCAGAGAACCCACGTCCTTCCCTTGGAGACTCTTCTTTACGAGGTACCAGAGGTTTTCAATCGGGTTGAGGTCTGGGCTATTTCCTGGCCAGTCTGTCATGAATGATACCTCGCAGTCACGAAGCCAATTGGTGACCGATTTGGCCTTGTGAGCAGGTGCACCGTCCTGCTGAAACACTCGTGCACCTGTTAGCTCGAAGGAGTCTGGTAAATGATCACACAGAAGCTCCAGGTAAACATCCTGATTCACTCTGAGGTTCTTGGGAAGTACAACAAGCTTCCCCAAACCCTTCCCTGAGAAACAACCCCATACCATGAGTGAATCAGGATGTTTAACTGTGCTTTCTACATACCGTGGGTCAAGTGAGTCACTACCTTTGCGTGCTCCTCTGTTACAGGTAACACTAAATGCTGCCTCATCAGACCACAACACTGGCAACCATTGCTCCTCACCCCAGTTTAGATATTTATTAGCAAAGGCAAGCCTACGAATTCTCTGGCTGCTAGAGAGAAGAGGCTTTTTCACAGGCCTGTGACTTGTGTAACCAAGCTCATGCACCCTACGAGACACTGTTCTCACTGACACCTCACCAAACACTTCTGGGTTGCTCTCCTTAATTTTCCTTGCACTCACACGAGAATTAAACTCCACTGCACGTTTTAAAACATTAACAGACCTTGGGGAAGTTTTCCTAGGCCTACCAGACCTCGGTTTCTTTGTGGGAACTTCACCACTGTTTTCCTCCCGAAACCGCGCACACCAACGACGCACTGTCGATTGTGCCACACCAACCAATTCACTAATTTCCTTTGTCTGGTGGCCTGCCTCCTTTAGAGCAATGATCTGGGATATGATTTCACTCGATAGTTCACGGGTAGGTGCCATAACAAAGTTTTAAAGGCCAAAACACTGCGGGACACTCGGTAAAAAATGGCGCAATTTGAGAGGGACACTCGGCGGAGTTCCTCTCTCTCAGGCAGCCCGTGGGCGACTGAGGCGGGAACCAAACAGCGTGTCGGAAGGCCTCAGGCTACCGTGACGTCATGCTCGGAGCTCAAACTTGTGGCTCAATTCTTACCCCCAAAAATGGGTGATTCTTTTTGGGCCATAAGTATTGAGCGCCCGGTGGACAACGCTGAATACTTCTGATGAGTAATGTACAGTATTTTAACTTTTTGTATGATAATTTTTGTTGTTGGTTCTTCTGTAAAATACATAAATATCACCAATTAACAGTTTCATTAATATCTATAATGTTGCTTTGCTACTTCCCCAAAATTCAGAATGCCAAATGTATGGGAAAAATTGCTAATTTTGGAACACCTCCCTGACATTTACCAAGGACCACCTGTATAGGCTGCAAAACATATCAAACTATGGTCATATAAAAAAAGTACGTGATAAGTGAGATCAAAATGTTGCGGGCTTGAGTGGCGACTGAATGAGTGGGTGGTCCATTTCACTGGCCATGCTGCTGATAAGATCCACTACTGCACTGTACTTTCTCTTTCCTTACTTTCTGGACTCTACCTCGTCTCATCTTTGGGTGGAAAAAAAAAAAGAGGTGGGGATGAGGATGACAATAATGATGATGATATGACAATGAAGATGACAATGAAAATGGCAATGGTGATGATTGATGATGATGATGATGATGAAGTGATGAAAGTTATGAAGATGATGATGATAATGATGGTGGTGGTGATGGCGATGGCAAATGGTGATGGCGATTGCGATGATAACGATGATGATGATGATGATGATGATGATGATGATGATGGTGATGATGATGATGATGGTGATGATGATGATGATGATGATGGTGATGATGATGATGATGATGATGATGATGATGATGACGATGATGATGATGATGATGATATGCATTTAGAATCTTACCCTGGGGAGGTTCCGGTGAGGTTTGATGGATGGAACTCTGCTGCTTGGTGGGTGGGCTTCGGAGACTAGTGGAAGTCGATGGTGGCAGCTCATGGTGTGGGGAGGTGGGGGATACAGCAGGTAACTGGGTTACACAGGTGGTCAGGCTCCCACTGCTTGACCCAACTAGGAGAAAGGCAGGTCATTAACAGTAGGCAAGTCGTATGGGGCTCATCAGATAAATTAAGGTCGTGTACAGTAAATCCTCATTACATGCTAGTGATGCGATAAAAAAATATCACAACTTTTCTCCTAATGGGTACTGAAAGTAGTAAGAGACAGGCAAATCAACTTAATGGGTACCAGTGGGACTTTAATTACACAATTTTTGCATATTTCACAGTGGACTTATTATTGTAATACATAAAATGGCAGCATATAACGAGGTCTTTCTGATATAGGATTTCCGATATGGAGCATCTCTCATCGTGAACTTGCACTGTATACTAATATTACCTAAATAGCTCTATTATGCGTACTTCAAAATGCACTGTTTAATGCATAACCCTATACAGTACTATCAGTCCTCCTCCTGCATTTGCAAGGATACAGTGAGCAAAAGATGATGCCCAAATCAAACCTGCAGATACTGAATTAATGGAAAAAAAAAAATTATGTACATTAAGATGGCCTTTTTTATGATTCAGATCCACCATCTGATGCAAGGTTTAAGCAAACTACTGTACAGCATCAATATTGTTTGTGAAAGAACAATTACCAGTAATGGTAATACAGTATTTACTGAAACATTTCAAAGGCTGCAGAACATGTGCAATGGAAGTATTAACTCATCCTTGCCAACAAGAATGGATCTTTTTGCTATACAAACACTCAGTCATGGATGAAAAATAATACTATTCATTACATTACTTCTACTTCCATATATACCAAAATGATTGTAATACAGCATATTCCTCAACTGCAAAATGTGCATATGCAAGAGTCACAGGTATCAAACCCACACACAAGGTACTTTGCAACGAATATGTCACAACTGGTATACCTTTTAATAAAACAGATATGAACACATCCAGAGTACACTCAATCCTTGAGTACCGCGGGCAATAGGGACTGGACAAGGACCGTGGTACCCAAATCCGCGTCACTCAGACAATATGTTTACATGTATAATGGTACAATGTGTTCTGGCAACTTTCCAAAACTCTCACTTTTACCCCTTCTTACCACCTAACCCCACGTAAATTACCCACGCTTGCACCCACCATCAGGTAAAACATTGAAAGAGATATAACTGTTGTAATTAAAAACATCAATAGTATTAAAAATAGCATTAACAAAAATAAAAGTTGGGATGGTTACCCTTCTGTTGATACGTAGCTCCCTGGTATTTTCCTCCCATCCCCCAACCCCAATGTTGTTGTCAAAGTTTCGCCTTCTCTCATATCATGTGGCTTTCAGGAGAGACCTTAGGCCATATGGTTAGACAAAAATTTATGGGTCTGACAGTTTTAGAGTACGAAATAGAACGAAAATTTTTGCTAACAAGAAAAAATTACTTTAATCCGTGTGTTCTCGTGAGTTAGCGTTCAGTTTCACATTTTTCGTTTGATATCGTGTTTCCCAACGCATTTCTGATAAAGTAAACATATGGCTAAACTGCTCAATCAGTTCGAAATGTGTTGGGAAGAGCGATACCGAACGAAGAGTAATGTGTTGCGAAGAGCGATACCGAACGAAGAATGTGAAACGGAAAGCTAACTCAGGAGAACACATGGATGAAAGAGTACCTTTTTTCTGGTTTGCAAACATTTTCGCTCCATTTTGTTCCCTAAAACAGCCAGCCCCGTAAATTTTAGTCTAACTATACAGCCTAACGTCTCTCCCGAAGGCCACATGATACGAGAAGGCGAAACTTTGACAATAACTTTTGGGTTGGGGGTCGGGAGTAAAATACCGTGGGTGGAGCTACGTATCAACAAAAGGGTACTCAGTGGAGGTGGTGTTGACCCAGTCCAACTTCTGTTTGTGTTAATGCCATTTTTAATACCACTGATGTTTTTAATTACAACAGTTATATATCTTTCAGTGTTTTACCTGATGGTGCGTATAGGTGGAGGTAAATACGTGGGGTAAGATGGTAAAAAGGGGTAAAAGTGAGAGTTTGCTTTCTCTGACGCTCCACATAACACCCTATAAGCTTCTCAGTCAGTTTCAGGACAACATATAAACCTTCACAGCTGCCAGGATTGCATCACTTCCAACGCACGATCTTTATCTTCTCCCTGTCCTTCCAAATCGTTATGATGGTGCTTTCTTTTATGCTATGGTTTTTCTTTTTTTCTTTTGCCATTTTGGTATTTGTACGCTTAAAGCAGTGGAAGAACCTTACCAATTCAATTCATATTCCTCCAGTTTGTTTTCTGTATTTTTCTGACTATTTTCAGGGTGGTAAATTACCTTTTCCTGCTGAAAAATTTCCCACTTTTTATCATCACGTTCCTTAAGCCATAACATGATTGTCTTGATGTACTCAAAGGTGATTTTCGTCTCCCAACTTCCCAACTGGATGCTACGTTAGGTTAGGTTAAATTATAAGGTATAGTTAAGCTAGGTTAGGTCAAGTTTAAACACTTAGGTTAGGACAGGCCCTAATTTCGCCGTAACCCTGATGTGTCAAACAAGTTAACAGCGGAATACAACTTAAAACGACGGAGGAAAGAGATTTAGTATGAAACGTTTATTTACCTCCCAGAAGTAATCCGACAAACATAAGACTATCAGGAAGAAGAACGAAGAATGTGAAACTGAATGCTCACTTACACGAGCAGAAGTATTTTGTGTGTGTGTGTGTGTGTGTGTGTGTGTGTTTGTGTGTGTGTGATTAGCAAACATTTTCGTTCAGTTTCGTCTCCTAAAACTCGAAACCCATATGACTGTGAGGTAGAGTCTGTGAGATGCGAGAAAGTACTTGATAGCCGTATGCTCGGTCTGTCCTAAATGTGTTGGGAAGCACGAAACCGAATGAAAAATATGGAACTGAACACTAACAAGAACACATAGACGAAAGTATTTTTTTCTAAGCAAACATTTTCGTTCCATTTCGTCCCCTAAAACTGCGAAATCCATTATGAGTGTGGGGTGGAACTAGGTGAAGCATGAGAAAGGATTGATAACAGTATGCTCAGTTAGTTGGAAGTGTTGGGAAGCATTAAATCGAACGAAGAATGTGGAACTGAACGCTACGATAACACATGGACGAAAGAGTAACTTTTCCTCTAATTAGCAAACATTTTCGTTCCATTTCGTTCCTTAAAACTGCAAAATCCATGATAATTGTGGGTAAGTACTAGATGAGGCATGAGAAAGGACTGATAACCATATGCCCAGTTGGTCCAAAATGTGTTGGGAAGCATGAAATCAAACGAAGAATGTGGAACTGAACTGTAACTTACGAGAACGTAAGTTTTTTTTTTTTTTTTTTCTGATTAGCATACATTGTCGTTCCATTTTGTCCCCTGAAATTGCCGAAACCCATAAATTTCGTCAAACCGTTCGGCCTTGAGTTTGCCCAGAAAACATATTTTCATTCTGTATGCGTATTCATAAAAACCACCAGGAACCCTCAGCCAGGAACAACGCTTGCCCATTCGTTTCAAAACTAACCATAGGTTTTTCACGAAAATATGCCCACTGTGCTTCCCAGGCAAAATTTCAGCAACCTACCCTAACCTATCCCATCTCACTAGGGCTGTTTGGCTGAGGTGGCTGGCTGTGGTACTGAGATAAATACCCATACAGAATGGAAATATGCACCCAGGAAATGTACCCAGAGATTAGAGGGTGACGTCATAGCGCGCGGCTTTCAAATTTCGTCCCCAGGCCAGCTGACTTCCCGCGTGAGCTAGAGTTTTTCCGCGTGTTGACATGACTTGTCTCATTATGCTGACCGCGTTAGAACAAAAACGTGTTACTCAACCACGTGTTACTTAAGGATTGAGTGTATTTAAAATTCTTAAAGTTGTTTCCCCTCCTCCATCCTTTTTTCCTTCTATCCTCTTCTGTCTTTTTCCTTCATTCTTTCCTCATCATTCTGCCTATGGGTGACTTTACACTCCTTCTTCTTTCTTTCTTCATTCTTTCCTCTTCCTTCTGCCTGTGGGTTACTCTGCACTGCGTGACAAGCCAAATGGTATACTGTACACCAGGAAACCATTTACTAAGCTGGGTAGTAACCATATTACTAAATTTTGGCGCCTGATGGTTAGTGAGTAATTACGGCGCTCCAATCGGATTGAGCCGGTGAAGGTTTATATCCAAGGGATGGTTGGGGTTTACTGCTCATGCAGTGCCACTCAGGGATGAGTAAGGCTGGTCACTCCCATCTTAAATGTCGGGACCAACTTGCCAAGCCACAGGCTCCTATGCTCTTCATGGGGCAACGTAAGATTGGATGATGGATGGATGGATGGACTTAAAGTTGTTTTAGAGAATATTATTGATGCTGCAACATATACTTCAAAAGATCCATGAAAAATTATGATCACAATAGCCTTTATTCAGTACATATTGCTCTTGCATGTACAAAGCCATGCTTTATAATTTATCATACTGAAAACAATAATATTCTAATCTACAACAGATGAAAATTACTTCTGATTCAGATTACACAAATGCAAGTCCTACTTGAGGGTTGGCTGCAAGTCTCCTTGTCTGTGGTGCTCTCTTTCTCCCGAGGTGCAGGCACGCTTGGGCTCAGTTGAGGGGGATTGTTGGGATCAAAGCGGTACACAGACCCATCAGAGTTCATGTATGGCTGCCCACTCTGTCGATGGCATGAGAGAGAGAATTTTAGCAAAATTTTGCAAAGCTGCATATGGTGAGAGAATCTCATACTGGTAGTAAAAAAACAGCAGTAGCCAATCCATACTATCTATTTCGAGGTGATGGAACCTAAGGCTCAGCTCCTGTAGTACAATAACTATGTAGTATATAGCCAGCTGCCAGCCTACTTCTGATGATAATACTACATGATACACAAACTCGTCACCTCCTGGCTACTGAACATATGTGCATGGCTAGGGCATCACTCTGCTGGGATGCTCTACCCACCAGGCCACCATTTTTATTGTCATCCTACTACTACTGCCCATGAAAAAGTGATTAATAGGACAGATTGTTTATAGTACATGCCCTGAATGGGTTTGCTGACTTGGCCCTGTACATAATGTAACAGGGTGTCATGAACTGCCAAGGGAGGATGATAATGAAAGGCCACAGATAAGTAAAGAATGGATGGCTGTATTACTGTAGCACAAGATGACTGCAAAACCTGGATCATGACATATGACAGTCAAGCCCTACCGTTTATTCACAGAAAATCCTGGTGGCTGACCTGTGGGTTGATTAGCATGGCACCAGGGGGAACTGCCTCCATGTCTGTCACTGCCCACATCACTGGCTGGCTTTCACCCTCACTGCCCCACACTCCCACCTGGAGCATACAATAATACAAGTCCTTACTGTGCGTCAACTTTGACACTCTTTTTTGCTATTCAAACCTTTACCCTAATGATATACATTTCATTTTATTTTTGTCATTTCCATGCAATTTTATTCAGATCAGGAGACTGTTCATAGAGGTTAGACATAGCTTTCAATAATCCTTCATTAAAAGAGAAATCACACAAAGCTGAAAAAATTCATTTGGAACTGACCTAATTTTACTTAAAAGACACATCATTGAACTGAGGGGATTAACTCCTCGTATGATATGCATTAAAGTTCCTTTTTAAAATTTGTGTGACTTACAAAGATGTTCTGTACAGTAAATATATTTTGAAACACATCCTGGCTTAAAACAAGGAATGTTTACTTAACCTGTTTAATCCCGTAACATATTATTTTTTGGCTAATTACTCCTCCCTCAAACATACTTTATTCACCTTAGGGGTGATTTCTAGCTGTGAAGGGGATAATGAAGGCTATATCTAACCTTTCTATTTCTAAAGCATCTCCTAAGCAGAGCAGAAGTACTTGGATACAGCAAGAATGATGTATAAAATGTGTTACAGTACTGAGAGGCTTATCACATCATTAGTTGATTAACTATGAAAGGGAGTAATGCATTTATGTGAGAAATGCAGGGAAATAGGAAAAACAAAGTGAGAAATACTGTACAATCATTCCTCAGTTAAGAAACCTTCACATACTACATCTTCCACTATAAGGTTGCAAATCAATATAGGTCCATTTTTCATATTACCATTTTACATTATTAAGTGGTAGGGATGTGTTGTGAAGAATCGGGACTTAGCAACTCACACATGCAATTATCTTAATAAATGGTTATTATTTATTTGAAACTGTTTATGTACCACCAACCTGACATTTTATATACACACAGGGAGAGACACACCTAATAACAACATCAGAGTCAGTCTGATCCTTTACTACAGCTTGAAAAATATATCTCAGAATGTATATTTGAACAAATAATCTGCCATGCTGGAATATATCCTCTTCAAACAATTCTTCCTCAGTATGGTCATTAAAAAAAAAAAAAAAAAAAAAAAAAAAATCAACTGCTGGATGTTGTAATATATGATCTCCATTCCATGATAATTCACATGCCTTGGAAACACAAATACTCATTCATGCTCAATGGCCACAAATGTACAGGTACCAGAAAATCTAGCACACACATAGCAGCATGGCCAGCACAGCTATGAATCAAATTCATTGTAAACTCAGAATGGTATATTTGTCTCTTCAGTTGGAAAGGGCAACTCCAATGAAGACTGAATGAACACATGTATATCTACAACACTAAGACCCTCGTCCTTGATTCACCTGATACAGAAACATAGAGTATCTACATTAAAATAAAAAAATAAAATAAAAAACAAAACAAAAAAATCATCATCATCATCCCATCCTACGTTGCCCCATGAGGAATGTAGGATTAGTCCTTAATCTTCACAGCAACAAAGAATATAAACATAAAGCAGTACCATACCTGACCCCCTGTAGGGTGCTGGTGGTGAGAGGTGGTGGGGGAGGGTGTGGTGGAGAGGGTGTTGGAGACATTGGTGGATGACGTGTCCTGCCGCAGAGACTTGTATCCAGAACTGAGACTCTGATCACTGATTCGGCTGCACGTTGAGTCTGGTGAGGACATTCTGATTAGTCTCATTTCTACCTGCAAGCTCTTTATCTAGTACTTAACTATGAACTTACATTATAAATTTAATGTCCAACAAGGGCAACTGAAACTTGGGTACTATATGTAGGGCAGTGTCCGCACATTTTGGTTCTATGTTCTCTATAAGGGTTCTCAGTGTAGACTACTAAAATTCCTTAGGACCAAGAGTAGTAATCAAATGAATGCTACGGGTATATTAATACTGCTAAACCATATAATACTGATACAAAGTTGCTGACCAATCATACATTTATTGGTTTCAAAATTCAACTTACAGTTACTGAAAATATACTGTATTTTTACTTTAAAGTACTGAATACTAAATATTAAATATTCCTAAAGCAATTCCAGTGACAAAGGAAAATTTCATTCTTATTCTTAAGACAATATCTCTTTGCTAGCAAACATCAAAAGCCAGTCACCTATCATCAATTCCCATGCAAAGTACCCTGCACTAAAAATTTATTACACTTTATACTCGCTCACCATCCACTCACTAGATGTAGTGCTGCTCTTGGGTGTCTGCCCTTTCCTCTCCTCCTTCCTTATTTACTTCCTTCCTCTTCTGTCTTTCTTTACTTCATTCCTTCCTCATCCTTCTGCTTACGGGTGACTCTACACCGAGTGACAAGCCAAACGGTTTCCTGTACACCAGGAAACCATTTACTACTGTCGCCTGGTAGTTTAGTGGGTAATTACAGTGCTCTAGTCAGACTGAGCTGGTGAAGGTTTATATCCAAGGGGTGGTTGGGGTTTATTGCTCATGTTATGCCACTCAGGGATGAGTAAGGCTGGCCACTCTCATATTAACTGTCAGGACCAACTTGCCTAGCCCCGGACTCCTACACCCCTCATAGGGCAACGTAGGATTGGATGATGGATGGATGAATATACTGTACTGTATATCTCTCCTATGGGCAACAACAGGATTATCACAGGTACTGCATAAAAAAACTGTCTACAGCACTGCATCACACCCAGTCCCAGAGTACATTCATAGTTGCAGTAATAAAAACGTCTCCAGGTTGTTCTACATAAATTTTCCTCTAGCACAGTCCTCCTAAATTTCAATGCTCCAACTTATTCTTAGGATTCCTCTCCTCATTCCTCCTTCAGCTTTGCTTATCATATATCACTGCATTGAAGGGATTAACAGAATAGAAAATATATTCGACTAAACTGACCCTGTTGGCTGAGTCTTGTGGAGGAGATGTTGCTGGAGACAGATTCACCACGAGAGAGAACTGTCACACCACCACTGTAGCCACCAAAACTGTGTGACTTGATGACAGGCGGTCGTAGTGATCGTGGGTGTAATGTATCTCGGCTCTCAAATGATTCAACCTTGGGCAGTCGGCCAGGTCTTGAGGGGAAAACAATACAGCATTATAGCATCTTCATTACTGTATCATCATCATCAATCAAGCTAACCATATTCCTCACTGATAAATAGGTCAGGAAAAAAAAAAAAAAGCAGGAAAGCATACAAATAGGAATGGATAAGTTTATGAAATATATAAATTTACATCATGATCATGATCATCATCACCATCATCGTCGTCATCATTTCCGATGTCTTGCTCCATCCTGGGAACCCCCAAATAGGGATGGCTGTGACAGATACGTTTCCAGGCTACCTTATTCTCAAACACCTCTCTCACACCTTCTGACACTCTTTTTCCTCTGCCTACTCTTTCACCAATATATTGCTCTAATCTCCTTCATACCGCATACGGTCTCCCTCTACCAGCAACACTACCCTCATCCTTATTTTCACAAACTTTCTTTGGCATTTGATTTATGTGTATTCTTTGTAAATACCCACACCATCTCAATATTTTCCTTTCAATCCACTCTGTAATTCTACATCTTACTCCTACAGCTCTCTCTCTCATTCCCACAAGTTTCACTATTACTATACTTACACCTGCTATCCTCCCAATGCCAGCAACAGAGAAAAGTCATTTCAACAGCCTGCAACCAAGGCAGGTGTCTACCATTCAATGCCTAGGTCTCACTACTATAGGAGAGTGCCAAGCAATAAAATATTTTCATGTAAGGCTCTCATATGGTTTATACTAACCTTTGTACCTTTCAAAATACAACCAAGCTCTCCAGTTACTCTCATCTCTTGAAACGATCTCTCCTTAACTTCCCCCCTTCATTTTGTAATATTTACACAATACAGTTCCCAGATATTTAACACTACCAACCTCCTAAAGCATTGCACCTCCCATCTGGACCCTGCTGTTTACTGTTTCTTCTCTCTACGTTGTATCTTCTGCCAAAATCTTGTGTCATAATTTTTTCCTTCACATACCATTTTCTACCTTTTCTTTACATCCACTTTCAATTTTCTTCTTGCGTAAACCCTATCAAACCCATTCACTATATTTTGCAAATCACTTCCATTTCCTGCCATCAAAACAGCAGTGTCAGCATATGAGCAGGTTACAAGACTCCATTCACTACCTCCTATACCAGCTGGGTTCAACTCTGACTTTTCCATTCATATACAGGTATACATTGACCAGCCAAGGTGACATAACACATCCCTCCCTTACACCTCTCTGTACATTAATGTCAAATGGATCACTGTGATTCTTCTCCACCGTCACACACATGGTAGTGTCCTCAAAACAGCATTTTGTTGCCCTCAACAACTCCCACCCACACCAAATATGCCTAACACTTTCCATAATCCTTCTCAATCCACTCTATTATAATCCTTCTCCAAATCCATAAAAGCAGCATATAGCTTCTTCTTTACATTGTCCTTCTCAACTGAAGTCCTCATTTTTAATACCTGTATCTGGTCAACAAATCTCCTACTCCTAAATCCACTTTGTTCATCACCTATATTACCTTTGATTGGCTATACATTCTCTTAAGCACCTACCATGCATCTTTCCTGGTATGCTCAATTAACTAATCCTTCTGTAATCCTAACACTCTTCCTTACTCCCTTTTCCTTTATACAATGGAACTATGACAATAAATACTGACCATATACATATACACTTTGCAGATTTACATGATAAACTGCAATCTCTAAAAACACGATAATTTACATATTTACGCCTGAAAGCAAATTATACAAAGGCAGAAGAATGAAATCCAAGTCTGTATCTTATAAACCAGGCCAAATACCCCCAGCTATTCAAAAATCCACAGCAATAAATGATACAGTAGAGTATAAATAAACTCTATGTCATACCTTAATCTATGATTGTCATAGTGGTGTTTGCGGTGTGACACATCTGACTCCAGAAACTGCCAGTGCCGTTCATGCCACCTTGAGTCATCCTGGGAGTTGCGGCGAGAGTCATGACTTCGCACAGGTGAATCACCCACACCTTCCACTGACGAAAGTGACTGCAACAAAAAATGTGCAAATTCTTTAGTCATGTGTTGCTTCTATGCATCTGACATGACAGATAGTACACTGTATTTCATTATACAGTATTTCAGACATCCAAAAGAATAAATCTCTTCTGTGTCATATAGTAAATATCCATAACACTAGCTGTATACTAACACTGACATGGCAGATAGTACACTGTATTTCATTATACAGTATTTCAGACATCCAAAGAATAAATCTCTTCTGTGTTATATGGTAAATATCCATAACACTAGCTGTATACTAACATTTGGATGAGTGTTGTACTGTGCAAACAAATGAGATTTAAGATTTACAAGTTCCAATATCCACATAAAATTATACAGTAATTACATTAAACTGTTTTGTAGGGGTTTGAGAGGCTTTGATGGTACATCAGTGACTGAGTAGCCCATTACTCTGTGCACACTGTTTGACAGTTCCCCAACTATTGTGATTTCTTGTTTCTAGCTCCCGTTGCATCCCTTTTCATAGGTAGGCTACACGGGAGTTAGGGTAGGGATGATGATGATAATGAAAATGATGGAAAAATCTGTATTAACAATGAATGTAACTTAACAAGCCTGATTATACTGGCACAGACAACCTTTCCTCATATGGACATGTGATACTGTGCTTTGAAAAACTGATATAGGCATACAATAAACGCAGAAGTGCTTAAAAGCTGTTAACATTGCTGACAATGGATCCATGCAGCCATAGCAAATCTATGATGACACACCCAATGCTGCACTTCATTATTTACCTCAAGTTTTTAAGAATTAATATTAATGACCAGCACAGCAACCTGATTCTGAACTGGAGGGAACTTATTCAAAAAAGCATCCTCACAAACAAAAATACAGTACTGTAGAAATAAGTGCAAAACAGCATAAACCACCAATTTCAAGCACCTGAACTGTGTATGTGTGTATTTGTGCGCAGAAGACAAAAATTGTTACTCAAACTTCCATGCTGCAGGCAACAGTATACTGGTGCTGTAATGTGCATTACACAAGAGTAGCATAGCATTCAGGGCCACAGGACATTCCAGCAGGATCATGAATGTAACACACACCACCTCCCACACTCATCACAAACACATATATACAGTACAGTACTTTGATTGTCTTTTATTTTTTAACCTCTTCAGTCCAATGACAATTTGTTTTACTCTTGCTACTTTGAGACAATAGCTATGGTGGCAAAATCATTTTGTGAAAAAATTAATGGAGACTATCCAAGCATATCACTACACATGGTAACTCCTATGCTTAACAACTCTGGAGATGGCAAGAATACAATTAAGATTACATCCTAAGGCTGAAGGGTTGACACAAAATGAGAAGAGTGCCAAAGACACTGCCCCCAAATTATGATCCTTTCAGTCTGAGATGCCTTGACACACCGCTTTTGCCAGTAACTGTACTGTCTGAACACACAAGGTTATCTTCTATCTATCTATCTATTGCCAGACGCTACAATCCCGTAAGGGGTGGCCATTTGACTTTGAGTTATTTGTTTTATGGGGAGGGGCACTAACCCTCCACCAACCCACTTGCTGACACATAGGGAGCACATATGGTTTTGGTTATATGGTTACCACCCGGCGTTGTACATGGTTTCTTGGCTTACAGGAAACCATTAAAACTGCATATTCACCCGGCAGTGCTTGCACTCTTTTCTGAATTAATTCATAAAGTACAGCAATCTTATAGTGTAATATAATCATCATTACTAAAAGCCAGATCTGATTAAGGATAGTTTACATTCATCATGTAGAGAAAATATGCAGCACAACCCTACAACATAACTACAAACATCTACAGTTCACTGCCAAAAAGAGTATATGATTTGGCACGTATAATAATGATTCGGATGCCTTCAGCAAGTGGCAACAAGGATGCTGTATCTGTACTACAAAACCTACATAGCTTAATTTTTTATACAGTGCCACATAATTATCTTATAAAGACTTCCTACTTCTTAGTGACGAGAGAAAGAAAATACAAACAGCTTTTGAGTTTATGAAGAGTTTTGGTTTATTATTCCCCACACAGTAAGTCGAGTTCAAGAAAGAAGTTAAAAAATTGTTCTAGTTAGGTTTTTAAAAAATCCAAAACTCAAAACATGGAAAAAAAAATAGGGGGGGGAGGGGCATGTATTCCACGATACAACACCATTACCCCACATATACTGAGTACATCACCTACAACAGCTATATTCTAATGGATTATAGATTAATCTCAAAATTGGCATGGCTTTAATATGACAAAAAAAAAATTGAAGTGCATAACTGAATTCACAGTGCTACAAACTATTATTAAACACTGAGTGAAGAATATACGGTATTTACATAAAAGTAATCCAGGATGCATTCTCTCAAAACTTTTGCAACATAAATCATGGAAAAAAAGGAAAACCAAAGAAACATAAACCAACTGACGCAACACCTATGTGTTTGTTAAATTTACTTTTTTCATCATATATTCAGCACATGAAAGTTTTCTGATGCATACAGAGGGATCAAGGGTGAACCTATATGCTCTGTACTAATGTAGTGCATTTGCCCCATTGCCCTCCTACAATTATTTAGATGTCTGGTGACCTAGTGAAGTGATTCACTCCAACCAGTTGCAGCCCTTAAAGAGTTAATTCCAAGGGGTGATTGGGATTTACTGCTCGCATAATGCTACTCTGGGGAAAGCACCCTGGCACTCTTGCCTTAAAAGTCTGGACTGAGTATGACCCAGGTCTCTATGCTCCTGGTGGGGGCAATAATGGGTTGAATGAGGGATGAATGGATATACTGTGTATATAGCCCTCTGAAAATATCATCGTTCCACTTTGACATTAACTCTGCTAATCAATGGCATTGTTCCAACTGCTTAGTCTTAAAATCTGGATGTTTGTGAATGTTGTTATCCCACTGCTTTGAAGGATGATAACAACAAGAATGGCCAAAATACTGCCTGTGGTCAATTGGCAGATAACAAACCAATTGCTAATACAATGCCATCTTGTATAGTACTGTAGCAACCTAGCTGGTCCACTCATTCGTTACTCTTTCAATTTAAGGGCATTTCCTCAGCTGAATAAATTCATTCTGGCATGAAACAAAAATGTAAAATATGTTCTTAGGCTGTATGAACTAAATGATACTATTTCTGATCCTCTCAATCCAAGGGTATCTTTCCAAAACTGAATATCATGCCCTGTAAGTAAAAAAGTGAACAAGGCAATCCCATATTTGGGGTGTGGGGGTTCAAGGCTAGGGTACAGTAGTCCACAGCAATTAAAAGGTTGGACAGCAACATATGACACTTGTAGCATTTTCATGAAAAAACAAAAAAACTCTGGGAGATTTCAACCCTTGCCCATGACACTATATGTGGATCGTTACCAAGTTTCCTCAGTCACTCATCTTCCATTGCCAACTTCTTTATTATAAATTACTCAATTCTTTTCAGTCACAAAGCTGTATGTCTTCCCTTCCATCAACAATTACTATCCAGTTGAACACACTCCTAGTTACCATATCTTCCTGTATTCTGTTCACATGTCCGTACCATCTCAGTGTGTTTCTCATTATCTTGCATTTAATGTCCATAATGCTGCTTTTGGAAAAAAAAAGAAAAAAAAAAAAGAAAATATATTTGGTCCTGGTTGGGTAAAAGCAAAAGGTTTATTAATACTATTATCACTTCCATACTGACTACACCCATAACCATCCAATACCACAAATACTACAACCATTACTATTCATTATCACAATTACTATAGCCATAGCCATCTGATAACACAATAACTACCACAACCATCCAATACTACAATTACAACACCACAGCCATCCAATACTATAATTACTACAACCATGACTATCCAGTACCATTAATGGAACCAAAACTACCACTAACATTTGTGTCATATCATTACTATCACAACAGTAACCAACACAGCCAAATTCACATTTACCAGTCTCATCATTAGAACATCACTGTACCACCAAAAGCAAAAGTTTGTCTTTCCTCTTCTGTCTCTCCAGTCAAACACATGAACTGAAGAACAATACTCACTGCCACCAGTACTGTACCACTACTGTACAACCATCGCCATCATCATCTCTACAGTACCACATCATTGAAATGGCTGAAAACTGATAACTGGACACAGTACAACTCACTGCCAGACTGGTGGATGGACAAACAAATGGACTGAAGGACACATGAAGTTTTGCTAACCAATATTATAAATCCATCCATCCATCATCCAATCCTACATTGCCCCATGAGATGTGTAGAAGCCTGGGGCTAGGCATGCTGGTCCTGACAAAGTTGAGAGTGACCAGCCTCACTCATCTGAGTGGCATTAAGTGGACAATAAACCCCAACCACCCCTTGGATTTAAACCTTCACCGGCTCAATACGATTGGAGTACCGTAATTACCCACTAAACCACTAGACACCATAATTTGGCTATATGGTTACCACCCTGCATAGTAAATGGTTTCCTGGTGTAAGAGAAACCATTTGGCTTGTCACTCAGTGTAGAGTCACCCATAAGCAGAGGAAGAGGAAAGAATGAAGGAAAGAAAGACAGAAGAGGGAGTGTAAAGTCACCCAGAGGAAGAAGGACAAGGAAACAATGAAGTAAAGAAAGACAGAAAGGGAAGGAAGGAAAGAAGGAAGAAGGAGAGGAATGGGCAGACACCCGAGGGCAGCACTACATCAAGCAAATGGATGGTGAGCGCCCCCACCTACCACACCATTTCATCAATACAAAAAAAATTTACCTTAGCCAATAGAATGCAACCATTAGTAGAAGGTGTGAATCCACGAAAAGTTGGCTAATGTGAAATATACTCCATCCATCCATCCAGCATCCAATCCTACATTGCCCCATGAGAAGTGTAGGAGCCCAGGGCTAGGCAAGTTGGTCATGACATTTAAGATGAGAGTGACCAGTCTCACTCATCCCTGAGTGGCATTACATGAGCAATAAGTCCTAACCACCCCTTGGATATTAATCTGCATTGGCTCAATCTGATTGGAGTGCTTTAATTACTCACTAAACCACCTGGTGCCATGATTTTGTTATATGGTTACCACCCAGCAAAGTAAATGGTTTCCTGGTGTACAGGAAACCATTTGGCTTGTCACTCAGTGTACAATTGCCCATAAGCAGAAGCAAGAGGAAAGAATGAAGGAAAGAAAGACAGAAGAGGGAGTGTAAAGTCATCCACAGGGAGAAGGCAGAGGAAAGAAAGAACGAAAGAAAGACAGAAGAGGAAGGAAGGAAGAGAGGAATGGGCAGACATTTAAAGCAGCACTACATCGAGTGAGTGGATGGTGAGTGCCCCCACCTAACACAGCTACCAAATGTAAATGGCTGTCAATAACACATGGAACTTGCCTTTGGCAACGGAAGTGTAGGAAGCACAATAACAGCTATCACCACTTTCACCATCACAATCTTCATCATTACCACAGCCATCAAATTGCAAACAGTTTGTACTGCCTTCCTTGCCATCCATGACCTTTGGATGAGGAAGGACAGAGAAACAAGAACCATCACAACTACCACCACTATCACCATTTTTACCACTATCATCAATACTACCAAACCTTGCATATGGTTAACTACTAACAATTGGACAGTGCAACTCACTGTCCTTCATGCAGAAGGCATGTGAACTGCAAATTCATGGCCCATAAACTGACATCCAAAGCTGTTTTAACTGACAGTGATTTTTACTAAACACAGTTCAGGGTATATAAGAAATTGATAAACACACTTCCAGCTACGGAACAACAAAATTACATACTTCACGTCTTTTCCACTTTATTTCAAAACTTTCTATTCTGTCCACCCTATTTGTCTCAAACATATAGGCAAAAATTCTATTTCCACTACTCCCAATCTTGAATTCTCACATTCATGCCAAATCAAAGTCTCATGCCTATATAATAATGTTATTAGTAACAACATCTTTGCAAGTCTGTTGGAACTTTAATAACATACTCAGTTCTGTTTCATATCCAACCCATTTTTAATACAAATAATATCACTCCACAAACACTAAAAAAAAAAAAAAAAAAAAAAAAAAAAAAAATGAAGCCGTCTCAGTACAGTAACAAATAATAATGAAATCTGAAGCTCAAAAAAAATGGGTTTATTATATTATCATTATTATTATTATTTTTGTTTTGCATAACAGTATATTCTTTGTATAAACTGACCCCAAATTTAAACACTGTAATTTGAGTTTGAAGTATTACTTTGTGTGCAGTGATAAATGGCAGTCATTTGTATGTAGTCAAGTAAAAAATTATCTTGCACTGTAGCTGTTTTTCAAACTACTGGCAATCACAAGTATAAGGAATCCTTTTTCACTGTTACTTGTAAACTGTAACAAATGGGAACATGAATATCTACAACATGTAGAAGAATTCTCTTATAATGTACTGAATGTATGAAATAAAATTGAAAATCTTGTCATCCTTGGAGCACTGAAAGCCTGGCTGAAGCATAGGTTCTCAGCAATAAAAATCTACACTGCAAAAATGTCCCAGTTAATAACCAGCCATTAAAACTTTCAATATACTAACGTCTTTTAAAATTTCCAGTCATTAACCCCTTCATTATATTGATGTCTTTTCAATTTTCCAGCCATTAACCCCTTCAATATACTGATGTCTTTTCAATTTTAGTCTTGTTACTCCCAGATCATTTCATTCACTTTGGGAGACTTCAAACTACAGGGTACAGCCTTCATTTACCCTTTCATCATCAAAGGTCTCTCCTAAGGTAACTAAAATCATCTAGAAGTAAAAAGAAAAAAGAAAAACAATAAAAGACATCACCAACATCAAGTGGTTAGTCACCTGAGTTTCTCTTCCAACGTTGCAAATTAAGGGGAAAAGAACACCATCAAGGCATATTACTACCATACTTCCTAATACAACAGTGAATGAAAAAACAGCTAAGTAGAAGTTCTTACACACATGGTATACCAAAATAATGCTTGCTTCCTCTCAACTACTGAAGAGCTGTGCACAACAATACATGACAGTGACTATACAGAATCACTAGTAGCATCCTTCCTTCAAAATTCAAACACCAAAAAGAACAGCAGCAACTACCGAGAGACTTAAATCTGGCTGAGAGAGGTATATTACTTCCCAGGAAAGTCTTACCTCCTGACTGAATATTCTCTTCCTTACTTTCTCATACTCCTCCTCCCGCTCCTCGAAGCTCTTGCTCCGCCTCGACTCAGAGCTGAATTGTCTATCTAGGGACTAAAACAAAACAGATATTACTGTGAAGCCACTAAGACTGGTGTGTGTGTGTGTGTGTGTGTGTGTGTGTGTGTGTGTGTGTGTGTGTGTGTGTGTGTGTGTGTGTGTGGTGTGGGTGTGTGGGTGTGTGGGTGTGGGTGTGTGTGCGCGCGCACTAAACTGTTTGCTATTAGACTGAAACACCAATTACACCAACAACAGAGTGAACCAGGTTTATACTGCATCTCTCAAATATGCAGTGTTAAGCAAAATTCCATGACTGGGTATTTCACATAAAATGATCTTCTAAACAGAAGAAAAAACATAGTGTTTTGTAGATAATACATATAGGCTTCAACACAAACACTCCTTGATGCTAAATACAGGAGTGGGACACAATCAAATAGTCATAGGTATTATAAGTGACACATCACATCACATTCAACTAGTGTACAAAGGTAACACAAACATGAATAACGAAGTATGAAAAATTCAATGAAACAGTGTTTTAGATTCAAGAATGACCTGGAAGTATGAGGTGAGGTGTGGTGTTGGTATCTAAATACAACTGAGCAGTATGTCATTCCCATAAATCTACAAGACTAGTAATCAAAAGTAGTATACAGAGGTGAGATTGCAAAAAATAATGAGAGAAATACTCATGTCAGGAGAATGGAAGTACTGTATTCTGTTAGTAAGTGGTAAGACAGAAGAAAGTAGGCAACATTCAAAGACAAGATAGTCTGGGCTCTACTTGTCACAACCTACTGGAGTGGTCTGATGGGAATGTGTTAGTAAGGTTAACTGGTATTTAGACAGTCTTAACTGTTTTCTTTCAATGCAGCACATGAGGAATATATCAATAACTGCCAGTGGTTACTGGATATCTTCTTATCTACAAAACACTTTGCATTATTCCTCAAAGCAGAATTTCCAACAAAAGAGGTGTAAATAATTCAGTAACATAGAAACTTATCATCTGATGATAATAAATACAAGATCGAAATCACAGTGTTTTGTATATTTGTCACTGTCAGTTTTCCCACAAATGACCCAACAACAACTTTCATTTCAACTACAGGGCATTTGTTCTAACCTGACTAAGGTTCCTAATCCCGATCAACCTAGTTGATGGCCAAGTGAAATCAGACTGAAGCAGAGTTGACTTGTGACCAGGTAGACTCCTGACCTCATAACTAAGACACATCAAATTTCATATAACAATGATTTAATATTCAAGCTGTGGGAGTGGCTCAGTTCCATCAGGGGATATAACAAACCAATTACAGCATGTCAGGATATGTCAGCTAAACCAATCACCATCACCCCTCTATCACCACAAAACAATCCCATCCTGCATGATCCCAAGAGCCAGACTGACGACCAGACAAGCAACCCCCAGTTGTAACTATGATCTGTTTTGACAGGAAAGGCAAGAAAAGGAGAGTGAAGGGTCCCCCAATGTCTTCTGCTCCTCCTACAAAAACATATCTTAATTAAGAGAATATTCATCATCAGTTAAATATCTGTCATCTCCAGGAAGAACATGGAAATGAGTTGGTAGAATCTTACTGTATGTCTACTTTTTCCTGTAAAAACAAAGTTACAACAGCAAATTAACTGTACATATATTTGTGCCTCTCTCATCTCAGCACTGACATTCAATGCTAGACCACATCACACTGAGAATAAAATTAGCACGTGACTTTAGACAACTTGTTTATTTTAGACACCGCACATTATAATGGAGAAAAAAATTCTGTAAATACCAATCACCAAATGACACTCAGTTTAGCTTGTAAACATGCAGATCTTGGAACAAAAGCCATTCTTGTTAGCACAGATCAAGAAACCAATCTGAACTGTTTAATTACGAAGGGTACACAGTATCATTTGTAATGAATAACTGATAAAGCTCTGAAATCTTCATAGCAGAGAAGGACAGTTCACAACACTTATACAGCCACCTACAACCTTATCAGTCAATGAAGTAATGTACTGTACTGTCAACAAAACAGTCTCATGTAAATATACTGAAGAAGAATAAGAATTATCAAAAATTATGACCCCCAGAGATTAGTAAGTATTGATACAGTCTAACAGCTGAAACATAACCAGGTCATCTGAAGAGAAATGCCTGCAAACCATTGTAATCTACCAACCTGAACCTGAAGAACTAACTGCAAGATAAATGTGAACATCAAAGCACTGTGCAAAAGACCTTCCCAATTAGGCTACTAACATTAGTAAACTGAGACTATTCTGTCAAAATAAGCAAAACAATTCTCTTCTGAACTAATAAAGTTATTCAAACATAATAATGATCTGCCAGCCTTTTACGATGTTCAAGCATTTACAGTACAGTATTACGATACACACATACAGTGTTATACCGAAAACAAATCCATTAAGCTTGGGGAAAAGTTCTTGAAAAAAATCCACAGGTTCAGTAAAAGCAAATAAAGGTGCCAGATTATTATTTAACCCCTTCAATCCAATGACGTTCTTTTCATATTATTTCTGCCACCGTCAGCTGATTTTCTTCAGCTTGGGGAGAGGAATCAGTTTGTGAGGGGGTTTATGGAGGCTGTCTCTAACCCCATCACTACAAATGGTTTCTCTGATGTTAACAAAATCATCTGGCGGTAACAAAAATAATCTAGTAAAAATGTGTCACTCTACTGAAGGGGCTTAGTATAATCAAAATGAAAAATTAGTCAGATATCAAAAGCCAATGCAAGCCCAGGCAGCAAAGCTCAGATTTACTGGCAATTAAACTATAAGTAGTAGGGGTTCACTTGCTGGATGCACCTCTATACTGTTATTAACTCCTTTATTCATTTCATTCTTGCTACCTTTAAACAATAATACAAAGCTCAGGGAAGACTTTTCAACCTGGTGGGGCTGATACAGCCTTCATTTTCTCTTCATTATCATGGGACTCTCACAAGCCGCATAATGCTGTCTGAAGGTAGCAAGACTATATCAATAAAAATTGTCACCAAAGTCAAAGACTTACACTACCAAAAGTATTTCAGACTTGCAATTTACAACACCACTGCATATCACTGGTGAGTTATACAAAACAGCATTATGATACAGCAGCAATGTGGTCAACATACAATCAGCAAACAGGTGCACCCATTTGAAAGTCACTTTCCCTACAGAGTTATCGACCTCACCTAATACTCACCTTATAGCCTGAACCGTCGTCAAAGGAAGACGAGTCACGCTTGAGAATGGATCGCTTAGGCTCATCCGGTGCCAGGAGGTCATCACGGCAGAGGTCCCGAAAGCGGGTGTCTGGCAGGCGAGTGCTGCGTGTGCGGTTGACAATGACTGCATTGCCAGCCTGGTCAACATTGTGTTCCAACCCAAAGAATGCAGCACACCGATGCACCAACATTCGCTGGTATGATGACATCGGAGGGAACTTATGGTGTGTCCGCCTAGTGGGGTTGCAGAGGAATTTAAGGTTACAGTAAGTCCTTGTTATATATAGTATTGCCTTTTTAAAAATTCTTTTTGTCTATTAATCCCCCAGTGCTGCACTGTAAATATGAGAGATCTGAATCCAAAAGTGCATGACCAGGGCACTGCTCTAAGTGATGCATTCAAACATTAAACTATATTTCATTACCAAATTTTAAAAACGGGTGTTATAAATGACAAATGGCCCAACCCATATTAACCCCTTTGAGATACAGCTAACGGTCTCTGATTAGACCAGTATGCAATAATTTGGAATATTTTAAAAAGTAGGTGACCACCCTAAACCCATGGTGACATTAAATTATTATAAACAAGTAAGTAAATAAACAAATCCAGCTATCATTTTAAGTTCTAAATCCATGTGCTAAAAAAAAAAAAAAAAATCCAGCTACTTCTGAGATTGAAACCCATGTACTTGTGCTAAGGCCAGGCTCTCTGAATGGCACCTTTCACTGCCAAGTCACTAGGGATCTACAGGCAGTTAAAAGATACTAAACATATGGACAACATTTAATATCAGGGAGAGCACAGGTGTGGAGCAATAGGAAAACTAATCTCTTCAGAATGCAGTGATATCTCTTTCATATTTTTCCCTGGTATCATCAAATGATTTTGTTCAACTTATGAAAAACCATTAGCTATGGGACTGGAGACTATATGTTTATCTTAATACTGTCTAATATGTAAGGTCTCTCAAAAGCTGAAAACAATCATCTGAAGGATGCAATAATGAACTGGGAAAAAGATAAATGCCATATCAAAAGGATTAAGTACAAAAAGGTATGATCTAAAGCAGGAAGATGGATAAAAGAGGGAAGGAGAGAGTAAAACAGGGGTAGACTGTGGAGAAGGCAAGTGGAAGATGCACTGGGGCAGCAGAGAAATTAAGAGGAGAAGGTAAGGTTAAAGAAGGTAGAAGAACAACATAAGGATGGCTGGGAGTGTAAAACAAGGGTGATGAAAGGAGGAGGAAAGTCTAAGATGCACGGGTGACTTACTTGCTATCTTTGACGAGGCTGACTAGTTCATGTTCAATCTTGAGGAGCATCATGCGGTCTTTCTGGTTTTTGTGGAGGGTCTGGATGATGAATGCCTGTAGGTCCACACCACTACTGTCTGTGTACTCCGTTGATGAGTCTGTGGGCCCAAATTGGAGAATCACAGTAAAGATACAGAAATGCCCTTCTACTGTATGTCTACTCCAGCAACAAGTCTGAAGGGCTACAGTTAACCTTTTAGCTGTGACATACCTACAGTAACCATCACTCTATTTTGGCTACCACATAATTTTATTATGGTCATGAGAAAGTTAAGATATCTAAAAATCATGTAAATGTATCATGAATAACATTTTGGTTATAAATAAATTGTTTCGTATTTCACAATACATTATGATGACAAATTTATTCTGCTTGTAGTAAAACCACAATCAAATGGTTACAAATAATGAAAATGCTACAGATACTGAGATAATACATTAAGTCTTTGATTTGAGATTCCATTTTGGAGTTATTTTATTCAATTATATTGCAGCACGGTCCCTGCTACCATAAAACCTGATTTGCTAGTTTCCCTCAGTGTACAGTACTAATTGTATGGATAAAGGTGTAGTATTTTAAACATCCTTGGGTTAAACTGTGGACTAACTATGAGAGGTTTTCCCTAGAGTGAACTGGTAGCAAGAATACAATGGAAAAAACTAGACTCAAGCCATTAATGAAAGAGTTTGTGCTCTTTTACAAATAGAGGTCTCCCATAAGTTGAAATAATCATCAGGCAGTAGGGAAAAAAAAAAAAAGTACTGAAGAAGTTAATGGAGATATGATGGCAGTTTCTAATCCTTGTCAAAACTGACACAAGCATGAATAAAACAAATGTCACAATAATATCAGGATTGATGATGAAAGTTTTTCACTTGTTCACTAAAAGACGTTTCCTCCATGTTCAATAAAACTACATGGAAATGACAGGAATAAAATAAAAATAACATTATACAAATGGGTTAATGACTGCTATGCTACAGGAAATATAACACTGGCATGGTATTAGATAACAAAATGATACAGAATATATTTCAATCAACCAAGATTAATAAACAAAACTGTAATGTACTGCTCCTTTCTAACTATTTCTAACAGGATATCAATGCACAAATGTCTAATATCCCTTTCTGGATATTGGCAACAGGAGATGAATACACAACTCAAACTGTAAGGTACAGTACCATTACTTGTATTTCTAGTGAAATCAATATATGACTCTGCAGAGTGCCCTTCTAAGCATTTTTAACAAAAGATCATTGCATGGATCTCTAATGCACTTTTCTAAGCATTCCTAATAGAAAATCAATGCAAGGATCTCTAATGCACCTTTCTCAGCATTTGTAACATAAGCACGCAGGGATGAGTGAGGCTGGTCACTCTCATCTTAAATGCCAAGACCAACTTTCCTAGCCCCGGGCTCCTACGCTCCTCATGGGGCAACGTAGGATTAAATGATGATGATGATGATGTAACATAAGAAAATGCATGAATCCAAAATAAGCTATCACATTCCAGCCACTGTTAGTAAGAGATCAATGACAGAATCTGTTATGTACTGTCCCTTCTAAGCATTTCTAACAGCCTGTAATGTACACTGCTGAATCTTCCTACACATTTCTAACATGAAACCAATACAGGTATATGAATTAGCCCCATTTCTTTCTGAGCTTTTATAACATGATCAATCCAGAAATCTGTAGTGTAATGCAATCTCTCTTACTAAGTGCATTAAAAAAAAAATATCTACAAGATTCCTTGATGTCTCCCACACATTTCACATTCTTGTTTCCCTTCAAACTTCCTCCTAATATGCATCATAAGCTTGTATCATCTCCTCATCCTGAGAATATATTTTACATTAATTCTTGCTACTTTCAGAGGATGTTATTCAGCTTATGGGGAACTTCATAAACTTGAGGGATGATATAAAAATGGTTAATCCCTTCTGTACTTCAGCAGCATACAACTATCTGAATAAAACTGTCTAGTAGTACCTTCATTAAATTGAAAATTATGTCCCTGGGTTAAACAGCTATGGTATGTGCAGTATGCTTTAATAATATTATACTGTACTGCCCTTTCATGTCACTGGATGGATGGAAATTCATGTGAGATCAGTAGCACTTTTCTCTTGATCTTCCAGCTCTTTCAAAGGAATAACAGTATGGCAGGATATCTACTGCTAACTAAAAGGAATGGAGAGCTAGATCTCATCTCACAGATGCACATTACAGGAAACAATATACACACAAACCAACAGATGACTGGGCTTGTACAGTCAGGTAAAAGGTTCAGCTAATACTTCATACATTTTACACTCTCACTTCTCTGTGGTGACTGAAACTGCTGTATTTTCACAATAAACACAGTTTTTCAATATACAAGTATGAGAATAACTAACCTACTGAGCCCAAGAATGTCTCTTTAGTTTAGTTTTCTCCTGATGATTATAATCAACTTATAACTTCCTTGAACTGGAGGGGTTAGATACAGTCTCAGCAAACTTTTTCCATATGAGAGGCCTTTTCTAAGATAAACAAGAAGCAATGCCAAGGCACAGCAAACCCGTCTCCGGCAGTCATATCCGTGCTGACGTATAAACACAACAGGATATCTAGTCAAAGATGTCACGTATCAAATTTGGAGTAAATCGGGTGAAAACTAACGATTTTATGCCCATTTGAAATTTTAAGCCCAATCCACCTAACACTGACCCCCCTACCGCTAACTCGGGGGTGACCCCCCTGATGTAATGAGGGGGAAGTTATAGGAAGCAGATTTGAAAGATTCATCTTTAGGTTTTGGTTCCATGTCGACATTATGACTTTGAAAGGAGCTATGGTGAAATAACTATTTTGGCCCAAAATTTAATCAGGTGATCAGAAGGTCACAGCCAGTCATCCCTGTAATTTTAGTCAAAATTGCACCAGCAGTTATCACATAAACTTCTTAACAGACAGACAGACTAACTGACACAGACAAACAAACAAACAGACAAAGCGAAAACAATACCCGTCCCCGAGTCCCTCCGGGGCGGGGACGAGTAATAAAATTATTTCATGGCAAGAAGGTATCACCTTGATAAAAGGGGTTAATTTCTTCAATCCGATGACAGATTTATATTTTATCCTTTCTATCACCTGATAATTATATTGAGTTCAAGATAGCCTTTTGGAGTGGAAGAACCTGATATAGTCTTCATTATCCCCTTCACTACAAGGGGTTTACCTTACAATGGATATAACTGTCTGCATGTAACAAAAATAAAAATGAAATGTAATTGCAGTGAAGGGGTTAAAGTCATTGTGCAAGCAAGACACACAAAGAAGAAAGTCTGACCTCTGGATAGGCAAGGAGAAGAGCCATCAAAGGATCCTTGAGAGGAGCCTTGGTGCTTCATCCTGCGCCTGCCACCTCCCCCACCCCCACCTCCACCCACACTGAGGGTGTTGCTGCCGGAGGTGGGTGGGTGTGATGGTGGCGCTGCAGGTGGCTCCAGCAGGTCAGGAGGTGGTGAAGTGTCCTCCCTCATGGCAAGACTTCGCTGTAGCAACTTGGGCTTCCCTCCATGGTGCTGGAGATAGCATGAAACATTATAATATTATGACAGAATAGTATAACACCTATAATGTACTGCGTACAAATCAATAAATCAACACTTGGCATAATCTACACCATTACAAGAGAAGAAAATTAAAAAGAACAAGAATGCTCAGCATCAATAGTTCTTTTGTACTGTCCCAAAACTGGATCAGACTTCAAGAGATATTGCCAATCTAAGCAGTAATAATTAAAAAGATTTGTCACATTTCATCAGTCCAGAAACTTGGACCTGTACAAAAAACACAGTTGCATTTATAAACAATGTATCCTAAGTTCTTAACAAATGAAAACACTGGCAATGGCAAGCACACATATGGGTATGAACTGATTTACAAAATATTCTGCAGCATCTTCATTCATTCGTTTATTATGGTTCCAATATGCCTGCAAGTGTAGGTCTTTGTCACCTAATGGCAGCTCACCATGATGCTTGATCTCTAGCAGCCTCTCTACTTAGTCCCTTATTTCTGAGGTTACAGTGTATGACCTCATTCCAAGTCTTTTTCAGCCTGCCTCTTGCAAGTCTACCCTCAATGTTCATACCTCTCACCCTCTGCACCCAGTTGTCTTCCTCCATACTCTCTACATGCCCAAACCATCTCAATCTACCCCTTCTAATCATGTCACCAAGACATTCAAGTGCCATCCTTCCTCTCAACTCTTTACTTGCAATCCTAACCCCCCCAGGTCTTTCATTCAAGGATACACTACACATACACCTGATCATTCTTATCTCTGTATCTTTAAGCTTACGAATGTTGTCCTCTTTCTCCTTTATTCTCCAAGTCTGACTACTATACACCTTACACTCCTAACACATGCAGCATACAAAGACCCCTTAGCACAAAGTGAGAGCCCTCTCAAAATCAGAAGAGGCAACAGTTTCTTAAACTTCTTCCAACCACTCCTTACCCTTGCTACTGAGCAAGCTCCAGCCTCATCTCCAGCACGTATCATGTCCCTCAAACAACTATACCCATACTACTTAACATCATTATCTGGACCTCCTTTCCTGGGGTGAGGAGTAGCAATGTCCAGACAGCCAAAGTTTGCCCAATTCAAAGGGCCACGCTTCCATTCACACATCATCACACTCAAGAAATCCTGGCTCCATCTGATAGGCCAAAAAAATTTCTATCACACTCTGTAGCTTCACATATACCTATCAGATGGAGCCAAATTGAATGCTGTTACATTAAAAGGGGTGCCAAATCCCCGGTCATGTGCTACTCCACACAAAATTCATCAAGCCAGCTAGATCTCTCACCGGTCCCTTAGCCTTCCCAACTTCCATATCTCTCTTGCTAACACATTCATCCACCATATCCCTCTGCCTTCTTCTTGGACTACCTCACCTCCTCCCTGCTTCAGATATGCTCAGATATACCTTTTTCACCACTCCACTGTCATCCACTCTCTCCACATGACCATACCATCTCAGAACACTCTCTTCGATTCTGGAGGCACCTGAAAAGCTCATTATATTATCATCTGAACATAGTATCTGGCATCAAAACTGCTACACTGTCAACCTCGATAACTGTACAATAACACGAAAGTTTCTGAAATGTGTGGCAACACCAGACATTTCTGCATTGAAAATTGTGTAAAATTTCTTCTTGCATGCATATACAAAAGAGGTATTAACATCTACCTAAAACCTGGGCTAGCAAAATGAAAGGTGGCAGTATCCATGATTTTAATTAATCTATCTATCTATCTATCTATTGCCAGACGCCATAATCCCGTAAGGGGTGGCCATTTGACTTTATTTATTTTACAGGGAGGGGCACTAACCCTCCACCAACCCACTTGTTGACATTATCATTATTCTAAGGAATTTTTCTTTTTTTAAAGCTATTTCTGGAATGCTGTATACCTTGAGACATTACTAAACTTTTTCCTTAACCACTTCATTCCAATGACATATTTTTTATTTGATTCTTGCTACTTTCAGCTTAAGTGAGACTCTTTAATCTGAACAGGTTAGCTGTACCCTTCAATTCCTTTTGTATGAAAGGTCTTTCCTGTCTTGAATAAAACCATCTGAAGGTAGCTAGAATAAAATTCAATAATGTCACTGAACTGAACAGGTTAATCTGCTAAATCCACAACCCTTACCATCCAAAAGACTAACTTACCCTGTGTCTGGCAGAGGTAACTAGTGGGGCATCCTTATCAGAATCCGAGGAGCGCTGATGATGTAACTCTAATGATTTTGACCTTCCCTGGCCTGATCCTAGGTGGCCCTGATTCTGTCCTTGGTGCCCTTGATTCTGTCCTTGATGTCCCTGGCTTTGACTTGAATGAACTTGACTCTTTCCTGGGTGGCTCTGGCCCTGACCATGACATGCCCCATTGTGATTTGACCCACTGTGAGATGAGTGCTGGTTACTGTTCATCCCTCCTCCTGTCCCTCCTCCAGCTGCTCCTGTACTTCCACCTCCACCTCCACTTCCATTCCCTCCTCCACCTCCTCCCCCTCCCCCACCACCTCCCCCTGGCCCTGGTCCACTGTGGTGATGGGGGTAGCCTGTGGATGGTGAAGGGGGAGAGGCACCAGGGGGTGTGGGAGGTGGGGTATGGTTGTGGGAGTGTGTGGGGGGAGTGTCAGGCAGCAGGTCACCCCCTTCATCTACACCCTCGTCACACTCATCGTCCAGCAGGGAAACCTGAAAAAAAAGTGACATCTGGAAAAAGGAAAATGAGGACAAACATATCCTTCCGTGGAAGAAAAGGTTAGGAACTGCTTAAGTGGATAAAAAGGTTAGGATGATGATGATAACGATAATGAATTAACTACTTTAGTCACTTTACCCTCATTAAATTAATGTCTGTAGTTAGAGTAAACAGTTTTTCTTAGTGTACTTAAGTCTTTTTCATTACCATTTACTGTGTGATTAATAAAAATTTCTGGATACGGTGAATAATAGGTGAAAAGAAAAACTTTGCCATAAAAAAAAAAAAAGTAATAAAAAGACATATAACAACCGAAGCATATTCATAAATGCTTGATTTCTAAAATAACAAATCTCTAGAGCAGCTACTATTATTAGGATTCATTTTGTCACACAGTTTCATTTTCATATTCACTCTAGTTTCGTTGTGAACTGTTTGGTAGAATGAAGATAAAATTTCAAACAAGCAATCTAATACACAATTGCCTTTCGAGAAAATTTATAATCACTGTCCTAGACCTCCATTATCTGTATTTTCACTATCTTGACTTTATATTACCTTGATGCATTATAACTGTCCTAAAAGCAATGCTGGCTGACTGGAGAGACACTAAATTATCATCTTTTTCATGTGACATTTAAGGACGGAAGCATTATGCATTTATTTTCCAGTTAGGTGTGTATGTAACATTTTGTTATTTAATTTTGCTAACTTTTTCACTCTGACTTTTTTTTTTTTTTTAATGCTTGCTATATCCTGATGACTTTATTCACTTTAGGAGAGACTTTTCAAACTGGAGGGGTTAGACACAGTCTTCTTCAACCCCTTCACTATACAAGATCTCCATTAAGCTGAATAAAATCACCTGTTAGCAGTAAAAATGAATTGTAAATGACATGAATAGGGTGAAAATGCACTTATGATGACAACTATAATCACAATCAGGGTATCTGACTCATTCAAACTCTCACAAATCTACTGAATACATTCATCAAGTATTTACTAGAATAGAATACTGCACTAGTGTTGTCATAACTAAACATTCCAATATAAACACTCTCAAGATCCTTTACTCACTCACATGATATGAAATGATCTGCTGTTAGCTGGGATAGTAAACTAGAGTAATCCCAACTATAAAGGGTTAATGGTGAAGGTACCAACATTCTTAGTCTTCTGTAACACTGTCTCAGTTAAATACCAGAATATACTGTCTGGTGTTAGCTGCAATTAAATAAAAGGATGTGGCCACAATAGAGTTAACCATACTGACAGGGAATGGAAAACAGTCACAAATGAATGATACTGCCTGTGATATGTGAGCTGGGGGTACTAAAGCTCTGAATGATGAATGAATGGATGCACAGCCCATTTCACTGACCACTTGGCTGATTGCTTCCCATTCTTTGTTTCCATTCCCTTGTTCTGCATCTTATTACTATCTATCTATCTGTCTATTGCCAGACGCCATAATCCCGTAAGGGGTGGCCATTTGACTCTGAGTTATTTGTTTTACAGGGAGGGGCACTAACCCTCCACCAACCCACTTGTTGACACGTAGGGAGCATGTATGGTCATTTTACCAAATACTTTGTAATGACAGGAAATCGGGTAATGATGATGATGATGATTATGATGGCTGTGGTAATTTATACTTCTGTCTCCTGTCCATCACTGGACCTGATATTGTACTGTACTCTTTAACCTTCTCATCTGATGCATACCCAGTACAGAATTCTATTTCATTCTTGTTACCTTCAGACTATATTATTTGGCCTACAGAGAGAAATGAGATTGTGAAGAGGTTCATACAGATCATTTTTAAAGGCTGTATAAAGCTTCACTACAAAAGATTTCACTAAAGTTAAAATTTTCAGGAGGTTAAAAAAAAAAAAAAAAAAAAAAATCAATGGGTGAAATTAAAAATCTTTGTTACAAAGAAAGTAACTAATGCATCAATCATTAAAATTTTTTACATTCCTAATGTATGAATTACAAAGAAAGTCGGTCACCAAACATAAGACTGACAAACTAAAGAAAAATGTTCCCCAAGAAGTACAATTATTAAAGGAAAAGAAAAAAAATCAATATGGTAGCTTTTTCTTCACAGTACAATTATTAAGGAAAATGAAAAAAAAATCAGTATGGTAGCTTTTTCCTTATGTTATTTCCAAATTCCAACAGACTTACACCAAAGAGGCCTGAAGTGGCAATACTGTATTTATGTAATTTACTGAAAAGAGGCCTGAAGGGCAATATTTATGTAATTTACTGAAAAAAGACACCTGAAGTGGCAATATTTATGTACAGTAATTTGCTGAAAAAGAGGCCAGAAATGGCAATATTTATGTAATTTACTGAATGTTAACAGCAAAAATAAAAACAAAAAAGGTAATATATAAGAGCAAGGCCAAACTTCCACAAAATGTGACTGTCAAGAGAAAACTAGACACAGGGTTCAGTCACTGGTTCTGTTATTGCTGGAACACTAACCCTGTTCTTCGCTTCTTATCACTGATCCCTTATTTTGAGCAACTGTGGGTGTGCCTTAATGAGAACTTGCTGTATTTAATAGCACAGATATCATTAAGTCAACTGTGTCTGCTATATTTCCAATTACCTGTACTGCGTGATACTCACATTTACAATACCTTAACAAGTACTTGCCATATTGCAAACAATGTCATTAAATCATTTAATTCCCTGCACCTTAAAATAACTCTTCCACAACAATGATATCTTTATTATTTCATTACTGCTACTATCAGACAATTCTGTTAAGTTTTGAAGAGATTTCTAGGCTTGAGGGAAAATAAAACCAAGATATACTGAAGACAGAAATGAATAGGAAAATGTATTCAGTGTGTATTAGTTAGGGCTAAATCATAATGATTCATGAATAGTTTAGTAATTACATCAACCTGAAATGATTCATGTACAGACACCCAGTACACTTATTGAATGACAATTCCATGGACATCCTGAACGATTATTTGAAGAAAATCCACGGAAACCCTAGGTTTTATTATAAGATCTTTTAAGTTTATTGAAGTAAATTTTGGAAAACCCCGTATGTTCATTTGAAAACAATCTATGGACACCCAGTAACTGTATTTGAACATATCTATGGACACCCTATTCAAAGAAAACTTATGGACATTTTTGTTTATTCAAAGACAATCAAAGGAAAAGAGAAGATGGGTAATTTATGGACACCTTTTATGTTTATTCAAAGGCAATTTATGGACACCCCTGTACATTTATTCTATGACAATCAATGAAATCAGCATTGGGGAAACTAATGGACACCCTGTAAATGCATTCACAGACGATCAGGGGGCCAGACAAAGAAGGGTAATGTTATCAGAAATCTTGTTCCATCATGCACCCTCTTTACAACCTGACTCAGCCCCCCTGCACCCACCCCACACTCAGCTCCCTAATGCCACATAATGCTAGTCCTTACCTCCCTCCTCCCCTCTTTACTTTCATTTTATTCCTCCACCTTCCTTCTATTGTCGCTCTACCTCATTCAGACCTTCCCTCCTCCATTCCCCACCTCTCTCCACCTTACTGAAACCTTAATTTCTCTATGCTCCACCTTTCACTTTCTCTCAACACTTTTCTTTGCCTTGCCATTTCCATTTTCAGTTAATTTCACTTTACCTTCTACCTTCTCCGCTCTGTTGATTTATTTTAATCTCTCCACCTTTCTTAGCCCTTCCCTCCTCCACTCTTCAACCTCTCCACTTTTCTCTTATTGTCTCTGTCTTATTCAGAGCTTTCATCCTTCAATCTCTACCACCAGTTGTATCTCCACCTCCTTTTAACCATTCCTTCTCTATTCTCCATCTTCATTTAATTTCTACCACCTCTTTCTTTTCCTTTTCCTCTCCATATCTCTGAAATCCTCACTCCACTCCTCACCTTCATTTCTCCTTTCCCCTTATTCTGCCTGTGGTTTCTGCACCTTCTTACAGGCCATGCACTGTCTGGTGATAGCAAGAAAAATAAAAGATATCATGCTACATAAACATGCTGCAATCACCAAACTCTTCCAGTCACTAGACATGGCTCCCTCTCCACTTTCCTGATGCTTTCAATATTCTCTTTACTAACTTTTCTACTCTATTTTGTGTTCATTTTTCCTCTGCCTTCCAAATCTCCATCTCCTTGTTCCTCTTCCCAGTTTTATTCTGTTAATGTTTTCTCTGCCTTTCAACACTTCCTTCTTCCTCCTCCTCCTCCAACCTTTATAGGTATTTTGCACTACCTTTTTTTTTGTGGCTTCCAAACTACTTTCTTTTTCCTCTTCTCCCTCTCTAATCCTTGCCTCCTCTTTTTTGAACACTTCAGCATGAGGATCTCCGACTTATTTCATTCTTGTTATCTCATGACATTTTTATTCAGCTCAGGATGCTTTCCCAACTGGAGGACTTAAAAAAAAAAATAAATAAATAACCACTTCACTGCTTAGAGGCTCTTTATATTATTTAAAAAAAAAAAAAAAAAAAAAAATCTGGTAGCAGGAGGAATTTGCAACAACAAAAAATTGCAGTGAAGGAGTTAAATTGCTTTTTCTACCTCTTAACTCAGGCTCCTGTGACTCACTCTCATGAATAAAATTCCCTGGCATTAGCTAGAATGCAGTGAGTTCTTCCAACCATAAAAGGGTTAATGGACATACTATTAACTCTCAGACTGATATGACATAAACTCAACCATATAAAAGCATGTGTCATTAACCGGAAACGCTAAAGCTGTCCTGATCACGAGGGGGTTAATCTGCTGTTCTGCCCAGCTTTATATTCCATCCTTCTTTTTACACCACTCCCCACTTCTACACCATTTCACTCCCTCTTCCTCTGATCTGCTGACCTCTTCTTATCATCACACTCGTCCATAATCTTCAAACTGTCTTGCCGTTGTTTCAGTCTATACTTCCTCAACCTTCTTTCTCTTTCCACCCTTCTCTTTATCATTTTCATTGCGATCTCCTTTCCCTACCAAATTTCCTCAGTATTATCATTCTCTAAATTTGCTGAGTTTTTAAAACTTTTCCATCATATTCTTCCTCATCCAGATTTTATAAAAAATATACACCCTCTTTCTTCCCTGCCTTACTTCTTCCTTTTCCTCGCAACTTAATAATTTTTTTGGTCTGTACTTTTCGTCATATTTTGCAGTTTTTGTTGTTTCCTTCTGCCAATATTTCAACATTTTTTTTTATTTTCCCTCCTCCCAAACCTCTTATCTATCTTTCCACTCTTTCTCTGATCCTTTTCCCCTACACTATTCCTTCCTTCTTCATTACCTACATTCTTTTCCGTCTCTTTTTTTTCCATCATTCTCCTCCTTTTCTCTTTCTCCTTCTTTCCCATTGAACTCCTTTTCTCTCTTCTTTCCTTCTTCCCTATTCATATTCCCTTCCTTTCCTGCTTTTTCTTCCTTTTCTTCATGTTTTTCCTTTCCCACTTCATACTGCCCTGTCTTTTTTTTTTTTTTTTTTTTTTTTTAATCCCCTGCTCTCATCCTTCTTGCCTTCCTTTACTCTTCATTACAACTCTTTCCCATCATACTTCCTTTTTACCTTCTCCTCCTCTTCCTCTTCCTCTTCCTTCCTTTTCCCTCACTCACTTTAACTCCCTCTCCACCATTTCCCTTTCTTCTCTAACACATTCTTGTCCTATTATTTTCTTCTTACTCCTCTTTCCATCACTTCTCGTCATTCCTAACTATCCCTTATTTTCCTTTTCTTCCCTACCACCTTACTGTTCTATTATTTTTTCTTTTCCTCCTCTTCCTCCTTTCTGCTCATCCTCTACCATTTTCCTGTCCCATCATTCTTCCTTACTCCACTTTTCTTTCCATGTTTTGTCTATTTCTTCCCCTTTTATCAATACCTTTCCCTTCCTTTGCATTTATTCTCTCTTGTCTTTTTGCACCATTTTCTTTCCCATCCTCTTCTTCACCTTTCCTTCTTCCATCCCTTCCTTTGCTATTTCTACTCTCATTGCATTCATCCTTAGTTTCCTTTTTTCTTTGCTTCTTGAAATTGTCTCTTCCTCTTTCTTCTTCTTTGATACTACCCATTTTCTTATCTCTCTCCTCCATCTCTCTTTATCTACAGCCCTGCTCTTTTCTCCATTCATGTCCTCACGGTCTCCTGCCATGTCCTTCCCTCCTCTCTTCATTTCTAATTCTTCTTGTCTTCTCTATCTTCTTTTTTTCCCCCTTTTTCCTCCATTTCTTCATTCTCTCTCTCTCTCTCTCTCTCCAATTCCTCCCTATTCTCCTCCTCTCCTTTCCTATGTTTTCTGTATCTCTTCCCTCCTTCCATTTTCCCTTCTCTCCTCCAAATCTCCCTCCATCACTGCCATTATTTCTTCCTTCTCTCTCACCATTTTGTTTATTTCTCCCTTATCTCTCTTTCTCATTTCCTTCATTTCCTTCTTGTCTCTTCCTTACTGATGTTGTGTCTGAGTTCTCCCTCTTCCTTTGCCCATCCCCACCTGGTGTAGGCAACTCGTCACCTTTAATATCCCAGACACTCATCTTCACACCACCTGCCCCACACATTACCACTCAATCACTCTATCTCACTCTCACCTTCACACCACTTGCTCCTTACACTACCACTCACTCTCTCACTTTATCTCACTCTCATCTTCAAAGCCCCTGCCCCACACACTGTCAATCACTTTCACTCTCTGACTCTCATCCTTATACCACCTAACCCACACACTACCACTTGCTCTCTCACTCTGACCTACACAGTACCTGCCCCACACACTCACTCTCACCTTCACAGCATCTGCCTGACACACACCACTCACTCTCACTCAATCTCAATCTCACCTTCACAGCATCTGCCTGACACACACCACTCACTCTCACTCTATCTCACTCTCACCTTCACACCACCTGCCTCTCACAATTCCACTCCAACTATCACCCTATCTCACCTTCAAACCAACTGCCCCACAAAATTTCACTCTCACTTTCACAGAAGCCTCCCCACACTTGCCTCACACATCATCACTCTCACTCCCATTCACACTCATTATCATACACTCACAATCATACTAAGGTTCAACAATCACACCTTTCACTCACTCTCACATTCATACCTACTCCCACTCTCACTTTCACCTACTAACACTCTTGCTCTCATTCTTACAGCTACATAACTTTCACTCTTACATTCACTCTCACTTTCTGAGCTGTGCCACAACTGGCTTGGAAACCACCCTTCTCTCTCTCTCTCCCTCTCTCTCTCTCTCTCTCTCTCTCTCTCTCTCTCTCTCTCTCTCTCTCTCTATTCAGCATTTTTTTATGTATAAAGGAAAAAAAAAAAGGAAAAATGGAGGAAAGAAATATGATAGTGATCTTTAAAAATGTAATAATGAACCAAACACTGAAAAATACTACAGAAATAACATAACTGAAGGGGGAGAGAGAGAGAGAGAGAGAGAGAGAGAGAGAGAGAGAGAGAGAGCACAAGGGGGAGTAGGGGTTGAGCTACGAGCCTGCAGTGTCTAATAAAATATTCACTTCTGTTATCAGAGAGAGAGAGAGAGAGAGGTATTCTTGCCAGTACCAGACAATTTTAATTAGCTGATACCTCCTACTCTGTTCAAGTTCTGCAGTTTGAAAAGTCTCTCCTATACTGCATCAAATTCTCTGTTCAACTGGAAAAAAAAAAGAAAGGAAAAAATAAAAATAAAAAAAATAAGAAAAAACATAAAAGTTAAAAAAAAAAACTCCAGTTGATGGATTAAGGCGAGGCTTAAGAAGGGGTTAAAATGGGATTAAAGTTGCTAAATGGGGGTGAAGTGGGTTAAAAGGAAATCATAAGGGATTAAAGGGGATTATAAGGGGTTAGAGGATTATATGGGATTAAAGAGGATTAAAGTGGGTTAAAAGGGGATTAAAATGGGCTGAAAAGGGATTACAATGGGTTAAAGGAGATTATAAAGGGTTAAAAAAGGATTATATAAGGTTAAAGGGGATTATACGGGGTTAAAGGGGAATTAGAAAGGGTTAAAAGGGAATCAGAAGGGGCTAAAGTGGACTATAAGGGGTTAAATGGGATTATCAAAGGTTAAAGGAGTTTACAAGAGATTAAATAAGGATTTAAAAGAGGGCTCAAAATAGGATTACACAATGATTAATGAGAAAGTTAAAAATAAGGGGTTAAAATGTGAAAGGGACATCCTCGAGTTGACGGGATTAACAAAATAAAGATGTTGAAGGTCAAGGTTCAAACATATCAGAATATCAGGAAACAAAGCACGAATTTCAGGTGATGGATTAGCGGGTCAATTCTGGGATTATCCGCTCAAATAATGGATGAAGAGGTCAGTGAGGAGATTAGGGCCAATGGTCACGTAGAGGGGATTAGATCATTAGGGTAAAAATGACCCCTTTCAACGCTATGGGGACGGGGGAGGGGGGAAGAAAAAAAAGCCACTGCAGTCACGTCAATAACTAATAACTCCATCTACAATTATCTACTTCATTACGATGATGTAACACAAATTTACAAGTTAAGCGCATTTTGAGTGTGCATACCTCCACCAACGCCTATACTCGTACCAGACAACTCGGATCACCATCAAAAAATGATTAACTCTTCCATGGAAAACGACCCACATATCCATAAAATTTAATTAAAATACAACAATACCTTTTTAAGATACCCTATGGACAAAAAAAAAAATAATGAACCTGGATCCAAACTCACATCACCACCAAATTCTAATAAATTCTTCTTTGGTCCAGACTCACATATCCACAAAATCTATGTGAAATATATTCATAACTTTTTGAGCTATCCTGTAGGCAAATAAACAAACAAACAACTTCGTTGGGGGAGGTATTGGGAGAAAAATGAAAACAAAGATCAGGGTTTAGAATGAGTCATAAAAATATGAGAATATTAAATTACAGATTGAGATTATCATATGTCTCTGAAATACAATAATTTGGATAACAAAAAAGGAGGAGAAAATTTTAGGTAATCAGTACTCCATTTTAAACAGGGAAGTAAAGAATGATACAGTATTAGAAAAGCACGAAGATGTTATGAAATAAAGGCTGCTAGTGAAGAGAAAATCCCAAAGGTTTTTATGATATGCACTGTGCCACAGGCCACAATACAGTACTGTACATAGAAGGAGAAGGACTTCTTAGAACAGAATCTCGTAGCAACACAAGCGACTATATGCCCCTATCTTAAATATATAAATACTTTCCATCAGTATTACCTAAGAAAAATCAAGGTGTGATCACATTAATAAACATATAGGTGTGATACTTTACGCAAGAGTTAATTACAATGATAATGCACACAACAATCTTAGTAAAATCCTTAGTTTACTTCTTTCACCTTAACATCATACATATTTTTGTCCTTTTGCATCTTATTTCATATAGCTCAGTGGCACAGAAAAACAATGTTAAGACACCACATCCTTTCCATACTGCTCTGTCGTGACTAGCAGCACATTCTAGTGTTAATCTATTGTAATAAATCAACATCTAAGATGGAGAGATGGCAAGTTTAGGGCAAGGTAAAGTAAAATTAGTATACCAGTAAAACACCTTTCTCGGCGAGGTACGAGTGAGAACATCTTAATCTGAAAGCACTGAAATGTCGCCTTATACCACGAGGATGCCTAGAGTACATTGATGGCTATCTTCCTACCAAGTTTCATGCCTCTACGACAAATTGTCTGGCATGTGGCCTTCTGCTGAAGATATCTGACATGCTGCACTTGGCACGTGTCACATGCCACATGAACTGGTGGGGAGTGACGAAACCTGCCAAAAACAAATCGTAAAGAATGGGGCTATCATACGGTGCAAACCATGCAGTGACTGGCCGTGTGGTTGCTGAGATATAAGCTTTCCAAAAGCATTGCGGTCTGGCCCGTCGGGCCGGGCTGGGTTGGGCTGCTCATGTGAGAAAATGCCACTACTTGACGAGAGACTCGCGAGGGCTTTGCCCTCACTCTAATCAGGGATGGTGTACTGAAAAAAATTGTTAATCTAAAACTTCAGAAATCACCATGGCCAGATATGGCTTACACCAATAATTTTCTGGCCATCAACAAAGAATTATGTCATTTAATATCCCCTTTACCTTGGGAGTGGATCTTGACGCATGTTAATCAGTAAATGTAGTAAGGTACCAATTTCTTAGATGGGAGGGGGGAAGACCGGTTGTATCAAATAATCTCTGATAGGGAGGCAAAATGTCGGAGGAAAAATCACCAGCAGAAAAATCACGAACAGGAAAATCACTAACAGGAAAAATGATAGAGTCAATTACAGCAAATAGAGACAAATGAGAAGAATTTAAGCTTAAAAACAATCCAAGTTCCCAAAAGGTCAATTCTGCATTACAAACTTCTAAAATTTTCTCTGAGGTACGTGGTGTGGTAAAGAGCAATGAGGTATCCAGCATAATTTATCTCGACCCCAGCAAAGCCTTAGACAGGGCTGCTCAGGAGAGGTTAATTAGGAAGATGCTGCCAACCGATCCACTGCAGTTACCTTTCAACTGTACAGTTATTATAAGAAAAACAACTATACACAAGGAATAATACAAAAATAAAAATAAAATAACATGAAAATGAAAACGATGAACAAGAGGAAAATAAACTACAAAATAAAAACCGCAAAAGAAAAACAATATTAACACAAATAATACACAAAGTAACAAAAATCATCATTCCAAACAACTGCTAAAAGGTTAGAGTGGTAACAAGATAAGAATGGGGGTGGGGGTTTGACTAAGAGATGTGGAGGGGATGTGGTGGGTTGAGGAGGGGGTGGGAGGGGGTGTTGGGGTGAGGAGGGAATGGGGATGGGATGTGGTGGGTTAAGGAGGGGGTGGGGGAGGGTGTGTTGGGGTGAGAAGGGAATGGGGATGGGATGTGGTGGGGTGGGGATTGGATGTGGTGGGGTGAGGGGGGAATGGGGATGGGGATGGGGAGTGGTGGGGGGTGAGGAGGGGTGGGGATGGGATGCGGTGGGGTGAAGAGGGGCTGGGGATGGGGAGTGGTGGGGTGAGTAGGGATAGGGAGGAGTGAGGAGGGGGTGGGAAGGGGTGTGGTGGGGTAAGGAGGGGGTGGGGGAGGGATGCAGTTGGTTGGAAAGGTTAAATGTTAAGTTACGTGATGTAGGCCAAGGCTCGTGAATGACAGACATACAGACAGACAGAATTTGTTGTTGCGTGTGTAGGAGAGAGAGAGAGAGAGAGAGAGAGAGAGAGAGAGAGAGTGTGTGTGTGTGTGTGTGTGTGTGTGTGTGTGTGTGTGTGTGTGTGTGTGTGTGTGTGTGTGTGTGTGTCAATAATACCCGCACGCCACACATACAAAATACATCACCAGTCACAAAACCTTAACCTGACCTAACCTTTAGCTCCTGAAGGTCACGGTCAAAGTGTGTGAGATGGTCGTCATTCTAGAAAATTATTTAGTGGGTTCAAAATCACTCCAAGGACAGATGCAATAACCAAAAGAGCAATAACTAGAACGAGAGCACCACCACCATGATCACCACCACTACTACTACTACTACCACTTAATAATAATAATAATAATAATAATATCCAACCAGACGCTGTGAACTGGACAACATTTGAAATTCGTGCAATGTCAACAAAAGCCGAAATGCTGTTTGAGGAAGAAAAACGAAACGAGAGACCAATAGAAAATGGAACACAGTCGCACCACACAAAATTAATCTCCTGACCAGCATGGCATAGTTTATTTTTGCTAACTCCTACAGAATAATCTCTCGCAGGGAAGGGATTTATGAGTCTACATGTAACCCCCCTAAATTCGAAAAACCACCCCTAACCAAAAAAAATAAAATACAAAGAATAAAAGACAAAACAGATTATCGCATAAGTGGTTAAAGGTTTGATATCTGCAAAGTCAACAAACGCCGACATAATATTTGAGGAAAAAAGGAGAAAATGAAAAAAAAAAAATTAATAGAAAAGGGAAAGTAATCTCACCCCAGACTAAATTAAATGCAATGGATGGTATGAATAAAACTGCAGAGGACCACTAAAATATCCTGCGTCGCTCATATATAATTCAGGGTCCATCACAGACAGACACGTAAAGGTGAAGAGGTTGCTCTCTCTCTCTCTCTCTCTCTCTCTCTCTCTCTCTTCAAAAACTGCCATCGTACTGAAGTGGCGTGGTCGTACCTGTTTGGAGAGGGTTGGTGGGTGGTGGCGGAGGGGGCGGAGTGGGCGGTCCATGGTGGGGCTGCCAGGGGCGCTGGCCGACCCGTTGTATACCACTATGGACGGTACTGGGGAGAAACAAGAGTAGAATTTTATCATTATTTTTTTTTTTCTGGGGGGGATTTTGCTACGTATATTGCCGTCATCGTCAGTTATCGTCACGTAACACAAAAAAAAAAAAAAAAAAGGCCCACAAATAGTAGACTTCAAGCTTAAACACACACACACACACACACACACACACGGGTTTTCAAACTGGAGGGATTATATACAACCTTCATTAACACCACCACTACTGGGGTACTCTGTTAAATGTTAACAATATCGCCTAACAGAATCAATAATAAAATAAAGCCCCTACAGCCTGAGGGCCCAATTTTAATCTACTCGTGCTTCCTAGGGAAATTTTATTCACCACAGGAAACAAAAACACCTCGTAGTGAAAGAGGTTATAAACAGCCTCCTTTAATTCATTCAGGTCGAGAGGCCTTTTATAAAAAAAAAAAAAAAAAATCCTTCTGACAGCAGCAAAAACAAAATAAATAATCGCAGTGAAGGGAATAATGGCGTCCTCGGGTTGAAGGAGCTACAATCAAATACAACCTATATCCCAAACACTGAAGCAAAATGCAATACACTGAGTATAAAAACAAGATTCCTGGAAATGGACGACAAAATGTGCGAAATACAGACCAGCTGAATGCAGTCACCATAAAAAAGTGATGTTTCCATTTTTTGTTGTTGATACTGTGGACGCTGCCAGGCACTAAACACCGCAATAACAAAACTTAAACTGAATATCTACATTTATCAAACAATGTCAGAGCATAAATCACTGAAGTATTACCTTATCCAGTTTTACCAAGTTAAATTTATTCTCTCCCTCTCTCTCTCTCTCTCTCTCTCTCTCTCTCTCTCTTTCTCTCTCCATTGTATGCAATGCACGAAGAATTCTGGTTGCGCTTCCAAAAATTGTCTTCCCCGCCCCACCCCACCCTTTCCCCCCTAAAAAAGAAAAATAAAGATTCGTTAGTGTTGGGATCCTTGGGCATTGCACACATTCCCTTATAAGACTGCAGGTCACAGGCACTGGAAAATTTAACACACATACATAATCGAAGTACATAAAATTTACAAAAGTTAAAACTCACCCGTCAAAAAAGCGAGCAGCACCTCAAACCTTACTTAACAAGAATTAATCTCACATATCTCGCACCCTGAGACGCCAGTAATATCCCCACTGAAAATACCTGAAGAGTAGTTTCCTGTCGGTTGGTGGGGACTGAGGACTTATTGAAAGTTTACGATTTTTTTTTTAAATTCTATTGCGGCAACTATCGGGCGGACATATTTAGTTAAGAGAAGGCGCGTCGTGCTTAAGAAGTTATGAAAGGCTATATGGAACCCCTCCAGTTCCAAGTCTCCCTCCTAAGCTAAATAAGGTAGGCTAGTCTGGAGATAGCGAGAATACACCCAAATAGCCTACGTCATCGGATTGAAGGGGTCAAGTACATGGCGGTGTGACGTACAAGCTGCCAGAAAGTATTAGTCTTGAAAAATCGGCACAACTACCTACTTAATGTACAATAATTACGGCGACTAACGTACACTTAACATCCGGGAAGGCTATTACACACACGCACACATTTCCCTGTATACATTATTCCTTTCTGGACGTGGCCATTAAACATATATCTTGCTACACCTAATGGGGGTGAGGTATATTTCAAGGCCACTTATAAATAATTTGGTATGGACATGGATACAAGCTGCCACGCACGCACGCACGCACTTCCTCACCGCCACATATTTCATTACGTACGATTGCTTATATGACCATGCGCACAAATTACGCATATTACCACACAAGATAATAAACACACACACACACACACACACACACACACACACACACACACACACACACACACACACACACAAACGTTTAATGCAGCAGTGAAAGCGAGCTGACATCAAACATTCCATTAGGCATCAACATTATGACACCTCCCACGCCCTACAACAACAAAAACAACAACAACTACTACTACTAAACACACACACACACACAACCTGCATCCATAATACCCACAAAAATAGCCTTCACACACCCCTATTATTTATATCAACGAGTAATGCACATCACCCCAACACCTACACCCACACCCAATACAACCACTGTCCACACCCACGCTCACTACACCCACTATTATACTTGTTACTCTCAGCCCTGCAAAAACCAATCTACACTCATTACCGGTATATTTCAGACCCACATCCACACCCACCTCCCACACCTACATCAATCATCAATAGCCATCACACCCATTATTCCATTACACCTACTATTCCTACATCCGGCACCCATTACACCCACACCCACACTCACACTGGCCAGCCCCACACTTAATGTCCTCCCTGACAGTGTGGGGGAGGGGGAGGGGATTAATTAATGACTGGTGGTGGGGTTAAGGACGGTAATTAAGGGCGGGCAGTGATTACACGGGAACCTGGAGGCATATTTATCGTAGCCACAATGCATCAACTTCGGGATTAGGTGTCTAGCAAAAGAGATATCATCACTGACATATACTCGTAAACAGACAGAAAAGCACATATACATGTATGGATATAAATAAAGGACAAGTATACAGTATATATATATATATATATATATATATATATATATATATATATATATATATATATATATATAAAACATCCAGTACTCAAAATAGCTGAACGCTGTTGGAGAAAAACAAATATACACAAGGGCCTATAATTATATATACCGCACATGTAGGTAAACAACAGTGCTCAAAATAACTGAACATTATTAGAGAAGCCAAATAAATATACTCAACAGACAAAACGACGGACACAGATAATGTACAGACAATTATACAGACGTAAGGATCAAGGCTTATATATAAATAAAAGTGAGCAGATAGTGCTTAAAACTACCAATTATATAGGGCTCCACTAGACAGAACAATAATCACGATTATGAATGCTCATTTCAGCCAACTGGCCTCGAAATTAACTTTTAACCTGTAAATGGTCACACAATAAATGACAGTCGAGAATATTGTAATGTGTTCCTGTATTATTTATTTCCTACATAAAAATCAGTCACTTTTTACCGTCTGTCTGTCTGTCTGTCTGTCTGTCTCTGTCTCTGTCTCTCTCTCTCTCTCTCTCTCTGCCAGGACAGGGTTTGAGACGAGGTGCAATGGACCAAACAAAGGGCTATCTCTTCAATCAGGCCATCCCTCCCCCCCCCCTCTCTCTCTCTCTGCTAGGGTGGGTGGGTGGGTGGATGTGTTTGTGCAAAGTTAAGTCCACCGCCCCTCCTCCTGTTGGGGTGGAGAGCTCAAAGTTAGGACATTATGCACGGCTCCCTCATGTACCTTCTTGCACGATGCTACAAATTCACTGTTTAATTTCTTTTCTTACTTTCTTCTTTTTTGTTTTTTAGTACATGCGGTTAGGCTGTACAGTCAATGTTTTTTTCCTTTTAGTTTGTGTATATGCAGAAGTAGGTTTCTGTAAGACTGAACCATGTGCCACTATTCCAAGGAGGCAATAATTCAGTCTCTCTCTCTCTCTCTCTCTCTCATCGTGGGGCGGGGCAGGGTGGGGCAGAGTGCGGCTGTGCGGGGCAGTAAAGGTCAGAAGGGCTGGTGGTGGGCCCCTGGGTCCTGCCTTTTACTAATTCAACAGCTTCTCACACTTTTCACTGGCATCTCCCCTTTACTGTCTGCTGCCCCACCTGTTGCCCGCACCTGCCTCATCTCTCTCTCTCTCTCTCTCTCCTACCTTTACCACTCCCCCTCTCCTCACCTGTTCTTTATATCTGACATGTATTTCACTTCTTTTTTTCTCACCTCTCCAAGCCAGTACGTTTCGGTTCCTCCTCCTACTCTTTTTGTTCTTCCTTTGCTCCTCTTGTTTTTCCTCCTCCTCCTCCTCCTCTTCCTTTGCCTACTCCTCTTTTCAACCTGATCACCTGTTGCCCACAACTCCATCACCTGTCCAATCCTGTTAACCTGTTCCTTTTTTACCTTGAGTTCTAACCCACCTGTTGCCCTCTTACCCCTCTGTTTTTGTTCACTTACTGTTTTCACTTGAGTTTGCTTATTTCTGGGCCCGCACCTAACTCACCTATCCAGCCCAGTTCACCTATTCATTTCGCCTGAGTTTTTGCCCACCTGCTGCCCACACCTGCCTCACCTATCCAACCCTGTTCACTAATCCTTTCACCTAAGCATCTACCTACCTGTTGCCCACACCTGCCTCACCTAGCCAACTCTGTTCACTACTCCTTTCACCTGAGCATCTACCCACCTGTTGCCCACACCTGCCTTACCTATCCGACCCAGTTCACTATGCCTTTCACCTGAGCATCTACCCACCTGTTGCCCACACCTGCCTTACCTATCCAACCCTGTTCACTAATCCTTTCACCTAAGCATCTACCTACCTGTTGCCCACACCTGCCTCACATAGCCAACCCTGTTCACTAGTCCTTTCACCTGAGCATCTACCCACCTGTTGCCCACACCTGCCTCATCTATCCAACTCTGTTCACTATGCCTTTCACCTGAGCATCTACCCACCTGTTGCCCACACCTGCCTCACCTACCCAACCCTGTTCACTATTCCTTTCACCTGAGCATCTACCCACCTGTTGCTCATGCCTGCCTCACCTATCAAACCCTGTTCACCTATTCTTTTCTCATGGGTTTCTGCCCACCGTTTGCTCACTCACCTGCCTGTGTCTCTTCACCTGTTCACCAGGCTTACTCTTCTCACTTCAGTTTTAGCTCACTCTTCATCCCATCACCCACCTCGCCTGTCCCTTCCCGTCTGCTTTTTTCACCTGCATTTTAATCCACCTGTTGTTCTCTCTCTCTCTCTCTCTCTCTCTCTCTCTCTCTCTCTCTCTCTCTCTCTCTTTCCCCTGCCAGTCTCACTCCACTTCAGCTGATATTCCAACTTAACTTACAATGCCAAAACTAACGGAATATTGTTATAGGTGAGGGAGAGAGAGAGAGAGAGAGAGAACCTTCACATCAGTACATACTTTCACGCAATTCCCGTAATAAACAGCCATAATCATCCCATTCTTGGTTCGTGTTGTTTTCTTCCATATGCCCCCTGTTGGCCGGCACAGGGAGCAAAATATAACACTCTCTCTCTCTCTCTCTCTCTCACACACACACACACACACACACACACACATAAAACAGATCCGTATTTCTCTCCTGTTGCGTCTCTCCGATGCGTCACTCCCCAGGCTATATGCGTCAGTTTGCCCGCCACTCAAGCGTCAAAATCCAATAGGGTGGGATCTCTCTCTCTCTCTCTCTCTCTCTCTCTCTCTCTCTCTCTCTCTCTCTCGTACCGTACTAAAAGGAAAGATTTTTTTTTTCCTGCGTAAACGGAACAAAGGGGCAAACCAGGAGTAAAATAAACCAGGCTGAATAAAGAGTAGGTCGAGAGCAATGTATAAAGGGAAATAAAACAATGGCAGAAGGAATGAGCCCCCCACCCCCTCTCTCTCTCTCTCTCTCTCTCTCTCTCGTACCAAAATGGAGCCAACAAACAATATGAATACATTATAAGTCCCTGTGGAAGCCTGAAGGGAAACCTGAATGCTTTAAACAAGGTGAAATTGCCTTAATCCCTTCAAGACCGTGACGCGTATTTTTTTCCCCTTTATTCCTGCTCTTACCAGACGATTTTCTTTAGTATTTAGAAAGCCCCTGATGGTCAGAGGGTTAATGGAGGCTGCACCTAAGCCCTCCAGTTCGAAACCATTTATCTGAAGCTGATAAAAAATCGTCTGGAGCTAGCAAGATTAAAATGAAAAATATGCTCTCTGGCTGAAGAAGGCAAGAAAAAAGTCTCTCTCTCTCTCTCTCTCTCTCTCTTTCTACCTACCTACCTACCATATACCTGTCTCTCTGTCTGTATATCTCTCACTACCTATCTACCAATCTATCTATCTACCATTTACCTATCTATCTATACCTACCTACCTTCCCATCTATCTAACCGCGTGACTGATACAGGGGAGAGAGGATAGCGGAGTGTTAGTGTGTGATATCTTCTTTAGTGAAGCCCTGTTACTCTACTTATTCATTACACCTGCCTTATATCACGGTTCACCTCACACCAAGTTACAGTACTCTATCCTTACAGCATTTCATCACACATCACAAGCTATTCTACCATTAACTACACAACTTAATACTAAAACAATCTTCTTTTTTTTTTTTTTTTTTGCCATGGTGGTAAAGGAAGAAGTTGGCAAAGGCGTGGAAGATGATGAATGTTGGTGGTGGTGACGGTGGTGGTAGCAGTGATGGTGTTGGCTGTGGTAGTCGTGATGATGGTGGTTGTGGTAGTAATGATGGTGGTGGTTGTGGTAGTAGTGATGGTGGTGGTTGTGGTAGTAGTGATGGTGGTGGTTGTGGAAATGGTGATGCTGGTGGTCGTGATGGTGTTATATTGTTGGCAGAGATGGTGTCAGTGGTGGCAGTGATAATGGAGGAGCGTGTGGCATGTCAGAGTGTTTGTGCGAGAGTGTAGGTAGGGCTATGGTGGTAGCAATGGTAGCAGGGACGGTGGTCGTGGTGGTAGTGGCTGTGGCCGTGTGGTATGTCAAGTAGGGGAGGGTTGGCTGTGCAGGTGATGGAAGTGATGATGGTAATGGTGGCAAAAACGGTAGCAGTGATGGTGACAGTGGTGGCGGTGGTAACGGGGATGTGGCCTTGTAGGTTAAGGTGGGAGGTTGTGTGATTGGAGGGTGGTAGTGTGCTGGTTGTGGAGGTGTGGTAGGACAGGGTGGGGGAGGGGGTGATTGCAGGGGGTGATGGTGGAGGCAGTGGTAGTGAGGTGTGGCAGGTTATGACGGGAAGCTGTGTTAGTGATGGGTGGTGGTGTGATAAGGTAGGGAGGGTGAGATATTGCAGGGTGGTATGTTGTAGTAGTGGTAGTGGCAGTGTGGCAGGTTAGGGGAGGAGGGGGAAGGTGGCAGTGGTAGTGGCGGTGTGGTAGGTTAAGTCGTGTGTGGTTGTGTGGTGGTCGTTAAGGGTGGCAGTGGCAGTGGCGGTGTGGTAGGTTAGGTGGTGTGCGGTGCAGTGGTGATCATAAAAGGTGGTAATGTCAGTGGTGGTGTGGTAGGTTCGGTGGTGCGCGGTGGTGTGGTGGTCGCTAAGGTTACCAGACAACGCAAAGGGGTGGAGTTCGAAGAGAGGACAGCTGGGTGGTGGCAAGGGCCGAAAAGAGGACCTTGGTGGAGAAGGAGAGGACGATGAGGAAGACAAAGGGTCACCAAGGTCATCACACTGCAAAATCACCAGGTATATCTGATTTTGGTGGGGAAGGGAGGGAAGAACACAAAGGATAAGATTTCGGTCGTCAGGGAGAAGAAAGGTCAAGTCCCCAAGGTCATCAAATTACAGCATCAACAACAAGAAATACATATATAAGCGTGCATATAAAAGTCGTCACTACATCGAGGGGTAAAATAAAATTGGGAGGAAAGTGTGAGTGAGAGCGGAAATCAAGGATGGGTGACTTTGCAACGAGGTTAGGAAAGTTCCGACACTGTTTCTCATCCGCCTGCCTCACCCACACCACCACAGTAACACAATACATGCACAATACAACCACAAGGCTCCAGATACAGTCATGATGCTTACATAATTATAGTAAGAACAGAACGAATACAGTGATGATGCTCAAAACACAACTGGAACGAATACAGTCAAGCGATGTGCAGAATACAATCACAACTCTCCAAATTCTATCAGGACGGGCAAAATACAATAAGAAAGGACCGAATGCAATCAAGATGAGGAGAATACACTCTGAATGTGCCCAGGACAATCGGGGATGCACCAGAATACAATCAGAATCAACCGGATAAGCTAAGGTGCGCAGAATACAATCGGGATCAATTTACAATCAGGTAAGCCAGGTTCCGAATAGGGAGTCTTATTCTAATACACACACACACACACACACACACACACACACACACACACACACACACACACACACACACACACACTACATTACCTCTTCCTTCTAAAGTTAAGTCAATGAAAAATGTATCAATAAATAAGCGCTGACATCGAGCGAGTCAAAGGTAACAGATAAAGGCTGACCAAAAATGAGGGATAACTAAACGCTGACAAAGGGTAAAAATGAGTGTGGTTCAACGAGGAAGGGGTCAGGTAAGGCGAGGGTTAACGAGGGGGCCAATCAGAACACTGCCTAGCTGTGACGTCATTATGCTCGATCAGGGTCTAATCTTGGCCTGTTTTTCTGAACCAAAGAAAAAAAGGTTATGTAACTCCTACTGTTTGATAGTTGTTGCTTCTTTGTGCGTTATGTATGTATGTATGTATGTATGTATGTACGTATGTATGTAGGTTGGTAGGTTGGTAGTATATGCGCTTATGGATGGATGTTTTGTATGTTGTATGTATGTATGTATATTATGTGTGCACGCATGTATGTATGTATGAATGTATGTATGTACAGTATATATATATATATATATATATATATATATATATATATATATATATATATATATATATATATATATATATATATATATATATATATATATATATATATATATATATATATATATGTGTGTATGAATGAATATATGCATGTATATATGTATGCATGCATGTACGTAGGTATATGTACATGTGTATGGATTCATGTATGTATGGATGGATGGATGGATGTGTTTTTGTGTGTTTCCGCTCAATTACCTGAAAAAAAAAAAAAAACTATAATAATCCACATCTGGCGTCCCGGAAATGATGCCCTCTGACAACTTTTTTCCTTCTTTTTAATCCTACTGACTCATTCTTTCATCTCGACAAAACCGCCTCGTCAATCTGAGTAACAAGCGGATAAAGAGCTAGTTTTAACCCTGCAACTGTTGGGATTTCCTTCAACTGAACAAAATCACACACACACACACACACACACACACACACACACACACACACACACACAGATGGGGGAGGGGTCGTGAAAACTGGTGTGAGGATTCAATAGACTTCTACCGTATTTAATATTTTTGTCGTTTCTTCTCCCATCACCCTACTCCACGATTTACTCTGTGTAACTCATCCCCGAACCTCTTCTCTAGTATTTCCAGCGGTTTATACTTCTCCCTAAGTCTCTTCCTCCCCACAGGTTTCTCTCCCTCTGCTTCTCTCACCTCTGCTTCCTCCCACTTCTTCACTCTTCCCGCAAGTCTCCCTCCTGTTCCCTCCCCTCTTTCTCTCCCTCCCTTTCCACCTCTTCTTCTTTCCTTCTCGCTATATCCCTCTCCATTTCTCTCCCTTTCCGTAGATTTCTCGATTTCTCTCCTTCTTGGTACCTCTCTCTCTCTCTCTCTCTCTCTCTCTCGTAAAAACTCGCACATCTGTTCACGTCAATTAAATGAAGGGGAACATCTTGAAGAATATGTTGTTGTTAAAAAAAATCGTGTAACGAAGACATAGTGAGCACTGGCAAAAAAAACTCACTGATATATTACTTTTGGTCCTACAATAACAAAAATAAAAAGCAAATAACAACAACAACAATAACAACTACCACTACTATTACTACTACTACTACTACTAATAATAATAATAATAACAATAAAATAATTAATAATAATAATAAAGTAGTAGTAGTAGCAGTAGTAGTAATAGTAATAGTAGTAGTAGTAGTAGTAGTAATAGTAATAGTGGTAGTAATAGTGGTAGTAGTAGTAGTAGTAGTAGTAGTAGTAGTTGTGGTGGTGGTGGTAAAATAAAAAAGAATGAGGGTGTACCTCTGTTCAACGTTCACCCATCCATTTCTTCCTTCGTCAGTTTCTTTCCTTCCTTACTTTCCACACTTCGCCAGGAATGCGTCATTTGTACTTCATTCTTGCTGCTACCAGACGCTTCTATTAAGCCTAAGAGAACGCCCCAGGAGTGAACGGGTTAATGGAGGTTGTATCTAACTATCCTGCTCGATATGTCAGTCCTGAGCTAATAACAGTGAAGATAACAAGAATATGAAAAAAGTGTCTTCGTGGTGAAGTGGTTAAAGGTCGCCAGGATTCTCCACTCACACTTTACCCTGTCCACTTTAACATGGCCTGAAACTCCCGTCGCTTCAACTTCAATGCTGATCTGTAACAAGCAATTAACACTAAAATACGGTGCAAGTCACGAAAAAGAAGTGCCATGCAAAGTCTGTACAGTGTAGATACTCTGCTATTCTGCCAATGAACTAAAGAAAAGAAACTGGGCGTCCATCCATCATCCATTATAGTTTTTTTTTTTTTTTTTTAAATAGGAGCACAGATTAGGAAACACAGTCCCCAAATATAAGGCTAGGGTGACCAGTGTCACTCGCCACTGAGTAGTATCACGTGCATAATAAATTTCAATCTTCCATCGAATATAAAGCCTTACAGGTTTAATCTGGTTGCAGCGCCTTAACCCACTAGTCCACCAGGCGTCATCTGATTATATGGTTACCACGCAGCGTGGTAAATGGTTTCCTGGTTTACAGGAAATCATTTGGCCCGTCACTAAGTGGAGTCACCCGAAGACAGAACTACACAGTGTGAGTGGGAATAAGCTTCAAAAGGATGAATGTCTGAGCCAAGTTAAAGTGGACGAACAATATATGGCTGCATGCTTCAGTGGTGCAAAAGGACGAATATCTGTGCCACGCTGAGGTGAATGAACAATAACGAGCTACGGGCTTCAATGGTGCAAAAGGACGAATATCTGTACCAGGCTGCGTTGAACGAACATTAACGGACTACTAGCTTCAATGATGCAAAAGGACTAACAGCTGTGCCAAGTTAGGATGGACAAACTATAGCGGCAGGTAGACAGCATGACTGGTGTGCACATAATACTCACTCTCCAGTTGCGCCATGCTGTGTAGTCGAGTGGGTGGCAGGCTGACGGTGAGGGTGGGGGGTGGGTGTGGGTGTGGGTGTGGGCAGGGGGACTAGCTAACACGTGGGTTTGTGGGTGGGTGGGATTAACTAAGGGATGGATGGGTGGGAGACTGAGGGTGTGGGTTTGGGTAGGGTGGGACGCTGAAGGTGTGGATGGAGTGGGCCGTTCAGGGCGTAGGTGTGGGTGGGGTAGGACTAATGCGAGTGGGTGAGGGAGAAGGTGTGGGCGGGGAACTAGCTCAGAGGTGGATGGATGGGAGTTTGAGGGTGGGGGTGTGGGTGAGGGTGGGTGGGTGAGGTGGTGTGAGCTGCCTTAGCTTATAATGGTAATGGTGATGGTGGCAGTGGTAGATTATGGTAGTGTCTGTCGTAGCAGTGACGGGATACGGTAGTGTCTATGGTGGCACTGACTGGTTATGGTAGTGACTATGATCGCGGTTAGAACATGAAACTATGGTGGCAGTAATAGGGATATGGTATTGACTATGGTAGCAGTGACAGATGGTTATGACTATGGGAGCAGTGAAAAATTATGGTGGTGACTATGGTAGTAGCAATTCGTTAATGACTCACAAAAACCAGCAAACGTATGGCAGCCTACGCAGTAACGAATGGTAGTATGGCAGTTAACAATGGTGAAAAATGGTAATACGACACACTAACGAGAACTAACGAACATAATGGTTGTGATATGGCAGTGACTAGTGTATTTCAGCTAACGAGATGAGTAGCGGCAGTAAAACAACGGGAAATGACAGCTACCGACGGCACTAACAATAAATAATGACAGCTAAAGATGGTGACGGCTTGATAATGGTGACGGCTAACGATATGATGATAAACAGAGATGGTGGTGACTACTGACGATAACAGTGACAGCTGAATATAATAAGGTGATAGCCGCAGATGGTGACAGCTAGACTTGGTGGCAGCTAATGGTGATATATAAAGACAACCCTGGATCGATGGTGACTTCTGATGGTAATGGTGATAGCTGGTGATAGTGGTGATAGCTGATGATAATGATGACAGCTAACTCCTCGAATAGAGCAAATGTCAATGGTAAAGGTGATGTTAATGACGATCAATGGTGACAAAGCTGACGAAAACGGCGACAACTAAATATGGTGACGATATTTATAAGCCATAGGACGATAGTTGACGATAACTGTGATAATGACGAAAATGATGAAGGCTAGACACAAAACTGACGATATTTATGATAAGCCTGATGTTGATGATGCTGATGGGAGCTAAAATTGGTGATAGCTAGTGATAATGGTGACTCAGCTAACTATGGGTAATAACAACTAACTATCCAGCTAACTAATCTGGTGTCAGCTAACGAACGAGAGAGCGATGGTGACAATAATGTGACGAGGAGGAGGTGGAGGGGTAGGTGACTGGGTGGGGGTACTTAGTGGTGGCTAATCTAACAAGCAAAGATTTCTACCAACGTGTGTGTGTTTGAAAGAGAGAGATTAAAGCAAACCCGGTAAGACAGGAATAAACCAATCTCCTCAGGAATTTACTGAGATGGAGAGAAACCGAGGGAGAAAATGAAGAAAAGAGGGAGGCAGAACGGAGGTAGAAAAAGGAGAAGGAAGAGGAGGAGGAGGAGGAAGAACAGAGGGATGGAGAGAGAAGGAAAACAAAAACCTTCTTCCAGGTATTATTGTGATGGAGGAGGATGGGGTGGGAGTAGGTGACTTTGGCGGGTCGGGATGGATGGACAGGGGGATGGATGAGGATGAAGGGATGGGGGGAGACAGGATGGAGGGGGATGGAGGGAAGGAGGGAGGGAGGGGGCCGGCAGCAGCACCCACCACGGCCCGCGATGGCCTGATCTCACGGCGGGTAAGAGCCAATGAACGTGCGTCACCGATTGCCCTCCTGAGACCTGCCGGCAAAATGCGTTGAGAGATAGATGGATGCTGAGAGAGAGAGAGAGAGAGAGAGAGAGAGAGAGAGAGAGAGAGAGAGAGAGAGAGAGAGAGAGAGGGAGAGAGAGAGAGGCTGAAGCAGGCAGCAAGGGTGGTTTGAGGATAGATAGAAATAGAGGTAGGGAGGAGGAGGAGGAGGAGGAGGAGGAGGAGGAGGAGGAGGGAGGGAGGGAGGGAGGGAGGGAGGGAGGGAGGGAGGGAGGGAGGGAGGGAGGGAGGGAGAGAGAGAGAGAGAGAGAGAGAGAGAGAGAGAGAATGACGGGATGAAGACTGAGAAGGAGACAGGGAAAGAAGGAAATGTGAGAGACAGAAGAGGTTGAAGGGAAGGACGACACGAGGGAAGGAGACAGGAAGGAAATGACGGAGGGAGATGGGAGGGAAGAAGACTGGGAATGAAGGGGGAAGAGAGAGAGAGAGAGAGAGAGAGAGAGAGCAAATAAAGCAACAGCAGATATATAAAAAAGAAGGTGAATGAAATCAAAATCTACAAAGCTACCGCATAAGTACTACAGGACGCTACTCTACACTACTACTGCGTTACTTAATGGCTTTACTACTAACTACAAGACCTTATTACTTTATTACTACATTATTTCCACACTACATGGCCTACCTAAACCCCTCCACCCCGAGTGATCTCTCTCTCTCATGCTGAATAAAATCGTCTTGTGTGAGCCAGAAGATTTATTACACGTCCTCGGGCTGAAGGGGTTTACTTAGACGTTACTTACTACTCTCAGAAATTACTTGGATACTTTACTACTATTAGAAATTACTTAGATACTTAACAACAATTAGAAGTTAAGATACTTTACTACTATCAAGTGTTACTTTGAAACTTTTAGAAGCTACTTTATTAAATACTGAATTAAAAAGATAAATAGCAAAGCCCATAGGTTACAGGTAAAGTCATGAGCTACAGGTAAGGTCATGGGCTACAGGTAAGGTCAGAAGCTACAGGTGTACAAGTAAGGTCAGAAGCTACAGGTACAGGTAAGGTCAGAAGCTACAGGTACAGGTAAGGTCAGAAGCTACAGGTACAGTAAGGTCAGCAGCTACAGGTACAGGTAAGGTCAGCAGCTACAGGTACAGGTAAGGTCAGCAGCTACGGGTACAGGTACGGTCAGGGGCTACAGGTACAGGTAAGGTCAGGGCCACAGGTACAGGTAAGGTCAAGGCCACAGGTACAGGTAAGGTCAGGGGCAACAGGTACAGGTAAGGTCAGGGGCTACAGGTACAGCTAAGGTCAGGGCCACAGGTACAGGTAAGGTCAAGGCTACAGGTACAGGTAAGGTCAGGGGCTATAAGTACAGGTAAGGTCAGGGGCTACAGGTACAGGTAAGGTCAGGGGCTACAGGTACAGGTAAGGTCAGGGGCTACAGGTGGGGCCTACGGGTAAGGTCAAAGGTCAAGAATGGGGCTACACATATAGGCTAACAAATGACCTATACAGAAAACTAAAAATGTATGACTTAACTGAAGGTCACACACACACACACACACACACACACACACACACACACGAAATTCCAATACACGTGACAGCCAGAGTGCAAACACACACACACACACACACACACACACACACACACACACACAAAGGAGAATGGTACACACAAAGGCACGCACCGTAAATTCAGACACGCACACGCACACACAGGAATATACACACAAGACTAAGCAACGGCAAGGTCACGCAAAATTCACTTAACGTAAACACACACACACACACACACACACACATACACACACACACACACATATGAAAGGGCACACACAAGGGGTAAACAGAACCGCAAAGGGGAGTAATTTATAACATTTTCATCATCACCACCATCATCATCATCATCATCATCATCATCATCATCATCATCAGCTTCATTCCCATAGAGAGAAAGAAAGTGGGTAGGGTCGAGAAACAGGAAACAGAAGGAGAAAAAAACTCAATGTATAATTAGAGTATACAAACAAACAAACAAGTAAACACACACACACACACACACACACACAACTCCCCCCCTCAATCAATCCCTCAAACAACCCCCCCAAAACAAGGTGAATTTTCTCTTATCCATCCACCCGTCCATCCACCTATCCAACCATCTATCTATCTATCTGTTCATCCATCCAACCAACCATCCATCTATCTATTCATCTATCCATCCATCTATCCATCCATCCATCAATCCATTTATCTATTCATCCATCCGTCCATCCATCCATCTATCTATTCATCCATCCGTCCGTCGATCCAGTCCCCACTGCTCACTTTTTCCTCACTGTTTACTATGCTTCGATCGTGGCTTGGGAATGCTGCAGTTACCGTATGATTTGTCTCTCACTTCAATTTAGCCGAGGTGTGTAAAATGCTTTCTCTCTCTCTCTCTCTCTCTCTCTCTCTCTCTCTCTCTCTCTCTCTCGTACCAATCTATACACGAGTCCAAGAAGCACCTAAATATTATTCTGTTTATCGCTTCATCTGTTTCTAAATTAATTCAGATATCTACACATTTTCCAAGGCTGACCTATATCTTTATCTATCTACCTATCTATCTATCTATCCAGTGTATATATGTAAGTATCTATCGCTCACTTCAATTCCTATTCATCAATCTCCCTGTCTTTATGATCTCCCTTCTCCCCGTCCTTCTTCTCTGATCATCTCGTGCTGCACTTCCTGTTCATCCACCTTCAACCCTTTACTTCGATAACACCTTATCTTGGTTTATTCTTGCCACCTCCAGACGATTTTAATCAAGTCAGCAAAAAGCTCTAGAACTGAAGAGATTAAATAAAGTTATAATCTATCCTCATCTGATCGAAAAGTCTCCCCTCACCTGAATAAAATCGTCTGGTGGGAGCTATTATTTGACTCGCAAAATACGGTAAATACCTCCGTTAAAACCTACACTTCTAAAGGATCAATAGGTATGAGGCTGTTTGCATTCCTTTGAATTCCTTTGTACTCCTCCGTCCTCCTTTGCTTCCTTGCCCTTTACTTTAATCTCCTCTCTTGCACTTCTACCTTTCCTTGTCTCACTCTTCTTCACATTCTCTTTCCTTCTCATTCGTTCTTGTACTTAATTTTTCTTCTCCCCTGCCCTTCACTTTCTCTTCTAATTTTCTCTACATACTGCACTTCTCGTCCTTTTCCTCCTCTTCTTCCTCCTCCTCCTCCACCTCCCTCTTCTACTTTCTTGCGTTTTCACCTACTCTTCCCTCCCCCTTTCCTGACATCCGCTATTGAACGCAAATCCACTGAAAGGAATGACTCATCCCTCCCTCCATCCCTCCACCTTTACCTCTTCCCTGCCTCCCTCCTTCCTTCCACCTTTACCTTTTACCTGCCGTCCTCCTTCCCTCCACCTTTACCTCTTCCCTCCCTCTCTTACTCTCTCGACTTTTACCTCTTTCCCTCCTTCCTCCACCTCTACCTCATCCTCCCCCCACTTCTCCTCACTTCTAACTGTTCCCTCCACCTATACCGCCTCTCCCCCTCCCTCCCTCCTCTATATTTTTTCCTTCCCTGATTTCCCTTCTCTTTCTTGCTCCCTTCTTTCCCTTTCCCTACACTCCTTTCCTTCCCGCGCTCCTTCCTCCCTTCCTTCCTTTCGACACAATATTCTTTTCCCAGCACCTCCACTTCCTCTCTTCTTGCTCCATTCTTAGCTTTCTCTCGTCTTCTTCCTTCCTTCTTTCCTCCCTCTCCTTACCAACTATTAATTCCTCTTTCCCCATTTCCTCCACTCCATCGTCCTCCTCCTATTCCTCTCTCTCTCTCTCTCTTCCATCGCTCTTTATCATTCCTTCAGTAACGCACTCTATTTTTTACCATTTTCGTTTACGCACTTAGTCTCTCTCTCTCTCTCTCTCTCTCTCTCTCTCTCTCTCTCTGTATCTTCCTTTCCATCGCGTTTCAATCCCTCTGTCCTCCTCCTACATCTTTATTAGCCTCCCTCTCTCTTCCACCTCTCCCTCTTCCAGCCTCCCAATCTTCTTACTATCTCTCCGTCTCCCTCCTGTCTCTTACTCATCTTTTGCTCTCTCTCTCTCTCTCTCTCTCTCTTCTTCCAACCTATCTAATCTTCTCCATCTTCTATTTCTTTACCTTCTTTCCATCTCCCTAACATTTTATATTTTCTGTATCTTCCGGTTCTGATCTTCTCCTATCTTCCTTCCATGTCTTCCGGCCTCTCATCCTCTCCATCTTTTTTCAATTTCTTTAACTTCCTCCTACCTCTCCAACCTACTTCCTACCTCTCAATCTTCATGTATCGCTCTATCTTCTCCCCCTCCCCCTTCTCCCTCCCTCCCTCCCTCTCTCTCTCTCTCTCTCTCTCTCTCTCTCTCTCTCTCTCTCTCTCTCTCTCTCTCATGCAAGAATTCCCCCATCCCCAATAAATCAAGGTCAAGGTATCTCCCTCTATCTCCCTCTCTCCCTTCCTCCCCTCTCCCCTCCCCTCCCCCTCTCTCCCTACCTCCCTTCCGCCCCTTTCGTGAGTCACTGGAATCTGACTCACCGCGGGAGGGATGGGGGAGAGGAAGGGTAGGGGAAGAGGGAGGAGGAAGAGACAGGAAGTGAATAGTTGAAGCAGCCAAACAACACGGAGAGGCAAGGGGAGAGAGAGACTGAGAGGGAGTGAGGGAATGAGAAGGGGATAGGGAAGGAAAAGGAGACGAAGAAGAAGAGAGGGAGAGGAAGAGGAAGAAAGAGTGGAAGATGAGGAAGATAAAGAAAGACAGAGACAAACTAAAAGGAGGGGAGGAAAAGGCTAGAATGTAAATAATGGAGTCAGGTGTGTGTGTGTGTGTGTGTGTGTGTGTGTGTGTGTGTGTGTGTGTGTGTGTGTGTGTGTGTGTGTGTGTGTGTGTGTGTGAGAGAGAGAGAGAGAGAGAGAGAGAGAGAGTGTTATGAGATGATGTAACAAGAAAACGATGAATTTATTATAAACAACATGGAGTCACGGCAATTGAGAGAGAGAGAGAGAGAGAGAGAGAGAGAGAGAGAGAGAGAGAGAGAGAGAGAATAATAGGTCAGCACAACCTTGGCCTTCTATTCAAGTGACCTTCACCGCGATGAGTAAGTGGTGGATGGAGGGAAGGAGGAAGCAGGGCGAGGGAGGAAGAAGGAAGCTGATATAATACTGAAATAAGATGAAACCGATAGATACGGAAAAATATTTGGTAGACAGATAGACAGATAGATGACAAAAACTGATAGACAGACATGCGGGTAAAAACACTGATAGACTGACAGATCGACAACATCCGTATTACAATGATCCGATTTCTGTACGTTTGTTGGTTTGTTTGTTACCGTAACACAGCTACACCGGCACAACGTAGCGCAACTTTTGTTAGAGCAAGATACCGTTAAAATGTTCTATCCATCCATCCATCATCCAATCCTACATTGCCCCATGAGGAACGTAGGAGCCCAGGGCTAGGCAGTTGGTCCCGACATTTAAGATGAGAGTGACCAGCCTCACTCATCCCTAAGTGGCATTACATGAGCAATCAACCCCAACCACCCCTTGGATATAAACCTTCACCGGCTCAATCCGACTGGAGCGCAATAATTACCCACTAAACCACCAGGCGCCAAAATCTGGCTATATGGTTACCACCCAGCGTAGTAAATGGTTTCCTGGTGCACAGGAAACCATTTGGCTTGTCACTCAGTGTAGAGTCACCCTCAGGCTGAAGGAAGTGGAAAGAATGAAGGAAAGAAAGACAGAACAGGGAGTGTCACGTCACCCGTAGGTAGAAGGACAAGGAAAGAATGAAGGAAAGAAAGGCAGAAGAGAATGGAAGGAAAGAAGTTTACCTTTAATAAAATAATTTCCTGACCAATCGAGCCATCGGTTCCCGAGTTATGACTCATTTTTGTCCTTTTAACATCGTGCGGAGGCCGCCGAAGGAAGCCTTTAAACAAGTAAATACAAGAAAAAAAAACAAAAAAAACATACAAATCATATCAATATAACGATATACCAAAAATATACGGAGGGATACACAGCAACAGATAGAGAGATAAAGATGCTCAGTTAAAGACAAGAATAAGATAGAAAATTAAAAGGTTACATATACACAGAGAACGATAAAGACAGGCAAAAAGATAACAGTGAGATATAAACCGATTAATAGAGATATAAAGCATACCTACATAAACACACTCAGGCACATGGAAGCTGCAGAGTGACAGAGAAATGGACAGACGCGTGACTGGATAATACTATGGTTTAATGAGACAGACAGACAGAAACTCAGGGACAGATACGTAGATATAAAGAGACAGACATGGGGGGATATAACGCAAATAAATATGGACTGATGGATATATACATAAAGTTGATATTTTGTTAACAGATAGACTGGTGGATATTCAGATAGGTCATTGGTAAGTGGACAGACAGATTAGATAGACAGTGATAGACCGATAAGAAGACTGATAAAAAAAGGGATGAAGAGAAGAAGTAGGAGAGAGAGAGAGAGAGAGAGAGAGAGAGAGAGAGAGAGAGAGAGAGAGAATCCATATATTAAGGTCGATGTTGCTTAACGTTGCACAAGAGAACATGGACAGTGCAAGGTCAGGGGTGAGAGAGAGAGAGAGAGAGAGAGAGAGAGAGAGAGAGAGAGAGAGAGAGAGAGAGATTCAATAAACGCTCAGCTCCATGAAAATCGTCGAGATAACTGGAATTTATTATCAAAGTAAATTCTTCACCATCCTAGGATTTTATATCACTCAGAAGACAATTTTCTTATATATATGGGACCACCTCTAGGAACGGCCCCGTCAGTCAGTCGCTCCCTATGGTTTTTCGCACGCTAGGTTAACTTCTTCTTCTTGTGAGAGAGAGAGAGAGAGAGAGAGAGAGAGAGAGAGAGAGAGATGCAAGAATCAACTAAAAATATACGTGGTGTTAGTGATGGAAAAAAGAGAGGCGAAGGAAGAGAAGAGGGAACTGGGAAGAGAGGAGGAGGGGGGGGGGAGAGGGAAGGGAGGAGGAGCAGGAATGACGAGAAGCTGGCCAGATGAGGAGGGAAGAAAGGAAAGGAGGTGGAAGGGAAGATGAAAAGGAAGAGATGGAAGCGAAGAGGGGGGGGGGAAGGAGGAAGGGAAATATCAGTGGGTCTCCTTCTCTTACCCTGATTCGTGTCCCCCCCAAATAAATTAATAAATAAATAAATAAAAATACATTTGTTCTTCTCGTACGCGAACGGATAATAATGGATGATAATGGAAATGGTGTCAAAAAATGGAGAATGTTAGAGTTAAAAATAAAAAATAAAAAATACAGCAGATGACAGTGACACGAGAGAGCTGCCAGGAATTGGGTTAAGGGTTATGGGTAGGGTGTAAGGGGTGTATGAAGGGTTTGAGGGGTGTAAGTAGCGTGCGAGGGGTGTATGAAGGGTCTAAGGGGTGTATGATGGGCTTGAGGGGTGTAGGATGGGTGTGAGGGGTGTAGGAAGGGTGTGAGGGGTGTAGGAAGGGTGTGAGGGGTGTAGGAAGGGTGTGAGGGGTGTAGGAAGGGTGTGAGGGGTGTAGGAAGGGTGTGAGGGGTGTAGGAAGGGTGTGAGGGGTGTAGGAAGGGTGTGAGGGGTGTAGGAAGGGTGTGGGGGTTGTAGGAAGGGTGTGAAAGCTGTAGGATGGGTGTGTAGGAACAGTGTGAGGACTAAGGAAGGGTGGTGTTGAGAGCTGAAGAGGATGTTGAGAGCTAAGGAAGGGTGTGTGGGTTGTGGGAAGGGTGTGAGGGTTGGCGGATAGTGTGTGGTTTCAGCCAATGACGTCTGGATGTGGACAGTGGCTAGATGAGCTTTGAGAGGCTGGAGGGGGGAGCGGCAGGGAGTTTGGTGTGAGAGAGGGGAGTGAGATGGGGCTACGGGGAGGGATGAAGAATATGAGAGCTGGATGGAAAAAAGAGTAAGGTCTGAAGGACAAGCAGGATGGCTGGAGGCAAAAGGGTAGTGAATAAAGGAGGAATATGAAGTGATAAAGGGCTGAGGGCTGAGGGGAAAATATCAGGGATGGAGGGAAAAAGGTGAGGGAGAAGGCAGAATATAGGGGATGGAGGGAAAAGTGTGAAGGGGGAAGGAAGAGAACGGGAGATAAGAGGAAGGTATTAGAATTGGGTGAGGGCTGGGACGAGGGAGTGAAGTCTTGGATAAGGGCTGGTGAAAGGGCCATGCAGAGGCAGGGATGAGGGTGTGAAGATCAGGATGAGGGCCAGGTGAATAAGGGAAGGAGACGAGGGGTAGGAATAGTCTTACAGTTGAAAAGGTAAGGAACTAGAGTGAGGATAGCCTGAGAAGCATAGTTTCAGTGGTGTTTTAGGGGTTGACAAGGGCTAAATGGCAAAGCTTGAAATAAGGGCTAAGGGGTAACGCTTGAAATACGGGCTAAGGGGCAAAGCTTGAAATACGGGCTACGGGGTAAAGCTTGAAATACGGGCTAAGGGGTAAAGCTTGAAATAAGGGCTAAGAGATAAAGCTTGAAATAAGGGCTAAGGGGTAAAGCTTGAAATACGGGCTAAGGGGTAAAGCTTGAAGTAAGGGTTAAGGGGTAAAGCTTGAAATAAGGGCTAAGGGGTGGCGAGTGACCCACTTGCTGAAGGGGGGGAGCGGGCGGCGGCGGCTAAACCCTACTTCGTTACCGGCCAGGCATGACGCGGGTACGAAGAGAGGCAGGGGGGTGGGGAGAGAGGCAGGGGCGTAGGGAGAGAGACAGGGAGTAGAGGACAGAGGCAAGAGGGGTGGGGAGGGAAAGAGTGGGGAGAGAGGGAGGGAAACTGGGAGGAAGAGAGACATGGAGAGAGGGAGGAGGAGGAGGGAACGCACGGGGGAAGGGAAAGGGGTGAGGGGGGGAAGAAGGGCAAGTAGTAGGAGGGAGGGGAGAGAAATGGAATGGGAAAGGTGGAAGGATGTACTGGAAGGGAAGGGAAGAGGGAGAAGAAGTGGAGGGAACGAGGCAAAGGAGAGAGAGATAGGAATAAGCGAAAGAATGAAAGATGGGAAATGGAAAGAGGAGAGCAGAAGGGAGAGGAGGGAAGGGAAAAGGGGGAATGGAAGAGGGGACAGGAGGAGGAGGAGGAGGAGGGAAGAAGCGAAAGGCGAGTGAGGAGGAAGGAGGGAACGGAAGAGGGGAAGGTGACAGGAAAAGGGGAAAGGAGAGCGGTGAGGGGAAAGAAAAAAGGAAGTGGAAAAAGAAAGAAAAGAGGTGGGGAAGGTCCGAGAGGAAACGGAAGGAGAAAAGAGGAATAAAAGAATGCGGAAGGAAGAGAGAGAGGAGAAAGAGCAAATGGAAAGTATGAGGAAAAGAGGGAAAGAGGGAAGGGAGGAAGGACGAAGAGGAGGGGGGGGGGGAAAGAAGGTGAAGGAGGAAGGAATGAAGGGGGAAGACAAAGAAGGACAGAATAGGAGAAAGAAAGGAAAGAGGAAAGAAGGAAATGGAGATAAGAAGAGAGATGATGGACACAGGCATAAAGAGAGGAAGGAAGAGAAAGCAAAGCAAGAAGAGGGAAGAAAGGAAGGTCTTATGAATGAATGAATGCACTGAGGCAGGAAGGAAGAGAAGCAGTGGAGCAAGGCAAACCGGAAGTGTGGAGAGAGAGAGAGAGAGAGAGAGAGAGAGAGAGAGAGAGAGAGAGAGAGAGAGAGAGAGAGAGAGAGTTTTATATCACTTTTACCTCCAACTTCTGTCCCTTCATCTTACTCATTATCTCAACCATTTCTTTTTATATTCTTCTTCATTTTCACTGTTACTCTTGATTTTCTTTCTAGACAAGAGTGAAGGAGAGGAAAACAAGAGGAAAAATAAAAAACATAAACTCTCTCTCTCTCCGTTTACCATCCATCATCCTTTACTTGTCATTCCCTTCCCTTGTACTTCCTCTCCCTAAATTGTTTCCTCTCCCTTACCTCTCTCCCTTCACTTCCATGTTCTCTCTCTCTCTCTCTCTCTCTCTCTCTCGTTTTTTCCCCAGTTTCCTTCCTGCTTCTCTCCCCTCATCTCTTCCTCTTTCTTGCTTTCATTCTTTTCTCTTCCTTCCTTCCCTTCTCTGTTTCTTTCATCTCTCCTCTTTCCGCAGTTTGCTCCTGTCCTACATACACCTCTTCCTCTTTTTTTCCTTCCCTTCTCTTCTTTCGTCATCTCTCTCTTTCCTTCTCTTTTCTTTCTCTCCCTCCCTCATCATTACTACTTCTCTTTCCTTTCTCTCCCTCCCTCATCATTCCTTCTTCTCTTTCCCCTCTATGTCTTTTTTTCCTTCCTTACTCTCTTCCCCTCATATCCTTCTCTTTCGTCCTTTCCTTTTCTCTCCCCTCTCCATTTTTCCTTCTCCTCTCACTTACTTACCCCCTTTCCTTCACTTATCCTTTTTTCTCCTTTCCATTCCTTCTTCCTCCGCTTTTCCTTGACCAGTAAATCTCTCTCACATTTCTCCTCCATTTTCATTCTCTCCTCTTCCTTCCCACACTCAATTTATCTTACTTCCAACTCTTCTTCAGTCTGGTCCTTAGTCACTTTCGGAATTCAAACTTACCCTACTTCAACCTCATCAGCCATCATCATCATCATTATTATTAACTACTACTACTGTTATTACTATTATTATTACTATTACTACTACTACTATTATTATTATTACTATTATTATTATTATTATTATCATTACGACTACTTCTACTGCTACTACCACTACAGTTAGTATTATTACTCTCATTGTTGTCGTTCTTACACTCCAAACACTACACACCTGAGGCCTGTACGTCTGGACTTAACTTTTTAACTTCATGTCCGACGCGTTTTTCTTTGCCAAATCTCATGAATTAAGTTTGTCCTCTTATTCGCTCCTATCTTTTCATCATTCTTTTCTCTTCTCGCATCATTCTCCTTCCTCATGCATCTTTCTTTTCTCTCTCTTTCAATCCTTCTTTCCTCCCTCTTTCAATCCATCATCCTTGCCTTCCTCCACCTTTTGTTTCCCTCCCTACTTTCTTTCTTTCCTTCCTCCCTCCTTCCTCCTCTCCCTGTCATTCATTTACCTTCCTCCTCTTCCAGCTTTCTTCCTCTGTCCCCGTTTCTTCCTCCTTCAGTCCTACTTTAATCCTTCATTTACTCCTCCTACCTTTTACTTTCCCGTTTTCCTTCCCTTCTTCATCTCCGCTGCTCATTTACCCCTTTCCCTATCCTTCAATCTCTTCCTCCCTGCTTCTTTATCTCTCTCTCTCTCTCTCTCTCTCTCTCTCTCTCTCTCATATTTCTATCCCCTTCATTCACTTCTCCCTCCTTCTTTCTTCCACAATCACAATTTCTTTCAATTTCTCCCTCCCTTCCTCCTTCTGTTCCTTTTTCACTTTCCTCCCTTCCTTCCTTCCTTCTCTCCCAGTTTCAACCATACCTCCTTTGTTTTCCCTTCCTTCCCCCATTCTTTTCTTCCGCTAACTTTTCTTCCTTCTCTCCTCATTCCATCCTTCTCCTTCCCTCTCTTTTTCCTTCCTCATTCCTGCCCCCTCTTCCTCCTCTCTTTCTAAATACCTCGAAGGAAGTTTTGGAATCTGTCGCTAGTGAAAGTATTAAAGACACACACACACACACACACACACACACACACACACACACACACACACACACCATCATCTAATCTCTGCCAGGACGTGACGTGTCTTGGGAGCAACACTGGCGGACGACCCACACGCGAGCCCAGATTTTACCACCCAAACAACTCCAAGACCCACTGACTGACCAATTCTTTGTGTGTGTGTGTGTGTGTGTGTGTGTGTGTGTTATTTCCTAGTACACACATTAACTTCTAGTCAAACCTGTTAGACAGTCAACTCACGTCTTTCTCTCCTCCTCCTCCTTTCTGCATTCTCTCTCTCTCTCTCTCTCTCTCTCTCTCTCTCTCTCAGGAAAGGGCAAGGAATATTCTACACTGTTTCTCACTGTGGAACTGCCTTGGCCATTCTATCTTTCCCACTGCCTATCACCATCAGTCCCTTAAACACAATGCACTCAGTAATCTCGAAATTGATGCATCTTAAATCTGCCTTCCTATCTTTTTTTTTGCTCTTTTTCAATTTTTTTTGGACAGGTAAAACTCTACATATATTAGTCTCGGGTTTAACATATACCTGCATTAAAAAAAAAAAACTATCAATCTTGTTCTACGACTGTATGATAATCCACCCTCACCTAATCAGGGTCAGAGGTCAGCCTAATTAAAGGGTCATTAAGCCGTGGGAAATTGAATGCGTTATCTGGGCTATTATATCATTCTCTCTCTCTCTCTCTCTCTCTCTCTCTCATACTGGAATTGCATTTGATAAACATACATAAACATATACTTTCGCAAAGGCACGGATGACCTTTTCCTATTGTATAATGTTTCTCTCTCTCTCTCTCTCTCTCTCTCTCTCTCTCTCTCTCTCTCTCTCTACCTTTTTTCTTTTAATCTTTTGGGGTCTGGGAAATTCCTCGGGACGAAAAAGCGACGCGGTGGCGAGAAAAACAATAAAAAAATACCGGTAGTTGTTTTTAACCTCTACGACCAAGTGACGCCTTACCTAAGAGAGAGAGAGAGAGAGAGAGAGAGAGAGAGAGAGAGAGAGAGAGAGAGAAAGAGAGAGAGAGAGAGAGAAATCTCACCCTAATTTAATATAATCGTCTCGTGTTTTCCACAATATAAGAATAAAAAAATGTTCCTGAGTAAGGGTTATTTATAATGATTCATCATCGTCAATTAATTTCCCTGTAAATAGTGGAATAGGCATACAACACGAATGAGACAAGGAAACAATGAATGTAAAAAGAAAAGCACTATCAGAGTCCCTTGTATAATGAACCAGGCATCCAGTCACTATTTAAACGTCTACGATATTCTCATCTCTTAAGTCAACTATCAACTAATTAAGGTTCTTCAAATTACACCTAGTTTGGGACCCATTTCTCAAGGTAAGAAAAATATATAGTCTCATCAAGTGGGTACAAAACACTTTATTATCATCATTATCATCATCATCAAAACTGCTGCTTTCCTATCCTTGTCTTTTAACTCTTGAAAATAGCGACGTTACTTATACCCTACCCTATAACAGTCTCATGAATACGTATGTTGCTCCCTGTCCTACTTCGTATTATGTACTCCTCTGTACTTCCTCCCCACCTAGGAAAGGGGTGAGGGGAGAAAAATACAAAAATACAATTACAACTCCCCCTCTCCCAGCTTCCCCCCTCTTGACCTCAAACCGTGTGATTAATGACACGGAATGAAGGAGACAAAGACAATACATAAGGCTTCGCGGGAAGTGGGTCAGGGAGGGAAGGCGAGAGGGAGAGGGAACAAGGACATTGAGGGGGGGGAACAAGGGTACACAGCATGGAAAAGGGGACAGGGACAAAAAGGCACTATTGGACATAATCTGGCCAAGGACACTGAGGATGGGACAAAATTTGGTAAGGAAGACAAAGTGGCAGAATCTGGTAAGGAAGACGGAAGGCTGAAATTGGTAAGGGAGACAGAGAAAAGAGTTGAATTTGGTAAGGGTGACAGACAAAGGGGTAGAATTTGGTAATGGAGACTGAGAAAAGGGGGGCAGAATCTGGTAATGAGACAAAGAACAAAGGGGGGCAGAATCTGGTAATGTGACAAAGAACGACAGAATTTTGAGGAGACGAAGGAAGAGACAAAACCGAGACAGGGTGGGACAGAAAAGGGGAAAAGTGGGACAACAGGTGGAACAGAATTATGGGTTACGGAGCAAGGAACAGCCTAATGGAGACAGGAGTACAGAATCTGGTGAGAAACACAGAGGAAGAGACAGAATCGGGTGAGTGAGACTGAGAAAAGGGCAAAATTGAAATAAGATGGGGTAGGATTGGGAGAGTGACAGAGGAACAGAACTGGGCCAGGCAGGAAAAGGTCGACAAGGGCCAGACAGAGGAACAGATTTTGGCGAGAGAGAAGTGGGTCAAAGAAGGAAGGGGACGTGGGGGGAAGGGCAAGGAGAGCGGCTGACAATGGTACACAGTATGGGAGCAGGGAGGAGGGACAAAGAAGTGATATACGGAACAACATTTGGTAAGAGGGGCAGAGAAAGTGACAGATTTTGGAGAGGGGGAGAGAAAAGAGGGCAGAGAAATTATACAAAGATGGACAAAATTTGGTAAGGGAGACGAAGGAGGGGATAGATTTTGGAGTGGGTGAGAGAAAAATGGACACAGAAGAGATCCACGATTTGGGAGGAGGGGCAGAGAGAAAGAGATTTTAGCAAGGATGACAAAAGACAAAACTGAAGTAAGGTGAGAATGCATTAAAAAGAAAACATCGGCGATAGAAAAATTAAATATGGGCTGAGACAAAAGGGAACGATTTTGGGAAGGAAGACAGAGAAAGGGAGAGAATCAAGTGAGGGTGACAGAGACAGGGATGAAACAGAGACAGGATGGGACAGAAGTGGACTGAAATTGAGTGGGACAAAGACAATGACAGAGAATAGATATGAGACAAAACATGATAAGGGGGAAAAGAAAATGAGAAAGAACGAGATTAAAGGAACAGAAAAAGAAACAGAACTTATAAACGACTGGAGAGAGCCTGGTGGAGACAGAGGCACAGAATTTGAGACAGAGAATGACAGAACTAGAGCGATGAGTGTGGGATACGAGGACAAAGAAATGGGTGAAGGCGATAGAGAAATGGGTAAAGAACATATAAATACAGAAATGAGAGAGAGAGAGAGAGAGAGAGAGAGAGAGAGAGAGAGAGAGAGAGAGAGAGAGAGAGAGAGAGAGGGTGATATAAAAAAGGGGTTACATCAGCATGGAACAAAGGGCTATAATTTACTGAGTGAGGCAGAGGACAGGACAGAAGTTGGTGGAACAGATAGGGGAAAGAATTATGTGAGGGGAAAAACAGAACAGGGCACAGAAAACAATACAGTGGGAATGACAGTGACAAACAAGTGGCTGAGACAGAGAGAGAAAAATAATGCATTTGGGGGAGAAAATGAAATGCCCATGTAACTGATGATCCAGTGAGACAAAGAAAACGGCAAATTAGAGAGAGAGAGAGAGAGAGAGAGAGAGAGAGAGAGAGAGAGAGAGAGAGAGAGAGAGAGAGAGAAATATGGTTAGTCAAAAAACAGAAACGGAAAATAATGAGAGAATAAAGAGTTTAAGAGACAGCTGATGAATGAGATGTAGAGAAAATAAGAATAAAAGTTTCAAAATGAGACAAAAAAAGGTCAGAAAATGAGAGAGAGAGAAAAGCATAGTGAAGCGAGAAAAATCACAGTGAGGCTGAGAAAAGGTCAACGAGAGAGACAGGAAAAATAAGAAAAGTCACGGAGAAGCAGAAAGCAAAAATGGGGGGCAATAAAAGGTCAAGGCGGAAGAGAAAAGGTCAAACTGAGGAGAGAAAAAGTCAAAATAAGCAGAGAAAAGGTCAAAATGAGCAGAGAAAAGGTCAAATCAGGGGGACAGAAAAGGTCTCAGTGAGGGACAGAACAGCTCAAAGTGGGGTAAAGAAAAGGTCAGTCAGGTATATACAGGACAGGTCAGAGTGGAGGGATGAAAAGGTCACAGTAAGGTACAGATGTGTTCAGAGTAAGGGAGAGAAAAGGTTAACATGTGTGTCACTGAAAAGTCTAGAGAAAGAAAGAAATGACCAAGTACGACCTAGAATGCGAGGGAGATGACAGACCAACAGAGGGAAAAGATACGCAAGACCCCGAGAGACAAAAGGAAAAAAAAGGTGAAACTGAAAAGACAGAAGTGAGGGTCAAAAAAATGGTGGAGAATAAAAAGGTGAAAGAGTGGGGGGGCAGAGGGATAATGCTTGGTGATGGAGAGCGACAAAGAGGAGAGCACAAAGAGGGTGGAACGGGGCAGTAAAAAGGGAGAGAGGCGAGGGAGGGGTGGACAGAGTGGAGGGGGATGACCGAATGATGGGGAGGATGGAAGTGGGAAGAGCAGCGAAAGCGGAAGGAGGAGATGAACGAGGGAGAGAAGAGAAAGGAGGATGGGGAAGAGGAGGAGGATGGCAGACAACAGAGGAGGGATTGATAAGGAAGAGAGGAAGGGAAAGTTAAGAAGAGGGAAGGGGAGGATAAGGTAGAGGGGAAGGGGAGGAGAAGAAAGAAGGGAGGGATGGACAGAGGAGAGGGGGATAGGGCAGGAGAGGCAGGCCAGAGCTCCGGCAGTGTTAGACGGCACTGACACCCTATCTCCCACCACACTGTTACCTCGGCATTAAGACAGGCAGGTGGCAGGGGTAATGGGGAGGTGGGAGGTAGCAGGGGTAATAGGGAGGCGGGCATGAAGGAGAAATGGGAAGGTGGGGGGAAAAGGGAAGATAGGGAAGAAGTAGGGAGGCAGAGAAGGAAATTAGCAGGACGGGTAACAGGAAGGAACATAGAAATCAACAGGAAGGAAGTAGGACAACAGGGAGGTAAACAGCAAAGATAACGATGTGGTATAAGAGAAGCAATTGGTGGGCAGGAGAGGTAGCTGAGAGGTAGTCAAGATGGCGGTAGGCGGTAGGCAGTAGGGATGTGGGCAGCAGGAGCAATAGTTAGGTATAGGTAGTTGAGAGAACAGGGAAGTAGGTAAAACGGGAATCAGGCAGGTAAGCTGGAGAGGCATTTGGGAATCATGAAGGGCAATGGAGAGGCAGGCAATAGGGAAGGGGGGGGTATAAGCAATACAGGGATAGGCAGGATGGGCAAGAGGAAGGCTGACAGAAGGGGAGAGGGGTTGGAGAGACGAACATGGAAAGATGATGAAGGAGAAGGAATGAGAAAGGGGACAGAGGGGAGCAGAACAGGGTAGGCGACACACGAACGAGAGGGGGAAGGTTGGAGAGGGGAAGGAGAGAGGGGATGGGGAGAGCGAGGAGGGAAAAGGGAAACTGGAGAGAAGAGAGAGGGAGGAGAGTAGGAAAGGGAAAAAGGGAGATGGGAAGGCAGAGTGGGGCAAAGGAAAGGGAAGGGGAAACGAGAGAAAGGCGAGGAAGAAAGGAGAGCAATGTGAAGTGAGGAGTGAGGCAAGGAGTGCGGTGGTTAGGCAGCACTTCAATGATAAGCAGAGTACGCCAGGCAGGCAGCAAGAGGCAGGAATAAGAGATGGGCAAGAAAGCAGCGAGGCAGGAAGGGGAAAAACGGAAGACAAGCGGCAGAAATGAGAGACTGACAGGAGGGAAGGGAGGGAGACAAGGGAGAAGAGAGGCAGAAGAGAAGGGAGGTGGGTAAGGGGGGAACACAAGCGGCGGGAACAAGAGACAGGCAGGACGGCAGAGACGCGGGAAAGGAGGAAGGCAAGCAGAAGGGACGGGAGGAAGGTATGAGGGAAGACAAGGGGCAGGAACAAGAGAAGGGAAAGTAGGGAGAAGGGAAGCAGAAGAGATGGGAGGTAAATATGGGGGAAGGCAAGAGACAGTAACAAGATACAGGCAGTAAAAAAGAAAGGCATGCAGGGGGGGAGAACAGGAGGAGAGGGGGGGAGAAGGCAAAAGAAAGGCAAAAATGGAGACAGGGGGCAGTCAGAGAGGCAAAGCTGAGGCACAGTTAGGCAGCGGGGGGAGAGGAACAGGCAGGCAGAAGCAGAGGTGGCAGGGGAGGCAGGCAGGAGGGGGGTGAGAGGAACAGGCAGTCAGGTAGGAGGAGAGGCAGGGAGTAGGCAGAGAAGGCAGATCCAAACACAGAATCACCAGGGAGACAGACGACAGGTAGGTAGGCAGGTGTGTGTGTGTGTGTGTGTGTGTGTGTGTGTGTGTGTGTGTGTGTGTGTGTGTGTGTGTGTGTGTGTGTGTGTGTGAGAGAGAGAGAGAGAGAGAGAGAGAGAGAGAGAGGAAGTGATTGAGTCAAGAAGGTAAGGACAATAAGATGACAAAAAAGATGAGAAAAAGAGGATGGAACGAGAAATAGAAATCAACAGACAAGGAAGGAAGGAAGGAAGGAGGGAAGGGTGGAAGGAAGGAAGGGTAGAAGGAAGGGGGGGAGTAGAGGGGAAGAAAGGAAAATGAGGAAACAATAGACGAGGAATGACTATGAATGAAGAAAGAAAGGAAGGAAGGAAGAGGGAAAATTGATGGACGGAAGGACAAGGAGGAATCAGCCGAAGAGGTAAGGACAGGGGGAAGGAAGGAATTAAGGATGGAGAGAGGGAAAGAGGGAGGGTGGATGGTAGGAAAAACAGCAGGAAACAATAACAGAATGAAGGAAGGTAGGAAAACGGAGAAGAGGGAAGGACGGGGGGAGAAACGAAGAATAAAAGAGTAAAAGGAAGGAGGGCATGAAGGAAGGCGGAAGAGAGGGAGGAAGAAGTTGGGAGGAAGCTGGTATGGAGGGAAGGAAGGAAGGAAAGAAGGGACTGAGAAGAAACAGGAAAGAGAGAGAGAGAGAGAGAGAGAGAGAGAGAGAGAGAGATCGTGGTGGTAAGGAAAGAGGAGGGGAAAGACATAAAGTGGAAGGATTAGAGTGACACAGAGATCAATGAGAGAGAGAGAGAGACAGAGAGAGAGAGAGAGAGAGAGAGAGAGAGAGAGAGAGAGACCGGTGGGGATAAGGAAAGAGGAAGAGAAAGACATAAAGTGAAAGGATTAGCGTGATACAGAGATCAATGAGAGAGAGAGAGAGAGAGAGAGAGAGAGAGAGAGAGAGAGAGAGTGGGTGAAAAACAGTTGGTTGTAAGGGAAAGTGACAGAGAGAGAGAGAGAGAGAGAGAGAGAGAGAGAGTTATGAATTACACTCCAAATCAAAACTCCATTACCAACTAACGATAAATGAAAGGAATCCGAAAACACAAAATGAAACACCATGAGAAAAAAAAAAAGTATCCGACCAATTAAAGAGGAGATAAGGATATTTAAAGAGTCAATACAAGAATATTTAAAGGGACAGAACGTTTAAAGAGACAACATACGAACATTTAAAGGGACCGATGATAACATTTAAAGATACAATATATACAGGTGATACGAACATTTACGAGAAATGATAAAAGATTTGGACCTTTAACGATAAGTTAACGTATACAGAGTCATTTCAAGAGAAGTTACTCAAGAAAACAGAAAATAATGAATTACATAAACATATAAAGAGATACGATGATTTAAAGACAAGGCAGAGAAGATACGAAAAATTAAAGAGAAACAGATACTGAATGGAGCAACTAAACGGGACGAAACAAAGTACGAAATAAAGAAACAATGTACGAACATTTTAAAAAGCAGCCATAAAAAAAACAAATAAATAAAACTAGAGATAGTAAAGTTAAGATACGGACGTTTAAAGGGACGAAACACAACACCCGACCACTGAAGCCGAAGCCAACCCCTGGGATACGAACACAGGCCTGGGTATTGATCGAACGAGTGCCGGTGCCAACGTGGGCGCTCAGAGC
>NC_137031.1:42200250-42215250 GCF_032717465.1 Coenobita brevimanus
CCATATCCATCATTGATCCTACCGTGACGTCACAATGCTGGCTCTACTGTGACGTCACTGGTCCTTCCGTGACGTCACACTGCCGGGTCTACTGTGACGTCATGACCCCTACTGTGACGTCAATGGCCCTACGCGACGTCAAACTGATTATTCTAGGGTGATTTTGCTGGCCCTATAGAGTGACGTCATATGCAGTGTTGCCCCCAAATCATTTAAATGGCCAAGTTATAAATGCTGGTGTTGGATACAGTGAAATATTACAGTGAGTTATAGTGCCAATTAATACTCTTATTTTTACACACACACACACACACACACACACACACTTCAATAATACCTCGACAGACTATAAGTACGTTCTTTATTCTCTCTCACTCTCTCTCTCTCTCTCTCTGGAGCGAGTTTTTCTCCCGATGATGTCTATCATTTCTCACCCTCTCTTTATCTATCTCTATATCTATCTACCACTTGCCCTCTTTCTCCAGTTCTGCTCCTCACCTCTCATCTCCCACTATCTTCTTTCCTTTTTTTTTTCCATCTATCTTCTCTGCTTCTCTTCTCCATCCATCATCTTCCCCTCTCTTTTCCTATCTTAATTCTCTCTCCTCTTTCTCTACCCCTGCTCTCTATCGCCTCCCCACTACCTCCCACGCTCTCTCCGTTACTCTCTTTATTCTCTCATTCTTGGGTTCTTGACCTACCTCACACAAACCCCCTCCTCTTTCTCCCCTTCCCCCCTCCTCCTCTCTTCCACCCCGCCCGCTGTGCTCTCTCTCTCTCTCTCTCTCTCTCTCTCTCTCTCTCTTTCATTTAATATAACATCTTTAATCTTCAAAAAACATTTACAAAGTATCGTACTCGAAAATAATAATAATAATAATAATGTTAAAAAATCAAACACCTAAGAATCACAAGATATAGATATATAAGGACACTGATATAACGGTGATATTATTAGTCCAGATACTGCAAATGGGAAAGATAAAATGCAGTTGTTGTTATTATTATTATTATTATTATTATTATTATTATTATTATTATTATTACTACTGCTATTGCTATGAAGGGAAATAAGCTGCTAATTCCGTTAAACTGTTACTCTGGAATACAGTCTAACAATTTCTTATCGTCACAGGTGCTAAAAATGACCTTCGTTAATTAGAGGTATGCCTACACCTTCGCGTTCTCTGTTTTATCGGTATGAAGTGAGAGAATCGTAAATGATACAGCATCCCCCCCGTTGGAGGACATCAGGGGTCGGTGCTCTCTCTCTCTCTCTCTCTCTCTCTCTCTCTCTCTCTTCTCTTCTCTTTCCCGCCTTTCTCTCTTTCTACCCGTCTCTAGCTCTCTCGCTCTCTTTTCTCTCTGTCTGAGCTTGTTTCATGTACTTAGCTTACTTTCTCGAAGCTTTCTTTATATTTTTACTTTCTCATTTAACCCTCTCTCTCCTGATTATTACCTCCCAGTAACTCTCTCTCTCTCTCTCTCTCTCTCTCTCTCACTCACTCCCTGTCTCTCTCTCCACTTACCTTGGAATAATTATCATCTTTGTCAATATTTCTTTCATTTCTTTCCTGTTTTTCCCTTCCCTATCTCTTCTAGTATAAGCTAATATTTTCTCTAATCTCTTTGTTCCTATTTATTTGTGATATATTCTCTCTCTAATTGAACTTTCTCTCCTACAAATTAATTTCCCCATTTCTTTTGTAATATTTTCTTCCACTGGTTAATACGTCTTTTACTTGTTTCCGTCCACTATGCAAAGCCACAGTTTTCAAGCTATTGCGTTTATTATTTATTATTATTATTATTATTATTATTATTATTATTATTATCATCATCATCATCATCATCATCATTATTATTATTATTATCATTATTATTATTATTACTATTCTTATTATCATTATTATTATTATTCATTTATTCATTTATTTATTTTTTGTATGGGTAAAGATATGACCCACAGCGAAGTCACGAGCACCACAGGGGCAGAGAGAGGGGTTCGCCTGGGGGGGAGGAGGCAGCCCCTGACCCCGTTTTCAAAATTACAAAGCGAAATTTTACAAGATTATACAAAAGGCGAGTGTAATTAACCGGTCCCACTGAAACTATGCTTGGGGGGTTCGGGGGAGTCGACACGGCCTCTCGAACTGTAAAAAATATCCAGTTTTCAAAATAAAGGGATGGGATTTTGCACAGGTATATTCCAGGTTCAATTAAGAGGTAAGCATCATAGGTACGGCACTTGAGGATTCGAGAAAGGAAGGCAGTCCCAATCCTCGACCTCCAAGGATAATATTCCTTAACTACTCCTATTAGCACTGACAGAAGGTTAAATAATTCATACTCCAGTTCTCTCGTTTTTTGCCTCTTCTATTTTTACTTCCCTTCTCACTGGGCAATATTCGTTTCTTTGGGTGTGGCCTATCATACCCTGACATATAATTGGTGGACCTGAGTGGTGTGGGCGTGGCTTCTCAGAAATGGCCAAATGTGATTGGGTGGGAAGGGCGTGGCTGTGTGGGGGGCCTGGCCACTCAGGTAATGGCCCCAATGATAAGGGTTATCTGGAAGGCCACTGCAGTCTCTCTTGGCTTATCACTTCCAGACGCCTTTTAAGGAGGAAAATGGGTCAATGTTTATCCCTCCTCAGTGAAGACTCCAAGGCCCCTTCTTCCCTGTTACACCATCCTCCCTCATATCCTCTCCCATCTAGTTCTTTGTCTACCTCTTCTCCTTCTGGCCAGTCAATCTCACACTGGGGTTATCATTAAGAGACCTTTATGATAAGGAAAGACGTTAGTTTTGTACAGTGTGACCCCCTTCTTCCACGTCACATCACTCCAACGTCCTCATCTTGTCTCAACCCATTTAGTTCACATTCTACCTCTTCTTCTTCTGCTTCTACTGCTTCTACTACTACGGCTACTACTTTTTCTTCTGACTTGCCTACTCAATGTTTCACTATGGGCTTTCAACTGCGACGCTTTTAAAGAGGAAACTAAGTTAATTTCTGTCCTTAGTGACGACGATGATATCAGAAAAAAATAATCCCTCTGAAAAACTGAAGGTTAAATTCCAAACTATAAAAGGATGTTAAGGAAGAATGTTCCTGGGTTAACTGTTGTGTACATAGAGGGCTAAGAACACCATTAGACTTTTGTAGTAGAGATCTGGGAATAGGAAGGATGGCTGTGTGAGCCATGATGCGTGCCCGCCGAACTGGGCAGGAACGCAGGCAGGGGTAAAACGAGCACTGATATGTGCAATATTTTCGGAACGAAAATCTACCTATCTACATTTCTCTATGTATATGCTTATCTATCTATCCATCCACCCATCCACCTATCAATTTATCTACATATCTACTATCTATCTATCTATCTATATATCAATCTCTTGGGTGTCGCCTTAAACCCCTAAAAAATGCATACATGTTATGACTTTATGAAAAGGCTACACGTCAGCCTATGTGCATTTAATCTATCGCTATCAGGCCTCTCCTTTGCACAAGTACAAAAATACTGATACAGATGCTGGTACTTCAGGGCTCTAGTATGAAACATCGCGGAAATAAAATGCGTCATGGGATCGAAGGGGTCCATAAAGACTGTTTCTAAGCGCTTCACTATCTGGGGTCTCTCCTAACCTGCATAAACTCAAGTGAAACCACGAAACACACGTCCTCGTAATGAAAGGGAGAATCATGCCTGGGGTGTAAGCGTGGGGTCATGCACTTTCTAACCTCCACTGTCCACCACTCTGATACAAAATAATCGTTAAAGGTTGCTAACACATACCCAGAACGCCACAAAAAAAAAAAAAAAAAAAAAAAAAAAAATCAATCAATCAATCAGTCAATGATAAACGCAGCATTTGATCTACCAATGTATCCATGCAAATACTGTTACACTAACATTAACAACAATCATAAAGAATTACATAACTACTACTACTACTACTACTACTGCTGCTAGTAACAACTAATAATTCACATCGACAGCATTCACATCAAAGTTAAAAGCAACTAAGTAATAACGAAAACAATTAACAACAATAATAATAATAATAATAATAATAATAATAATAATAACAATAACTATAATAAACAAAATAATGAGTTAACAAGAAAAGCGCCTTTACCAAGAATAACCAAGCAAACAACAATTAGCAATACCATTAACCAATTAAACGATGATTTAGGGGCAGACACAGCTCTCTCTCTCTCTCTCTCTCTCTCTCTCTGCTTGAGTGGTAAGGTCATGTTTCGAACCAGACTCTTTCATGTTAGAAATACTCCTATATACATCACCATATGCCTAAAAATACACTGCTTACCAGAGATATATACTGTATAGTGAGTTGGCATAAGACGTAAATCTGTATACCTGTATCTTGCTGGGACTTGAAAATATTACCTACATCGAATTACAACAAAATATACACAGTTAATACACACAAGAACTTATATACGCAAACTATTATACAGTACGCGCAATCCCAAAAACATTCTGACAGATACTTCACACACACACACACACACACACACACACACACACACACACACACACACACACACACACACACACACACAAAGAATGAGAAGAAACAAAAAATAGTACACATCTTTTCCCATGCACTTCCATGTAAATCAGTCTATTTATACCTGAAGCTACCAAGAAAAAACACCTGAGCACTTTCCAACACACCTGTGCCGTCCACTTAAGAGGTGTACTGGATTATAATTAGCAGGTTGGTATAGGTTATTTGTGTCATCAAAGAGCGCTACTTACGTCACTACTCATTTGTGGGGAGGAGGAGGAGGAAGAGGAAGAAGAGGAGGAGGAGGAGGAGGAGGAGGAAGAGGAAGAAGAGGAGGAGGAGGAGGAGGAGGAGGAGGATACCACGCCTCCTTAAAAGCATATTCCGTCTCCTTATTGACCAGTCTGTCTTTTATTCACGGAGTGTTAAGTGTTATGACTAAATCACTGTGTACTCTCCAAACCTTTCAACATGTGAGACGGGGGAGGGGAGAGGAGGGGAGGGGAGAGGAAGAAGAAATGAGATGAAATGAGGTGAGACGAGAGGGGAAACGGCGATGAGTGATACTGAGGAGAGGAGAGGAGACGAAGAGGGAAGAGGATAAGCGAAGGAGTGGAAGGGGAAGGAAAAAAGAGGCAAAGCAACAACAGAAGGAAGAGGAAGAAAAAGGAAGAAGGCATGCAAGGGGAAGAGGGGTATAGAGGACATCGTTATAGCAGGTATTGGCTTCATGATAATACAAGGCTAACGAGCACTATACATGAGATACTTGTAGATCAGTGTGATTGGAGGTTATGGTGGTACTGACAGGGGGAATAAATCTCATTAGACGAGGATGACGACGGATGGAGGGGAATGAGGAGACAGGGGAAGACGAAGGTCAGGAAGGAGGAGAGGGAAGAGGAAGGACAAAGAGGAGCGAGGAAGGAATAAGAAGAGGAAGAAGGGAAGAATGAAAGGAAAAGGAATTTTGGCAGAGAACACAGGTATACCGGGTAATCGATTAACAGTATACCAGTTTACCGACCACTATACTAGAGCTGGTGCAAAATGGTGTGATTGGAGGTGAATGGTGGGTGGGCGGTATTGACTGAAGGGGTAAGCTTAACGAGGGTGGTGTGGAAAAGGGAGGAAGGATGTGGCAGGGGTGGAATGTGTGGAGTAGAGAATGGTGGGGTGCAGGGATGGACAGAAAGGAAGGAGGGCTGTGGAGGAATGCAGAAGGGTGGAGGGTGGAGTGGGATGCGGAGGGGTGGGGAAGAGGGATCATGGGGTGAAGGATCATGGGGTGGGAAGGGTAGGAGAGATGTGGAGGAGATGGAGGAGAAATGAGAGGTAGAACGGCAGCAAGGGGGAGGAGTGATGCTGAGGGGTGGAGAGATGAAGTGACGGGGTGGGGGGTAAAGGTTAGTCCCGCCTCCAACACATAATATACTGTGTTAACCACTACTATGCATTTTACACTTTACCTGTACTACCTGCGATTGATTTTATTCTACTTTTGAACATAAGAGTGAAGGATTTAATGAAGGTAAAATCTTGGCTCTGCAATACAACTAATCCACTCTAAGCTAAATAAAAATAATCTAGAGACAGGAAGAACACAATAAACGCAAAGTCCTAGGTCCTCGCTGGAAATTAGGTATGTTCATTAACTTTCTCGAGATTGAGATGTATAAAAGACTGTTTGTTTATACCTCCTCCTTCACTCACACAGCTGCTAAACACCCCACGACCAAACTCCAGTCAACATTATACCGAAAAATACGACGGAACAAAATAATCTGGGCAAAATTTTCACACTGGATGGGTTTACATAATCTGGGCAGAATTATCACACTTGCGGGGTTTTAGATAGAGTCCTTAACCTCTCAAAATAAGAACAGGATTTTTTTCTATGCTTAATAAAATCGTCTGGAGGAGCAAGAAGCAAAATAAAAAAGGTCTTCGGATTGCAGGTATTTTTCAGGCTACCCATCCTTCCTCTCTCCCCATCATCTCTTACTCTCATATCTGTCTCTCCACTATCAGTTTTCCCTCTCCTTATCTCCTCTCTTACTCTCTCTCTCCCCTCCTCTCTTAATTTTGTTACCATCCACTCATCCAATCTCTCTCTCTCTCTCTCTCTCTCTCACACACACACACACCCACACACACACACACACACACACTACGAATCGGACGCTATGGTCGGGTGTCAATGGGTATGAGTCGTACTTTATACCCTCAATAACAATGTCCTCGATATCGGGACGTACGTGTGTGTGTGTGTGTGTGTGTGTGTGTGTGTGTGTGTGTGTGTGTGTGTGTGTGTGTGTGTGTGTGTGTGTGTGTGTGTGTGTGTGTGTGTGTGTGTGTGTGTGTGTGTGTGTGCTACATACATACAAAACCACACGGGTCCCAAGGTTCTTTCTCAATGGTCTAGTTTTAATACTGGTGCTGCAAAATAACAAATAAACATAAATAAATAAATACATACATAAATAAATAATAAAAAGATGATGATGAAGATAATAACAACAACAACAATAATAATAATAATCATCATCATCATCATAATAATGATAATAATAAAAACTACACCCCACACAGCAATATTTCCCATCATAAAACCTTACTTAACCATCTCAACAAAATAAAATAAAAATAACAACAAAAACAGTACCGGTACCCCAGACGATGCAATACTCCCTCACCCAAAATCACTGGAAATTAGACAGAGTTCCCTGGTTAATGGCGTGTAATTGAGCACAAGGTTAATTCCCTCAGCTCTAGTAATTACCTTGAAGAGCCTCATTAACCCCTTTGGGCCCCACGACGTCTAATTTATTCCTGCTGCTTCCAGACGATTTTATTCAGCCGGTGGGAGGTTTTTTGAGCTAGAGGGGTTAGACAAGGCTTTCAGTCACCCCATAACATCTTTTATTTCGATGGCTTTTTTTCCCGATATCTTCAGACAATCTTATTCGGCTTTTGCGAAACATTTGGAACTGGGGATGTTAAGTAGTCTTCATTAGCCTTTTTAACTTCTAACCTAACCTAGCCTAACTTAACCTAACCAACCTAATCTACCCTAACCTAACAACTCAACTCAACAACCTAACCCAACCCAACCTAACTTAACCTAACCTAACCTGACCATCCATCAACCTAGCCCAACCGAACCTGACTCTAAACAAAGTCTTAAAGATGACTAAAATCGCCTGGAGGTGGCCATCATTAACTAAGGCGTCATAGTAATAAAAGGGTTAAGGGCCCCTCATTAAGGTTTATTAGTGCCATAAACGCAGCAACTCATAATACCCTTGTGCCAGACGATCCATCACCAGAAATGACCCACTCAGAAATTAATTGCATACGTCTAATCACTGCAATTAACAAACACCAAAACTCATTCCACACTGACAAATACACGTCTTTCGGATCAGCTAATAAATGCTTGAATCAGTTCTCACCATCGCGAACTATCAACCAATCACCACACATACACGTCACAGAAGTAATTTGTAAACACCTAATCACTGCAAAACCCAGTCGAATTCACTCATACCGTAGCCACCCAATCTAGCCACTCCCTTAAGCTTAAATCATCAGTTCCCCAATCAGAACCACCACAACCAATCAATTCCCTTACATCAACACAATTCCACAAATCAATACCGACACAACCAACCGGTCTTTCCAATCCCCTAAATCACGACAATCCCACAGGTCAATACCACCACAAGCAACCAATCTCCCTAATCCCTTAAATCAGTACAGTCCCACAAATCGGTACCACAACAATCATCTAATCTTCCCTAATCAGTCAGTAACAATCAAGTACATGGGAGTGAGGAGTATCACAAGCATCCAATCACTAACAATCTTCTAGGACACATTCTGGGGATATGAGGCAACAAAAGTTCTACCTAACCTCCTGTACTGTATTTCTAAAACTCTCAGTAGGTAAAAGAACATGATGAAAAAAAAAAAGAAAAGAAAAGTGAAAAACACAAAAGGGGGACGACTCAGACCCTTGCACCCCTAAAAATCAAAACAATTACACAAAGCAGTACCGCCATAAATCACCCAATCGCCGACCACCACTCAACCACAATTAAGGGTGTGGGAGGTGGTGAGGCGGGAGGGGTAAACTTAAATCAGGAGGCCATTGATTAAATAAAGCCAAGTGAATCACCACAGAGGCCCGCCATTGATCCCACGCAGGCCTGACCTACTTCTGGCCGGGAGGGGGAGAGGGGAGAGGGAACTGGGAGGGGGAGGGGGAGCAAAAGGAGGGAGTCGGGAAAATGAGAAAGCCGGTGGGTGGAGAGACGGCTGGAGGGAAAAGGCTGTTGAACTGGCCCCAGGTTCATCTGAAATGTGATAACACAGCCGACTGCCGACTGAAGTTGCCCTTTTCCTGCAATACACCATCCTCCTTTCGGTGGATAGGGAAGGCAGTCAGGACGTTTGTATAACTAGGCAGTGGAGCCGCCACCGTGTGAGTGTCCCTCTCCAGTAGGCTACCAGACGGAAAAAGTAGGGATTGTGATACACCTTAGGAGAGGGCTTGAGTGAGGGCTTAAGGAGAGGGCTTGAGTGAGGGCTTAAGGAGAGGGCCAAGGAAAGGGGTAGGGGATGGGGAGAGGGCTGAGGGAGAGGGAAAACGGTAGGGATGAGATATGAGAGCAATGAGTGGGAGGTGAGAACACGGTGGGGATGGGAAGGACCAAGGACAAAGATGGGGGGTGGGGATGGTGAAAGAGGGGAAGGGAAAGTTGGGACAAAATATGAGATGCGGGGACAGGAGATGGGAAGAGAGGGCTGGAAGGCAGGAAGAGGGATACGAAAAGGGCGGAAGGAGAATGCCAAGAAGGGGGTTGGGAAGCGGGGAGAGGGTCAGGATAAGGAGAAGACAAGGGGCGAGATATAAGAAAGATGAGGGGAAGGGGGGTGGAAAGGAGGCTGGGGATGGAACCAAGCAGAGGATGAGGGATGGGAAGAGATCTTGGGGATGAGGAGAAGGTTCAGGGATACGGTAAACCAGGGATATGGGGAGATGATGAGGTGAGAGTTGGGGATGAGAGCTAAGGAATGCGCTGTAGGAAAAAAAAAAAAGGCGATGAGATACGAAAAGATTAGGTGAGGGATGTGGAAATAGGCCGGATATAAGGGAATAGGGAGATATACAAGGCATATTGAAGAGGGCTGTGGGAGAAGACTGGGACTGAGAATTAGGGGAGAGAACTGGGATAAGGACTGGGGAGAGAGGTAAGGAAGGAATGTGGGATAAGGATGAAAGGTGAGGGCTGGAAAGAGAGGGGGAGTTAGGGTGGGGAGGAGTGGGTGAGGGAAGGGCGGGGAGAACAAAAGACATGGGCGAGACGTGAGAGGGTTGCAGAGTAGTCAAGACGGAAAGACAGGAGGAAGGGAAGAAGGGCAAGAAATAAGAACATAAGAATGGGAAGAGGGAAAAAGATGGAAAAATGAGAATAAGTGAGGGGAAAGAGGAAGAAAAGAAGATAAATGAGAATAAGAGAAGGGAAAAGGAAGAGAAGAATAAGAGAAGGGAGAAAGGAAGAAATGGAAGAGAAACGAGAAAAGGAGGAGGGAAAGTGGAGAAAAGAAAGAGGGGGACCAGGAGAAGAATGTTGACAGAAGAGGAAGAATGGAGGAGACTGAGGAGAAAATGGTAAAGAGAAAGGAGAGAAGGGAGGGGGAAGAGTAGAGAGCTGGCGATAAAAGGAGAGAAGAGGAGGGGAAAGAGAAAACTGGAGAGAAAAATGTCCCGACGAAGAAGGAAGAGACTTGGACTGAGGGCTAAAGGGTGATAAATGAGAGAGAGAGAGAGAGAGAGAGAGAGAGAGAGAGAGAGAGAGAGAGAGAGAGAGAGAGAGAGAGAGAGAGAGAGAGTTACTGAGTGTCTCTTTCTTTTCCGCTTCCCCTTTCCACTGAAGTTATTTTTCTCACATTTCTCTCTCCAACTTTTCTTTTTTTTCTGACTTATTTTACTCCTTCAGTTGTCATTCCTCTTCCCTAGTGAATCTCTCTCTCTCTCTCTCTCTCTCTCGTCAAGTGTAAAGGTCAAACACACACACACACACACACACACACACACACACACACACACACACACACACACACACACACGTACGTAAAACATGCACATACGTACACGAAGCATCCTTACTTGGGGAAGAGCTAAAGAATGAGAAAAACAACAGAATAGGATGGACGAGAGAGAGAGAGAGAGAGAGAGAGAGAGAGAGAAATTGTAAGGAGCAAGGGAGGGAGAGAGAAAGGGAAAGAGTAAGGACTGAATGGGGGGAGGAAATGAAGGAGGAAGGAGTGTGGGAGGGAGGGGAGGGGAAGGAGGGAGGGGAAGGAGAGAGGGGAGGGAAGGGAAGGAGAGGAAAAAGAGGAAACGGGAACCAAGAAGGGAGGAAAAAAATACGGGAGGGGGAGGAGGGAATCAGGAAGCGAGAGAGGGGAGAGGAAGAGGAGAAAGAGGACAGAAGGAGGTAAGGGAAGAGAAGAGGGAGGGGGGAATGGATAGAAGAGGAACCCAGAACGGGGGAAGAATGCGGAAAGAACTGGGGATGATGGAAGGAAGAAGGTAGGTAAATATGGGAGAAGGAGGAGGAGGAGGAGGAGGAGGAGGAGGACGCCAAGGGGGTAACTGGTGGAAGAAGGAACCAAGGAATGAGGGAATAATGTATGAGGAAGGAACAGACAGAGATGTAGAGGGAGGAGAGAGGAAGGAGAGAGGGAAGATGCAGGGAGGAGATGATTGGAGTTGTGCGGGGGGGTGGGGAGAGTGGAGAAAACGGGGGACAAAGGACGAAGGGGAAAAAAATTACGGGAAAAGGAAATGGGCGTATGCTGGGGAGGAGTGGAGGCCGAGAGGGGAGAGGAGGAAGGAGGAACTAAGGAAAAAGACAACGTAGGAGGAAAGAATTATGGAGGGAGGGAGGGAGGAGGAGGAAGGCAGTAGGGAGACAGGAACCATGGGAAGCAGAAAGGAGGTAGGAGGAGGAGAAGGAGGAGGGGCAAGAGGAAGGTGGGGGGAGCAAGGGAAAGGGAGGAGAGGAGGAAGATGGCACAGAAGGAGCTGAGAGAGAGAGAGAGAGAGAGAGAGAGAGAGAGAGAGAGAGAGAGAGAGAGAGAGAGAGAGAGAGAGTAGCGTGGGAAGGATAGTTGCACAATGTTACTGTGTGGGTGGCTTCTCTTCCCTCGGGCTACGAAGGGGAGGGGAGGGGAAGGGAGGAAAGGTGTGTGGAGAGGGGAGGGGGAAAACGGAAGTGAAGGAGTGGTGAAAAAAGTGGGAGAGAAGACAAGTGGGACACAGGAAAGGGGAACGTGAAAGGGAAAGTGAGGCGAAGAAAGGAGGCAAGGAGAAGAGAGAGAGAAGAGGAGAGGAGAGGAGAGGAATGGTGAGAAATAAGAAAAGGCTGTGGAATTGGGAACTGGGAGACAGGAACTACAAGAGAGATGGTAAAGAGAGAGACGGATTGGGGTGAGGCGAGACAGGAAAGGGGAGATGAGAATAAAGAATGGAATCGGAGCGGGGAGGGAGTGGGGAGAAGTGAAGGAGAGCGTGAGAGGGTGAGGGAAAACAGAGAAGTAAAGGGGTGAGGGGAGATAAGAATAAAGTGAAAGAAACGGGGAGAGAAGAGACGTAATAAGCAGAAAATAAATAAATGGCTGGGAGTGTAACGCGGACGGGGGGCGTGGGAGGGACTGTGGGAAGGAATGGGAATAACAGGTGGTGTGGGAGGGGGTACGAGGAAGAGGTGGTGTGGCAGAGAGTGGGAAGTAGTGGAAGATGGTGTGGGAGGGAGTGAGACGTACAGGTAGTGTCGTCGGAAGTGGGAAGTGGTGTGGGAAGGAGTGGTAAATGGTTGGGAAGAAATGGGAGACGGTGTGGGAGGGAGTGAAAGACTGTGTGGGAGGCAGAGGTGATGTCGGACAGAGTGGGAGGAAGGGAGTAGGAGGTGGTGCGGCAAGCTGTGTGGGTGGAGGTGAGAAACGGGCAGGCATAAGTCAGTAGTGGCCTGGCGTGGGGTTGGGTGGTGTTGGTTGGTGTGGGTGTGTAAGGTGAGTATTCTTCAAATCTTGGTTGATGCTGCGTGAGGTGGGGTGGGATGAGGTAGGGTAGGGTAGGGTGTGAGGTGGGATGAGGTAGGGTAGGGTAGGGTGTGGGGCTGGACAGGGTAGGGTAGGGTAGGGTGGTAGGGTAGGATTGTTATTGCTAATGTTGATCCACCCCAGTCTGTCTGACCAAGCAGACTTATCAACTGTAAGCAAGTAAACGCTCCTGCTGGGTCGTCCCGTGCAGTGCATGGTAGAGTAGGGTGGGGTAAGATGGATGGTGTGGAGGAAGAGCCTGCTAGTGTTAGGGAGGGGAGGAGAAGGAAAACGGAATGGGGGGGGGGGAATATTAATAAAAGGTGAAATGTGTTGTGTATTTGTCAAGAGGGGAGGGAGGGAGGGGGGCAGAAACACGGAAGCTGGGAGGAGAGAAAAGGAGAGAGAAAATACGGAAGGATGGGAGGATGACAGAGAGGCAGGAAAGGAAGGAAATGGAAACGTAGAGAAAAACAGAAGACACACACACACACACACACACACACACACACACACACACACACACACACACACACACACGACAGGAAAGGAAGACGGAATGACGGAAGGAAAGGGAGAGGGATATATGGACAAACTGACCCGACAGATGGCAAAGAAAACTAGAAATGCGAAAGAAAGACGCGACGGATGGACAGAGGGAAGGGAAAGAGAAATGAAGCGACCAAAACAAGACTGAAAAAAAAAAGAAAGCCGGAAGGACTGGAAAGAAAGAAAGGGACGAACCGAGAAGAAAAAGGCTGGAAAAAAAAAAAAGACAGGCAGAAGGATGAGAAACAGTGAGAATGTCGAGAAAAGGGCAAAAAGGCAGAGAGAGAGAGAGGAAGAGAAAAAGAGAGTGAATAAAAGATGAAGTGATACACGGGCAAGGCATCAGATGAACTAAGGTGAAAGGTCAAAGGGAAGAGGGGATGGGGAGGGGAAGAGGGGGTAGGAGGGGGGAGAAGGCGAGGGGAGAAAAATGAGGGGGATGGGAGAACGGACAAAAAAGGACGGGGAGAGGGGAAAATGTGGGTGGGTATGGAGAAGCGACATCAAAATGAGGGACGGGAGGGGAAAACGGAGGATGAGTGAGAGAGAGAGAGAGAGAGATGGAAGAAAATGTGGTAGAAATGGAGAGGAGGAGGAAAAACGGAAAGGCAGGAGTGTATAGATGAAGGAAACAGGGAGGAAGAGGGAAAGACAAAGAATAGGGGTACAGTAAATTGGGAGAAAGGGGGAAAGGGAGGAAGAAAAGGGGGTAAGAGAAAAGGGTGGAGGAAAAGGGAGACAATAACATACGAAGGATGGGAAGACAGGGAGGCTGAGGGAAAAAGGGAGGTGAGGACATTATATATAGTGGGGGACAGGGAAGGTGGAGGGGGTAAAAGGGAGAGAGAAGTGGGGGGGAAAAGGGAGAGAGAAGTGGAGGAGAAAGGGAGAGGGAGGCAAAATATAAAATGTAAGGAGAACTAAAGAGAGGAGAGAAAAATGAAGAGGGAAACAATAATACAGAAAGTGTGAAGGGAAACGGAAGAGGAATGGGAGAAGAGGAAGAGGGAAATAGGAGAGACTGAGAATGAACTAAGTGATGGGAAGGGGAAAAGAAAAAGGATGGAGAGGGGAAAAGGAAAGGGAAAAGAGAAAGGAAAGTGGAGGGAGAAGTGAAACGAGAGAGTTCGGAAAAGAGGGGAAAAAGGAAAGATAAAAAAACACAAAAGGAGAAACGAAAGAGGGAAGGAGGGAGATGGGGGAGAAAATGAAAAAAAAAAAGATAGGAAGACTAAGAGAAAAATCACGGGGAAAACAGAAAAGAGAGAAAGTGAGAAAAATTAAATGGAACAAGTGAGAGACAAAAAAAAAAAGAGAAAGAGGGAAGCGGGAGAGGGGAGGGGAGAGATGAGGGTGATGGAGGGAGGCAATTATAGAGGAGAGGGAGAGTGGTAGTGAAAAAATGTGAGGAAAAAAGGAGAGAGAGAGAGAGAGAGAGAGAGAGAGAGAGAGAGAGAGAGAGAGAGAGAGAGAGAGAGAGAGAGAGGACATCAAAAAAGGTTTAATTGGAAGGACTGAGGAAAAAGAAAGGTATGGGAATGGATCAAAAGTATAGATATGGTAAAAAATAATAAGAAAAAGAAGGAAGAAGAGGAGCAGACGAGCATGAGAGGAAGGGTACGAAGGGATTGGGATGGGAGAAGAAAAATGGGAGAGAAGGAGAAATGGAGAGGTAAGGGAGGGAGGGAGGGAGGGGAGAGAGAAACAATGTTAAAAGGAGAAAGAGATGTGAAAAGGAAGAAAGAAGGAAATAAAGAATAAAGGAAGGAAGTGTAAATGAAGGACTAAATGGAT